>NC_142378.1:2232500-2542500 GCF_059441005.1 Hippichthys cyanospilos | reverse complement strand
AGCCTCTTTAGCCCTGCGGCTAATGCTAAGTAGCCTACCGCAATGGGAATTCTACGTTAGCAACAGCTAGCTATGCTAATCCAGCTGTCGTCATCCTAGCCCGGGTTGGAACACACCTCCGAAAAAAACGACACCCTGTCGGGCGAAACGATTTTGGAGGAATTCGAATATTATTCGTCTGCGTTGTTCCCGAGAAAGAGTTTTTAATTACCTGACGCTGACGCCTTTGTCGTCCTCTCTTTAGCTACTGCACTGCATTATTTGGATTGATTGACAGCTCGCCGACAGGGGCGCAAGGCGTGGAGACATAGAGTGGGCGGGCGCTATATTGCGTTTGTTTGTGTTGACTTCCGGGGCCGTTTGGTGGGGGGCGGGACTGGATGACGCCACGATGGCTCGCTTCGAAACATCGCCCCGCCCGATTGACGCATTACGGTCAACAAAACAAGCGTTTCTTCTAAATTTAAGGCGGGACTTAAGCGCGGAAGGTTGAGGATTGGTGCGGACGTACGACGGTTCGAGGTTACGAACGGTTAAATAGAATTGTGGCAGGTGGCAAAAGAAACTTATTACTTTTATGTAATTAATGTAATTTTTTTTCAGTTATTTTATTACTAAGAGCAGTAAATTGTGCATGCGCAATATTTAATATCCTGATCCTGCAGCCCAGCGCTCTTGTGTAGTTTGGGGAAAGCAAACTTACCATCGAAACGCTGTCAGACTCGAAAGTGAGTGACGTATCGAAGCCAACCGTTGCCATAGCAATAGCTGTTATTTCCTGTATCATCAATGGCTCGACATTTGTGCTGATTATTAGGCTCGCGAGAATGAGATTGAACAAATGATAATTCACCAAAACATTAAAAAAATAAAGGACAAGCTTGACTAGGCAAATACCTCATATAGATTCATAAAACCGAGATCTAATTTGTCTTTTTTTTTAATCTTAGTGTTTCGTACTTGAAAGATGCGGTGCGGCGGAGCGGCACACTTCCTTGTGAGTTTACTGACACCTAGCGTTCAGATATGGAAAGTGCATTGCAGTGTTGTGTAATGATGTGCAGTGACAAAAACACGCGCCCGCACTACAAACGTCATACTTATAAAAAATACATATATATATTTATAAATAAAAAGGTTCCACGTCCAGCATAAAAACAGACCCCCCTCACCCGAGTTTGAGCTTTATTTTTTTTTTTCGTGGATACTAACTAACAACTATTTATTTAAAAAAATATAACTCACCTATTCATGTCCGTTTTCGTATTTTCTACATTTTTGTCAATATGTGAGATTATTAGTAATTGAGTTCCTCAGAAAAATAAAAATGTGACCAAGTGGAGGTTCACAGTACTGTTTATTGTCCCGCTTTCACCAACACAAAGAATCGTCTTGTCCGACGTGCGTGTTTATGTTCAAATGTGCATTTTTCCATGTCATTAAGTGGCTGTAGGTCAAATAAGGAATTTCCTGGCCTACAACACGGCCCCCACTGTCATAGTCACGCCACTGGGTGTATTTTGAGTTTAATTTGTGTACATGAACGTCAACAGAAATTATCATCATTTTTAGACCTTCTGGATTTTTTGGGGACCAAAATATGGGCGTGTCTAACTATATTTTTGATCAATATTTATGAAATAAATCTGTCTTTTTAGTCATTTAAACTTTAATTTTGTGAGTTTATTTTGAAACCTTGTAGACCACAAGTAAAAAAAATACAAATAGAATTGCTCTCAAGAAAAAATATCTGCAAATGATACAAAAACATAATTGTATGCAGTCGTATTGTTTGGAATATTCTGTCAATTTAAAAAACAAAACAGAGGATGAAATGTTACAACATTTGAGTGAGCACCATCTTTTCAAGACAGGCAATTGCGAATTTCTTAAAAGAACCTAGAAGATGAACTGGAAACTGGAAAAAGTTTTACGTTTACATCCAGACACGTTCACTCTCATGTACATATTCATATTTTTCATCATATTTTTGAAGTGCTTGGCTAAAGAAGGGTCTAAAAACAGCTGATACTAAATGATTTCATTACGCATGTAATCGATTACTCTAGGTAATCGAATACATCATTAATGACCACTGTAGTACATAAAGTAAAATTCAGAAGTAATCAGTTTCTCGAGTGTTATTGATTTGTTTCTGTACTAAGGTACAAAAAGTAATCACTTTAGGTTTTAATGTACTAAAATAACTGACGAGCACTTAAGCACATAAAGTAATCGATCACTTTAATAATTGATCGCCTGCAGTCAGCGATTACTTTAGTATCTAATGACCTAAAGTATTTACTTTAGGTACTGAAGTACTAAATTGAGTAAAGTACTAATTTACTACCAGCCATTTTTAGACCTTCCTTTAGCTTGGTAAAAAAACAAAAAAAAAACCACGTCTTTGGGATTGAATGAGTTAAGATTGGCGTTTGAGAATAATAATTCCAAGCATTTCCTTATTTTGGCGCAAACTTTGAATAAACAACGCTGAACCTTAGCCCAGGTGGCGGAAATACACCAGGATTTCAGGGCCAAATAAAACATGCAAGTGAGGTGAAAAAACCGTTGGTTGAAGATGACCTGAAAAGATCCATAAACCTGAAAATAACATTCCTCCACTTGTACGAATTGATCTTCTTTCCGTGTCTTTCAACGTAACGAAGGCTTTAGGAAGAACAAGAGACGTTTGAGCCAGGAATCCCGTTTAGACATATGTATCTGGAAAAAAAAGAGACAAAAGAAAAAAAATGGACTATTCCGTAGAAAAGAACGTAACAATTGATATTTTGATCATTTTGAGGTTTACACAAAAAAACGGACTTTTTGACACTTTTTGAGAAGGAATCCTTTTGCAGTCGTTTTGATCATTTGGGGATTTTCTTTCACATCATTCTGGCAGTATTTTAGCCAAGGGATGTGGAAAACTAAGTTGTCGTGCTATGTTAAACTTTGACATGTTGTCAGTAACTGGGTGAAGTTTCAGCTCCCTGGTGTCTTATTTCAATGCTTTTCATTTGATGTGAAATCCATTTGAGGTAAAGATCAAACGATTGGTAGGTTGACCATTTTTGGGTCATTTTCTCCCACATCATTCTGGTAGTATTTCAGCCAAGCGTTGGCACACTCTTGCTAGTGTAAAAAATTAAGTTATTGGGTGAAATTTCAGCTCCCTAGCGTCTTCTTTCAATGATTTCCCTTTAACTAAAAATAGCTTCAATGTAAAGGTCAACGTGTTGGAAGTTTGACCACTTTTGAGACACTTTCTTCCACATCATTCTAGGATTATTGTAGCCATGGGATGGCACGCTCCTGCTTGTGTGAAAACTAAGTTGTCGGTCAAAATTTCAGCTCCCTAGTGTCTTCTTTCAACGCATTCGCTTTAATGTGTCATGCCTTTGATGTTAAGGTCAATGTGTTGGTAGTTTGACCACTTTTGGGACGCTTTCTTCCACATCATTCTGTCAGTATTTTAGTCAAAGGATGGCCCACTCCTGCTAAGGTGAAAACTAAGTTGTCGTGCCATGTTGAACTTTGACATGTTGTCGCTATCCGGGTGAAATTTCAGCTCCCTATTGTCTTTTTCCGATGCTTTGCTTTTGATGTGAAATACCTTTGAGGTAAAGATGAAATGACAAGATACCGCACAAAGGTTCAACACATTACAACGATGTGGTCCCCAAATACCTTTTTGGTCGTCTCCCCACTTGGTTTTCGACTGCGCCACCGTGTGGTTTAAACCGTCCAGTTTGTAGGCTAGATCCACATGCTTCTGCACCAGGCTCAAGTGCTCGCCTAATCGCTCCAGATCATCTTTGGCCAAACTCTCCATGCCGACGTCCCCTTTGGGCGAGATCCTCCGCTGCCCTTTTGCTCCTTTTTCCACAACCGTGTGATACCCGGGGGGAGGAGTTTCGGAGGACGCCGCCAATCGGAGTCGGGCTCGCCGGCGGATGGCGTCGCAGATGCTTCCGACGACCAAGTAGAGAATTTCGAGGACGGTGAGGAGCAAGGAGAGGAGGGACACCACGTACGTGGCCAGCAGGAAGACGGTCTTCTCGGTGGGCCGAGAAACGTAGCAGTTGACGGTGTGCGGGCACGGCGGGTGAGCGCACTCGTACACGGGGACCACCTCAAAGCCGTACAGGAAGTACTGGCCGCAAAGGAAGCCCGCTTCGAAGGCGACGCGGAAAAGGATCTGGCACACGTAGGCTTTCATCAGGCCGTCTTGGATGATCCTCCGCCGCCCGTCATGCTTCTTCTCTTGTGATCCTTGAAAAGTGAAAAACATCTCCAATCGCTTCTTTCAACTTCCCTAGATGACGACGCCACTACAAAGGTAAAACGATTGAAATAGTCCTACTACCTTTATACACGTATCTGCTTTTTTGTCACCTCAAAGACAAATGACTCTCACGAAAAAATAGTTACCAAATCACTGTAATCGTAAACTGTTTTTGTAAATTATTCCTTAAAAACAGATTGATGATAACCACCTACTTTTTTCTGCCTTCTCCTGTTCCATCTTTACAACCAATGGGTCTTCCACATCGTTGTCCACGTGGTCCCGACCTGCTCCACGGCGGCTAACGGGTACCTTGTTCTTCTTGCATAAGCGGGGGTTGCCCGAGTTTTCCACGCGAGCGATCTTGTGCATGGCGAATCCCAGGTACATAATACTTGGAGTAGCGATCATAATAATCTGCAACAGACATACTTCAATGTATTCGCTTGCTTGATGCTAGCTAGCGATGTGCTTCAAGACGGACCTGAAAGATCCAGAAGCGGACATGCGAGAGCGGCGCAAAGGCGTTGTAGCACACGTTCTCGCAGCCCGGCTGCAGCGTGTTGCAGACGAATTTGCTCTGCTCGTCGGAGTAGATGGTCTCGCCGCCGACCGCTGTCAGGACAATGCGGAAGATGATGAGGAGAGTCAGCCAGATCTTGCCCACGAAGGTCGAGTGGTTTGAGATCTCATCCAGTAGACCCGTCAGGAAACTCCAACTCATGATGGCGAGGGGACACAAATCCACCTGGATTAGTTAGTCAATTCTGATAGGTCACCTGTAATGGAAATGGATTCGCTTATGTCTTCAAAACAGGATTTGATATTTTTATGGTAAAGCATAAATGCAAAATACTTGGCTATTCACGTAACACCATAATTGTTATTAATATTCGAAACTAATTCGTTGGTTAGTAATTTTCCAACATGGCGGCTGCTGCCGTATCCAGAGGTGTGCGTCACTACAAGGAAAACTATTATAAACTTTAGGTTAGTTCATAACGCTTTGGTATATGGTAGACTAATTCATTTGACAGAAAGCTAACCATTCCAAAATTCGATTAATCATTTTTAATGACGTTTTGATATGTAGCTAGCGCAATTCCTCTGCACGTTGTAACAAATGGCGGCAATGCAGAGTATTTACAATGTAGGTAGCAAGAAAAATGCGTCAGAAACTTGAAAATTATATGCCAATTCGCTCGGCAGAGCAATTATTATTTACTCTCAATATAAATCATAAAACGCCGTTAATACTTACCTCTTGTTCACGAATAAACCAAGTTGTGTAAACGTTTAAGTGCGGCACTTACCGTCGAAGTATTGATGACGTCACCAGGCAGTCATTCACAATTGGTCCATTCGTCAACGGCGGTCACCGAGAATGTTTAAATTAAAAAAAATGCGACTCGCTAAACAATGCACAAACACGGTTATTAGACACATAAAGGCGTTTTATTATGTTCTAAAAAGAAATGTCATATTTTTCTGAAAGAGGCGACTTAGTTCAAAGCTCACCCGAACTAGCTTAAATGCAATAGTGCTAGCTTAGCAACTACCCACATGCTACGATATCGCTACGTTAGTGATATGCTAGCAATTAGCTACATGCTACGATATAGCTACGGTTTCCTTCGTAGGCTAAAATTAAAAACTCACCGTAGTAAAGAAAATTTCACATTTTTCCATCATCTCAATAATGCAAAGTACATGTACATTGTAATGCACTACTCACAGAAAGTTAGGGAAAGACATAATGATCTCCCAATTGTTTTGAATGCATTTGTCCAAATGCTTACATTTTCTTTTAAATACTGTTCTATGACAACAAACTGAATGGGGGGCGGGAGACAATATATTGTGCAACAAAGCCAAGTAACACTGTAAATTGTGCACATTGGTGCTAGTTCACAACAGTATTTGATTCAAAATGAGTCCCATCCGTCACATTATCTGCACAATGTAACTGTGCATAGTTGGATTTATATTCAGGCTATCAGATGTGTTGCTGTCAAAAAGAAAACCTACCTGAATACAAAACTGAACTGATGTCATGTGTATTACATTTCTAAACAGCAAGACATTGCATACATGAGTTCTATATTCCGTTTCAGCCATCTTGTCTCTTTGGATATCTTTCCACAGCCAACCTGACAAAGTCTTCAGCGCTGTCCAGAGACACCAGGCGGTCCTGAACAAGCCGTGCAAAAGAAAGACACGCCAAAATAACTCCTTACAATCAACCGCGTTAAGCATGTAATTCAATATACTGACCCTTTAGTTAGCCGCTCTTTTATTAAGTTAGCGATGGAGGAAAAATCTCAACTAGAAGCTTGTGCGTGAATATGTACCATGACATAGAGGTATCTGCTCCGATGTCCTGTTCCTGCGGGAAAAAGAGACGTGTGTTCCAACAACTGGGTCAAGAGTTCGCTAGCTCTGGTGAGAGCCTGCTGGTCCCGATTGGAGTAACTTTGCTTGTTGACGTACAACAAGGCATCCGCCTCAGACTGATAGCCTGTAAGGAGATGGAGACATACTGTAGATATTGTTTGTAAGAAATATAAAACTTGGATTGTGGGAAGGAGAAATCCTACTGTAGAATTAAAACACAAAAAAAAAACTCACCTAATTTCAACAGGATTTTCTTCCATCGTTCTCTCACTTCTCGTTTGGCATAGCGTAGCGTATGGATATCATAATTTAGCTGTTCCCATTCCTTAGACAAACACATGATGCAAATTGCTTCAAAACACTGCAACAATGTTCAGAATTAGGCGTATTGTATTCAAAGATTGTTCTACATTTTTTTGGCTGATGGATAAAAAAAAAAAAAAAAAACACTTTCCTATTAAACAAAGCTTGTAATAGAAGCTCCTCCTCTCACTTCAAAAAACTAAAGTTAATTAGAACATTTTATTTAGTTTATTTATATTTCCTTGGCCAGACAGACAATTGACCTAGTTATCCAAAAGGAACATGACTTAATAGTTTAATATGTTCCCGTCATCCTTTTACGCTGAACTTGAAAGTTGTCCGTCACGTGCAACTGCTCGTTCAGCACAGTGTGTTTTGTAGAGCGATAATTTTGTTAACGCAATGTTCTGTTATATTACGAGGCGTACTAGTGCTGGCTCTGCTAAATTCCTTGGTGGATTTTAGATGCATTTGTTTTGTCTCGGCGGGTTTTAGGACTGCATGTGTCATCTGATTTTACAAAATGTGCTGAAGGACAGATCAGTGTTATCCACTGCATTTATTGTGACTTTTTTTACAACATCACTATCAATGATCAAATATGAACATTACTATTATTCATAGAAAAAATGTTTGTCATTCATATTTCACAAAATCATCTCGCGGACCGGATTAAACCCATTTGGGGGCCAGAATGGCCCGCGGGCCGTATGTTTGACACCGATTCTTTTTACAAATGTACATGTGGAAAGACAACCCAGTGAAGCACAAAATTCTGGCATGAATTTAGGATCTTTAAAAATATCATTAATGTCAAAACAACGATGTGATCCAATAGAATTTGGTTTTATCTTCCATTTTCCTTCCTCTAATAAAAGAACGAGCAACTGGAAGTATCTTACTTCTGTGGCCTTGTCAACTTGATTCCTCATGCTGATGAAAGCCCGCAGCTCTCGGTCCGATTCCCTTCTGCTAAGTGAGGAAGCGCGTTTATTTGTCACGGGGGGCCCGGTCTCCAACTTTTCAATCTCCTCGTCTTCGTCGCCGTCGCTGGACTGGCTGGACAGTCGCTCTGGTGTCTTGGAAGGTTTTGTCGTGCGTGCGCTGCAAAGAGAGTTTGCGTTAAAAGAAAGGATTTTGACTCGAGATTCACCGGCGCCTTACCGCAAAAATGCTTTTTTCTTGTCTCGTTTGTATTTCAGATAGAAATGACAGCAGCACAGAGTCAGGTTGGCACCTATTTTCTGGAGGCTTCTTCTCACAGTTCCTTAGTAGCTGACAATGTTTCCAACTCAAATGCGTGTCAATAAGGACAGTGTCCAAACTCAAGGCCAGCCCCCCTTGCCCCTGTACTCCTGACCGGAATGAGAGTCATCTGGCCATTAGGGTTCATCCGCGTGAGCGAAGACGGCGGACAACAACATAGTCAGCCGGAATCACCGACGGAATTCCCGAAGAATTTTTTGTAAATTTTCCAATACGTTCTAGATCTGGAACCGGAAAAGTGAAAGCCGGCTTATTTGTGATTTATTCGTCAAAAATGTGCAGTCTCCTTTTAAATAATCAATAAAAGCATGACTTTGATACAGTAACTTGAGATTTTGTTTGAGGTTTACATCAAATGCATTTCATCACAAAGGGAAAACACTGAAAGACACTGGGGAGCTGAAATTTCACCCAGACTAGGAACGACCACATAGCTATTACACTATGTGTGTTTATCAAGAGATTTATTGTCATATGTATGACCCAAAAATGGTCGAAATACAGCACAATGGTAAATAAAGTAAATGAATGTATCTTTACTATACATAAGTACATTTGAATACGCAGTTAAAGGGCTAGCCAAGTCCAAAACATTTATTTTACCAAATGAATATGTTCTATGCCACCACACAACATTGTGATGAATATTGTGTTTGGGGAATATGACTCAAACAACGAAATCCACCTGTTTTTAGCCATCTCAGGGGGCGCCATTTTCCCGATTGCTCAGGTAAGGAATCTAATTGTAATCTTGTGTACAAAGTATGTTGTTGCTTCTATACTGATGGAGCTTTTGCATTTTTTTTTCTTACTGAAGCTTGGTTGATTTTAAGCACATTTATAGTTGTGCACCAAGTCTTACCAGTTGTTTTTTTTGCATGTTAGTAAATGTAATTTAGCACGAGTACTTTTGACATCTCAGAAAAATAAAATGTCATTGTCTTAATGCGCCTGTAGTTCCTGTCAAATATGAGAAGCAGGGTACTCGGAGGACAAAAGTCCATGATTGTGAACTCAAATGAATAAGCTGGCTCACAGTGTGTTACGAGGCATATCCTAAAAAACATATTCATGAGTAATATGAAGAATATGAGTGCACATAATTTTGAAAACAAGTGATTTTTTTTAATACAAAAAGCCATCTTGCACCTCCTGACAAAATTCAGTCGCACAGGAGAACCTCTTTTTTCCACCTTAAGTCATTCTTACACATTTTCAGGTACAAACATCACAATAGACTTGAACATGCACGTTTTGTTAGTACTGTACAGTATGTACGCAAATGACATGAAGGCACGGTTAAAGAAGGAGGCAGCTGAGGGGAAAAAAAGACCTTCTCAAGACACAATAGCAGCTTTACCATGAGCGACCGACAGTTTGAGGTGACAGCAAAGAATATAGACGAGCTCCACTCTGAGGCTCCGATCCCTCAGCCCATAGATGAGCGAGCTCAGACATCTGGGCAGGAGAAAAAAGCACACAAAGAGAATAGTCTGAACTTGTATGAAGTGTTTCTCGCTCAAGAACACGGAGACAAATGACATCATGGTAGAGAAGAAGACCGACAAGAGGCTGAGGAAGAGCTGCACCATGTGCAGCAGCAACGTGTTCCGGGCTTTCCGGGCCGAGTCTTTATCCGTGGCGGCCGATCTGGCCGACACCACCACGGCGACGTAGCTGAAAACGATAGTCAAGCTCGCCGAGACGAACAGGAAATACGTGTAAATCTTGTAGTACATTTCGGAAAGCGGCGCCAGGAACATGGTACGGTAGCTGCACAGCTGCGTCATTTGCAGACTCTTCAGCCGCTCGAAGGGAAACGTCAACAATAGAAGGCCGTGAATGAGAATATTCAGAAAGCAAAAGAGCCACACGGCGAGCAGGGCCCACGCCGTGTTCCTGACGGTGACGACGGAGGCGTGTCTGAGAGGGCGGCACACGGCCACGTATCGCTCCAGGGACATCGCCACCAGCGCCAGGGGCGAGATCCGACTGACGAGACTGGTGAGCAGGACGAGCATGCCGCAGGCGGGGTACGTGAGGGTGATGCGGCCGGCCGTCAGCAGGTACATCAGCTGGCTGACGGTCAGCTGCAGCGTATCGGCGAGCAGAAGGTTATACAGCAGGATGTAGCGCGGCGTCTCGCGGAAAACGCATTTACTCCTCAAGGTGAACAACATGACCCCGTTGACGAAGAGGAATATCAAGCAGAAGGCGGTGGTCCAGGTGGCGGCCGTCACTCTCTCCACGATGCTCAGCTTGGCCGTCGCGTTGGCCAGCGACCGAGCTTGCATGGATGTGGAAGACGGGCCCCGGAAAATAACGAATGAAGTAAAGCTGCGAGTGCTGACTCGCGCCGCAAGCGCAAGTGCGCGGCGGCACGCTTTATACGTTTGCGTTCCCCGTGTTGACACATCAGGTCACCATGCGACAGCAACTCCAGCCATGCCCCCGCCTTTGTGAGCATCACCCAAAAAATGAGTTTGGCACAGGAAGTCAACTGACAGGCACAAAATTATTCTAAAGAAAACAATTAGAAGAAGAACGTTTTTCACACAAATGACTAGAAAAGTGCCAAAATGTGTCAGGGTTGGATTTGGGTAGCTCAGACTATCAAACTACACTTGTGCTCAAAATCACACGATCCAAGACTAAGACTTGGCCAAACGAGAATTTACAAAGAGTAAGGCAAGACCAAGACCAAGACCAAGACAGGACAGTCTTAAACTCTAACTAGACAAGACCAAGATAGGCTGAAAGCGTGATGGGAACAAGACCAAGACGCAGGTTGATGGAGATCGAGGTGAGACAAGTTGAGACAGTACCAGGACAAAGACCGAGATCAGACGAGCGAGATCTGTCTCGCGAGACTGAGACAGGCTGAGACAGATAGAACAACAAGCCAGACACGAGCTAACAGAGACAAGACAAAGTTTAAGACAAGACCAAGAATCTGAGGGCGTAACAAAGTTAAGAAGTTTGGGACTAAAGACTGAAAGAAGATGAAACCATATAATCTGAGATGGTGACCAGATTGACATTGGGACAAGAGAGACATTGAGACCGTACCCAGACCAAGAGCAAAACAGGCTAAGACTGTGACAAGAACAAGACGGAGACACGCTGAGAGAGACAGAAGCAAGAAAGTGAAAGATTGAGACTAGAGCAAGCAAAGACGAGCTGAGGGCGGAACAAGATTTTTAGGAGTAAAGTCCGAGACAAACCAAGGCAAAGACGAGACAATCTGAGACTGTAAACAGTTGGCCATTGAGACAAACCGCGACAAGGACAAGACAAAGACAAGTCGAAAGGGACCGAGGCAAGACTGAGACAACCTGACACTGCAACTGGATCAAGACAGGAGGAGACTGAGACAAGAACAAGACTTAGACAAGCTGAGAGAAACACGGGCAAGATTAAGAAACGACCAAGACCGAGACAAGCCAAAACCGAGCCAGACAAAATCCAAGACGAGACGAGACAAGCTGAGGCTCTAAGAAAACCAAGGCTGAGATGATGACAAGGACAAAAAAAGACACAAGCTGAGTGACTGAGAGAAAACTGAGAAGGCCTTAGACCAAGATCGAGTCTACGTCGGTGACAAGAACAAGACAGAGACAAGCTGAGTGACTGTGAGAAGATCGACAACGCCTGAGACCAAGATTGAGGCCGAGACCAAACAAAGTCCAAGGCGAGACTGAGACAAAGTTACTCAGACTTTTGAGGGTAAACACTGAGACTAGCAAAGACCAAGAGAGACGGCAACCGGATCAAGATCGAGACAGGCTGAAACGGTGACCAGAACAAGACAAAGATGACTTGAAGGTGACCAAAGACCTTTGTAGTCATCGGATATGATACTTGTATATTCTATAATATTCGAAGTGCTTCTGATGGAGAAATAAACTTTCCACTACACTTTGTGTCCATGACATCATTGTTTATTTTTCAGACTTTTCTTAATTAAGCTCTTGGGCTTTTTGCTCTCTTCTGGCATATAAGTAACTGACAAGCTTGTTTTCGATATAGTCCCCGAAGATTCATTTTGCTGCATTAATTATTCAAAGTGTTTTCACCAAACGTTGACTTGATTAATGAGTACTGTGAGTATTGCATGTGCACGTCTGCGGGGACATAAGTCCTAAATTGTCAACTTAAGTGATTGTAAATTTTAAAAACTTGCAAATGAATGTGTTCTTAGTGACTAACAGTATGTTTTAGATATAATCATGGGTTTAGTTATCATGAAATTATATTACGAGGGGTGGCACGTCTCCGGAGGCGGCCATGTTTGTTATAGCTACGAAAAATGGTAAATGCAGCACCTGCAGCACCTCCTGCTGGCCGTAGTGAAAACGGTCTAAATCTTACACACTACCCCTTTAATAAGGAGTTTTTCAACAACTTTTAGTTTATGAGTAAAGTGGAATCCCTGGTAGAAGATATGGACTTTTTTTTGTCGGATGTGATATGTAATATGTGACGTTCACAAACAAACCGAGCCTTTTAAACAACTCTTCTTTGTGAACGATGGGAACTATGTTTTTATGGAGCCGATCGGCAATGTTTCTATTCGTCATGAGTAAAACGTTGGTTTAAAAATATGAAGCAGGAAAAAAAACTCATAATAATCGATGGTCTAAATTGTATTATTTTATTGTCTGGCCTGATTTGTAATAGTGATATTTAGTTCACGAACGAACCTGTCCTTTATAAAGAGCCGTTCAACAATGTTTACTTTATGAACATCTCTTCATTGTGAACAATGGAAACAGTGTCTTTATAAAAGGCCGTTTAGCAATGTTCAATTCATTAATAAAACACCCATGTCCAAAATATTCAAGTGAAAAAAAACGCTTTTTATCGACTGTTTAGTGAACGGCTCCCAATCAACGGTGCCCTTTAAGAGCCGAAGGTTCCATCACTCTGCAAGTTTCATGAGTTTTCAGTTTTGTACTCATGTTTTGACCACCATCTGTGGCCTCTTCGTGTTTTGTCTTATCTTAAATATCTACGATGTCATGAAAAATATTTTTGCTTACCCATCGTCCAGGTGGTTGTTGTTTTTTTTTTTTGTGGTGGCGCTTCAAGTGGTCGAGGAACGCCCCCTTCCTGCTACCATACGTGGGAGGCACGGAGCTCGTAATCGCACGCCTGGCTGTGGAGCGCTCAAGCCGCTGCCGGCTTCTCCACAGGCGGAACAAACAGCTCAGTACGCCCGGTGCACCAGGCAGAAAGACGGCCAGCCTGTCGTCGCCTCGCCGGTTGTGATGGACGCTGGATGGATGAAGGTGGAGGCTGTGATGGCTTCAAAGTAACCCGTGGCTGAGCGCTCTACTAAGTCACTCGTCGCGGGTGACTTTAGAAAGGTAGTTAAAAACCAAATCCATCAGATAAAAGTATTTTTTTTTTTTTTAGGTGCGGTGATCGACTTCGGCTAGTGAGTTAGCTTGTCATGCTAGGGAAGCTAGCGCGGCTAACGCGCGTGTGACGTAGGGCTTACTCGCCTTTTTGTTTAATTTAGCTCCAATTCTATTATTTTCCTTCACCTTTCATATATTTGTTGTACATTTTTGTGGGAATAAAGTTGAGTTCCGAGCGAAAAATAAGCTCGAGTTCCGTTTTACGATGCGAGCTAGCTACTAAGCTAATGAAGCTCACCTGTCACGGTCACCTGAGTTGACTGACGGCGAAGGTAAAAAAAAAAAAAAAAAAAAACAAAGAGGAAGAAAGAAAAATGGCTCTTAATTAACATAAGACAACGCCGAACGAGTCGTCAAAATACACCCACAAGTGGGAAGTAGAGTAGCTTCGCTGTTTCCATAGGAGACCGAGCCGGTTAAACGAGATTCTGGAGCTCGCTATGGAGTGCTGGTTAAACGCGGTGGACTCGTCGTCGGAACCGAATTGGACTATTTGTGGCCAAAATGGTGCGTGAATTTATTTTCAGTAAGAACGGGACGTATTCATCTTTGTTTAGATTTGTATCGCCTACAATTTCTTCTTTGTACCTGGCTTGATTGCTTAAAAATAGGTTCGAAACAAATGACCATTCTTGTCTGGATTTGTAGAACAAATACTTTGTTGCCGCAAAGAAACAAAAAAAAAAGTTCATTAATTTTACACGCGTGACTTGATCGGTAGTAATGAAGATGATATGTGTCACTTTTATGGCGACATTTTCAACACAAGTAACGATTTTTCACTTTTGAGTCATTTCGACCCACGTTATCGTTTTCAGTGGTTTTAAATATATGCAAAGAATCTATCAAATTAGGGATGTATTTTTTTGACAAAGAGAATTCATGTTTCTGATTAATCAATTGACTGACCCCCCTCAAAAAAAAATTATAATAAAGGTTTCCTTCCAATACATTTTAATTATATTCACTAGCCTGATGCCTATTTCCCACAAAGAGCAGGGGACAATTTTACATTTATTGTATAGATTTGATTATGTAATAGTATTTTTTCTCCTCATATACAAAAAAGCATGATGAAAGAATCAATGTGATTATCAGCACTATAATCGGCTGATTTAATCGACTGGCCGATTAATAGCCGAGGTTTCGCCGCTGCCTTGAAATAAGGCCAGGAAACGAACGGCCCAATACTAATACTTGGTATCTGTACTTGCCCATCCCAATGCAAGATGAAAGAATCGACTAATTTTCAGGGCCATAATTGATCTAATTAGCTGGTCGATTAATCGTCAGGCTTTTGCCGATCCCCTGAAATAAAGCCAGGAAACGGCGTAATTTTGATTCTTGGTTTCTGGACTTGCCCATCCCAATGCAAGACGAAGGAATCGATTTGATTTTCAGGGACATAATCGATTTATTTGGCCGGCCGATTTAATCGTCTTGACTTTTGCCGATTCCTCGTAAGAAGTCCGGGAAACGTCCCAATACTGATACTTGGTATCTGTTCTCCGCTATCCCGATACCAGAACGAATACTTAAGTTTCTTCAGCGGTTAAAGTTTGCTGAGCGAAAGAGTAGTTTGCTTTATAAACAAATCCGTTTGTTGTGGCGAGTAAGGGACGTGACTTTTCAATCCCTGCTGGCGCGTGTTGTTGTTTTTCCCCCAAAGGCGTGTGGCTCGACCTGAGCAGCGCCTCTGGCCCGCAGAGACTTCTTCGCTGCGCGCTAGTCAATGTGACGCAAGGGAAAAACGCCAGCGGCAATAGCAGCACGTCGGCCTCGGGAATGGCTCAGGAGCGCGGAAAGTACGACTTCTACATCGGCTTGGCTCTGGCCGTCAGCTCCAGCGTCTTCATCGGAGGAAGCTTCATCCTCAAGAAGAAGGGCCTGCTGCGTCTGGCCAGGAAGGGGTCCATGAGAGCCGGTAGGAACAGGATAGTCAAATAGGCGGCCCCAGGATGTTTTGATTGGACTAGATGTGTCATACACACACACACACACGCACACACACACACAGTCTTGTGACTGGGTCACTGGCTCTACTGCAATTTTGACCTCTCACTGACATTTGGTCAGTTGTGGGAACCAAGTTTGCACACATTAAGTGAAAACTAGCATTTTTTTTAATCGAGTAATCATTGAGAGCAGGGGACCCCAACTTTTTTTTTTTTTTAATCATCACAAACCGGTCTATGCTTGAGAATTCGACAAACGTTCAAAATAAAGTAGATCTGTGACCGAGGGTTGCACAATGAATCGAATTTTAATCGCAATCGCCGTATTGGCTGCCACGATTAATTTAGCGGAACCTCGGCGATATTAAGATTGAAAAAGCTAGCTACTTTCATGTCAAATAAGCACGTTGTTGTCCTACCACCAGGGGGCAATGTTTCTCACATGTTTGCATGACAAAAGCCTCTGCTTTTCTCAGCCTAATATATCGTTTAGCAGCGTCAAATGGTGTTCTTGATTCCTAATAAATCCAATGCTAGCTGTCAGTTGAGACGCAATTTGAAAAATTCAGGGGAAAAAAATAGTTTGAAATGTCTGAAAATGACATTTTGACTGCTAATTGATTAAAATTTGCTTAAAGGTGAATGTGCTTGGTTCTAGATAGGCTCCATTTTTTCATTGGTTTGCACTCAGCAAGTACATTAGCTGTGTTGCCCTGTGTGCCATTTTTGCCAAGTCTTGTGAATTTGTTTGAATTTACTTTATTTTAGTTCATTATTATTATTATTTGTAAGTATCAAGCCTTAAAGCCTTGTTTATATTCTGCTTGTTTAAAAAAAAGGGCAATAAATAGACATGTTCCACCAAACATGATGAATAATTGCTTTCAAAATTGACCAAAATAATTATTTTGCCCATAATCGTGTGTTTTGAATTAGCTCCAGATCGAAACAGACAGATAAGCATGTTTTAATCAAACACGATCAGCTTTTGTCATAGTTTCTGTTGCCGTAGCGCCCTCATTTTCGGCTATTGTTTACATACAGGACTTTCTCTGCTTTAGCTGGCTCGTCCTGTCAGTGCTTGATTGTGCAACTCGAAAGCCGCAACTTATGGAAAAACCAGTTGGATGCACGTCGCAGACCGAAATAACAACAGCTGCTCAATTTTCTCACCAGTTTGCATTCAAAGCAAAACTATTAAATGCCATTCAAAGTAGGGCTCGCCGGTTATGGCCCCCCAAAAAAAATATCAATTTTCACTCCAATTTTTATTATTTTAAAAGTTTGATTTATGTAAAAACAAATGTCAATCAGAATGATAATGTGTAGATTTTAGATCACTTTTAATGTAAATTTAACATTCATAGTCTGAACATAATTAACTCATTCATTGCCAAAGACGTATTTTGACGTATCTTTCATTTAAACATCCAATCCTTGGTATTTATTCTTCATTTATTTTCAAGTGTTAGGGTAAAGGACAGTCGGAAAATAGCTGTCACTCAATGACAAGGAGTTAAGAATTTTTTTAAACAATTCAGCCTGCATCCCACCATTTTCGCAAAACCGATTTCACGATTTAGCTTATTTTCAACTGTTACTTTTTTTTTTTTTTTTAAATGAATTCATCAAATGAATTGGATTTTTTGCCTAGTCCTTATGCGGAGCTTTACAGGTGAACGGATTTTTACTTATGTACGTTCTCTCAACTTGTTTTACTGCAGAATGTTTAACTTTGAATTCCGTGCGGCAACAGGAATGGAATGTGGCCGTGAGATCGTGCTCACTTTTATAGTTTCTCCTTGTTGACCTTTCAGGTCAAGGTGGCCATGCTTATCTGAAGGAGTGGCTTTGGTGGGCCGGTTTACTTTCAAGTAAGTGCATTTTTTTTCGGTCTTCAAAGTGCTCCTTTACGAATGAATTCTTTTGGGGGGTCATTTTCAAGTGGGCGCGGGGGAAGCCGCCAACTTTGCAGCGTACGCATTCGCCCCCGCCACTCTGGTCACGCCTCTGGGCGCCCTCAGCGTACTGGTCAGGTAGGGAGATTACCGCAAAGCAATTTTCCAACTTTCAGCTCAACGTCGGAGATCGCCGTTGATGATTGGCGTTTTTATTTGTCCCCAGCGCGGTGCTGTCGTCGTACTTCCTGAGCGAACGCTTGAACCTTCACGGTAAGCTGGGCTGTCTGCTGAGTATATTGGGCTCCACTACCATGGTCATACACGCCCCCAAAGAAGAGGAAATTAGCAGTCTGGAGGACATGGCGCAAAAGCTGGTAGACCCAGGTGACTTTTTCCGTTCCATTTTTATTGCATTACCAATTTGTGCGGGTAAAATCCGCGCGAAAAAGTTGTAATTCAAAATGAAATAACGAAATCATTAAAACAATGACAAAAACAGCTACTAATAAGGTTTGTTTCTTGAAAAATGTGATAAATGATTTGTAATAAATTAATTGCCCGAGTGAAAAGATGAACTTTAAGTTTTGAAAGACTGAATAAAACTGTATTGTTTAAAACGTTTTACTCGTTTTAAAAGAAAAAGTGTCACTAATACGCCAAACGTTTAGGCAGTTTGAGCACGTTTTTATAAAATACCACTAGAGGGAGCCCAAGTGCCAAAATGATTTGTCACGCCATAACAGAAGGGTTCTTCAAGCACCTGAATATTCACTAAAAAAAAAAACACTTGTAAATCATTGTGTAAACAATCGGTAGAATATAGAAAATATTCTTATATCCAGTAGCCTGTCTTTGCTTCGGCTGTCAAGCGCTTGAAAACTTGATTTAACGCTCCCAAAAGATGACATTTTATATTGACTATTTTGATATGCACAAATTATTTTTTCTGTATTTGTTTCCTGATTGTTTGAGAGACATCTATACAAATCCGTTAAGATAAAGCTCGCGTAACCACTGTGTACTTACTGCTACGCCCTTGATTTTTTCTTTTTTTTTTCCCTGCAACATGAAGGCTTCTTCCTTTTCGCCATGGCGGTGGTTGTGGTGGTGCTGGCGCTCATCTTGGCGGTGGCGCCGCGCCACGGGCAGAGCAACATCCTGGTGTACATCAGCATCTGCTCTCTCATCGGCTCGCTGTCGGTGTCGTGCGTGAAGGGCCTGGGCATCGCCATCAAGGAAGCGCTGGGCGGCGCCAACGTGGCCCGCGCGCCCCTGGCCTGGCTCCTCCTACTGGGCCTGGTGGCCTGCGTCAGCACGCAGATCAACTTCCTCAACAAGGCGCTGGACATCTTCAACACGTCCCTGGTCACGCCCATCTACTACGTCTTCTTCACCACCTCGGTGCTCACCTGCTCGGCGGCGCTTTTCAAAGAGTGGCGCCACATGGGCGCCGACGACATCATCGGCACGCTGGCCGGCTTCCTCACCATCGTGGCGGGCATCTTCCTGCTGCACGCCTTCAAGGACGTCAGCGTCAGCGTGGCCGCGCTCGCCGCCTCCGCGCGCAAGGAGCAGAGGAACGGCGACGTAAACGGCACTTACCAGCTCCTCCGCGCCGACGAGGAGCGCGAGACCTCCTTCGACGCCGTCTCCAGGCGGAACGGGAACCTGGCGCCGTAAAGACAATCGCCTCGGATGGATTCTATCAATTTTCCTGTCGTAGCGCTGAGAAGGGAAGGGCGGGGCTCACTTCCTGTCCGCGATGGAACAGCTGACTAATTCATTTTTATCACGGACCACGTATTGAAAATCAGCGAGTCGGAATCACCCCATCATGTCATTAAGATATCTACAACTGCACCTTTTTTTTTTTATATATATTGTACGAATCATCAAGAAATCACAATCTGATTTGGGGAATTGGGACCAAGCCTGTCTGTCAAATACAGTGGAAAACATTTCCCACAAAAATGCGAATTTGCTATTTTTCTGTCAAAAAAGAAGCAAATAAAACAAGGCATCACAAAAATCGACTAAATGTCCAACCAGCAGCAGAAATTTCAGATCCTTTTTTTTAGTGGGTTAGTTTGGGGTTACCCCATTTTCATGCACTGGAAATATTTTCATTTGACATGATGAGGTTTCAAAAAAAAAAAAAAGTTGTAATACTTGAAAGTAACTATTTTTGTTGTTTTTAATTTCTTTAAAGAAAAGCATCTCACAGATGAACCAAGATTTGTTACATATTTATTGAAATAATAAAAGGATGATTATTAAAAGTCAAGGCACAGTCAATGGAAATGCATGCAAAATGAGACAAAAACGTCACCTCACTTCTATCGTTCCACCACCACCACCACAAAATCTTTTTAAATATTAATCTCTTAGAAAGTCTAGAAGTATAAAACAAATCTATATTCTCCGATAAGGCACGTGTGAATACAAAAAAAGTTTACCGTGGGAGTAAAACTCAGTGGCCGTTACTAGCCGAGTCAAAAAACAAAAGTGAATATTTGTAATATTTTTGCACTCAGCTGCTGGCCAGTGATTGGTGAATGGGCGGCTGGAAGCAGCGCACGTGCTCCACCGGCATGTTCTCGCCGTCTCCCGACTTGAGGTACTTGTTCAGGATGGCGAAGATCTCGTTGTTGAGCACTTGGAACTTGCGGATGCGGTCCACCATTTTCTTCAACGGCTGGCAAAACAAAACAAAATGGATGCCCGACACTCAAAATTTCAACTACATATACATATTTATACACAGTTACAAGTTACAAAAGAAGTACTTCAGTACCTAAAGTAATTTATTTCAATTAATAAGCAGTAAGTAATCAATTACTTTAGGCATTACCAAGAACAGGTAGTAATTAGTACTTTGGAAAAAAAACGGATAATTTTAGCAGCGATTACCTAAGTACTTGATTACCATAGTACTTGTGTATGTAAAGTAAACAATTACTTTTGGTAAGTAATAAGTACTACTTAGTTGATCACTTTAGTACTTATTACCCATTACTGATTACTTTTGTATTTTAAGTGATTCATTACTTATTACCAAAAGTAATTGATTACCTGTTGAGTCTATGAAGTAATGGATTATTTTAGTACTTGATTCATGGCTTTATGGCGATATACTCACAACGCTCTTGATGACTTCGTCCTTGCCGTCGTGCTTCTGCACTTTGAGCAGGTGGTAGCTGAAATCCAGGATGTCAAAGCGCCTCTGCTGGCCCAGTAGGCTGATGATCATGCAGCCCGCCCAGTGGAGGCCGTCGCCGAAGCACTGCCTGCGAACCGGACCGGAACCAAAGGAGGTCAATGGTGGCAAATGGGCTAATTTTGTTTTGCGTTATATATTGCCATTAAACAAGTAATGTGGAACTACTGGGAGTTTGGAGTTTTCATTCATCTTCTTTTTTACTAGTCCATCTATGGCATTTCACACTGTCTTAATATTCCGCTAGCATACTTATAAAATGGGGTTTGTCTGATCATTTTCACGTTGAACTTGTGCAGTATTTTGACCATTTTTGTGTCATTTTCTTCCACACAGTATTTTAGCCAAGGGATGCCACACTCCTGGGAGAGTGGTTGTGCCATGTTCAAATTTGAAGTTGTCACCATTTGGGTAAAATTGCAGCTCCCTGGTGTCGTTTTTCATTGGTTTCCTTTTAATGTCAAATGCCTTTGATCGACTTACTCGACGGTGTACTCGTGCACGCCGACGGGGATGCAGTAGACAAACTGCATGGCGCTCCACAGGCGGTGGAACTCCACGCACTCGTCCACGTGCATGACGCCGTTGCCGGGCAGCGGCCCGCGCCAGATGGGGTCGTCCAGGAAGCCGCGCACGCGAGCCAGGATCACCTCGAACATGGACAGGCCGCAGCATAGGCGCTCCTTGGTCAGCAGGTCGCCTTCGCGAGCGATAGCGATTTGCTACGGGTGGGGAGGGGGCGACCAAAAAAAAAAACACAGGTTCTTCAAACAAATCGGTCAACAGGACTAACCAGAAACGTATAGTCGGGCTCATAAAATCGATTCATCAAAAAGGGGATGTTTTCAGAAGCATTTTTAATGACTATTAATTGAGGCTTGAGTTTTATTCTATTTGATCTTTTTTTTTCAACCCACTATCACACATTTGCATTTTTTTCCTTCATTCGCAATTTTTGTCACCCGCTTTTTTGTTGATTTACCCAACCTTCAGCTTTTTTGTAGTTTCAAACTTGACTTACCTTTTTGTTGCCTGAACCAATTCAATTTTTTTTTGTTTTTCACCCCCCCGCCCCCCCAATCCCATTTATTAGCATCAAGCGGCTAGCGTACCTGTGGCGTGCCGAGACGCTCGATGAGAGGAACCATGTGCAGCGCCGTGTATTTGGCCTCCAGGCGTTTCATCTTGGCGTCCAGGCGCTCGCCCTCTGTCAACACACACGTATACACACCCCCCCCCTTCGTTAGCTACTCAAGTACATACATTTGACGCTGTTCTCATTTAACGGTTATATCAATTTTAAACTATTTAATTGCTATGATTAGTGTTCACCTTTGACATGGACTCTGGGCAGAATGTTCTGGAAAGGCGCCGCATGCAGCAGATCGCAAACCTCCTCTTGCGACTGCAAAACGGCGTCACGGTTAATTCGTTGGCGTTAAATAGCCAATGCTCGCTATTCTAAATTCAAAGCGCTCAGCTCATTCTGAACATTTTAAGCAGCATTTTTGTCAACGGTAAAAACAGTTTGTGGAAAGGTGTGAAACGTGATTGCAACGCTGACGCTAAATGAGAATGAGAGGGCGTGGTCGTACCAGACTTTGTTCACTGAGGAGGCAGAAGAGGAGGGCGTTGCCCACCTCCCGCAGGTTCTGGAAGCAAACCGTCTTGAGCTCGGCGTACTCTACGATGTCCTTCAGTTGGTGGTGGAAGAACTCGAGGATTCCTTGTCAAATACAGAAAGCAGAAAATTTGCAGGAATTCTCTCTTCGGGCCTGATTTATAGAGATTTTTTGAGTCCAAAATTGGGACATTCATGCTATTGAACTAAAGTATTTGATTTTTTTAATTGTCTAAAACAAACTGACAAAGTTGTGTCTGAAGTAGTGACATCCAGGTCAATTCTTTGCGCAACTTCCTTGCATTGCTCACCTAATTCTTGCTTGTCAAAACTTCATATCTTAAATTTGAATGACAGGTCTGCATAATGACCATCAGCAAACTTCATGACACCAAATATAACCAAGGCTAAAAGAATATAACTTGAATTTACGTATTATGAATAAGGCCACCGTTGTTTCTTGTATACAACTGTTGTAAAAGTTTACACTGCATAATGGTAAAGAGTAATCGTCGGGCCATCTAAAAACGAAGCCAATAGGAACACAAACAAACCTGGAGAGCCGTACTCGTGACGAGGGAGCCGACAGATCTTGGGCATCACCTCCATCAGGGTCTTCACATACTGCATGATGGTGCCCTGGAGCTACAAAGGCCAGCCGGCGGACACTTCATTAGGCACAGCCGGACCATCTATTCCAACAACGTGACAATCAGCAGACTCACCAGGCTCTTGACCACCTTGAGTAGCTCCTCCATCACCACGGCAATGCCTTGGTAGCCCAGCAGACGACACATGACCTTGATGTGCGGCGGGCCCACAAAGTTGCGGTAGCAGCTGAAGATGCTGCTGTACGTCAAGTTCAGCGTCTGGGGAGAAAAAGGTCAAGGATGGACAGGAACGGAAAGTTAAAAAGCATGGGGAACCATCACCTGAATCAATGACATTGCTTTTTGTAATTTCCCATACAAGCCACAAGATGGCGACCAAGCAATTAAAATCGGCATCATCAGAGAGCATCAATGAGAACGCGAGTAGCATGTTTACAACCTACAACCGTTTACAACAGAATTCATAATTCTGTTAAAACAAAAAAAAAATCTTTGAAATATTCAGAGACAGTTGGATTAGCTGTTTGCTTTGTAGGGTCAGATGGTTGTTTTGTTTTGTTTTTAAATTGGCATCGTTCTCTCTTCAGTTGCGCACGACTTTAAAGCCCACTCTCCTCCTTCTTCCCAATCCATTGGCGGCTGCGCACATATCCGACTGCAGCGGTTAAAACAAGGACGCGCTGATCCACACCGCGTGGCAGTTACGTCGTCCCAGATGTGACAATATGAGATTCGGAATCAATTGAGAAGCTGAGGTAAGAGCCCAATATTCTGCTCATTTGTTGCTCAGCATACGAAATGTGCATTTGATATTCCACTTTTTTGTTAGTGTTGCTCTAGGAAATGGTTGATAGTTCAACTTTGTGCAATAGTAGCAAGAAAATGATTTTTTTTAAATAAATGAGGTGGTTTTGAGATAGAATTTGATGCCTATTTTTCAATTTTAGGATTTTTCTTATTCTGTCATTTCAAAATTTGGTTTGATTCAACTGTTCCAACTTTAATCTGTTTTTTTTTTTTTTGTCTGCCGTTTTATGGCAAATATTCCCACTTGCCAAAAATATTTAAATACCCTCCTCAAAAATTAAAAAAAAAAAAAAAATCTTTTTTTGGGGTGGTGGGTTTCCTTATTTCTTAAATATAAAATATATATATAAATAAATAATATAAATAAATATGTGCCAAGTATATAGCACCTAAGTATAGTATGTAGTATTTTAAGTCTTGATTACTCTGACAGTGACACATTTAGGTGTCTTGAGAATCATGAATATAGAGCAATCATTGGAGCATTCTAAAAAGAGTCAAATGGTTGGCGGTGACTCAATGACCTCTTGGCAAATCATTGGGCATGATTATGCAATTTAATCCCAGCAGTGACCAGGGTTTATTCCAGACAATCCCCTGCACAGAATGCTTATTATCCTGGCATTGTTACATCCGCTTCCCTAATCCCACTGCAAGACTGCATAGCGCCGTTGACATTTGTAATTAATAGCAAAACAATGTGCGGTAGGTTATTCTTGTGATACTTGGTCAAGGTTTTGCTTTGGAGGTATTTGCCTCGGTGCTAGGCAGACAGACATCATACGGACGTTCTCCGACAGCACAACTGAAATGGATCTTTGAAGTCTAAAGCCGTCAACGGCGGTGAATGAGTAAGGTGCTACTCGGTGTAAAAGATTGAAGACTATCGCCGTCCTGTTTTCCAGGTGCGCCTTACACCGTGAGCGGCGCACACCAGAATTACGCAGCGGTTTTCCTGAGATGGCGATCGCGGTCTATAACGTTTCCGCGACCTCGGCCAGGGTGAGCTGGCCCCCGTCGGCGGGCTGCCTGGACACCTTTTACAGCGTCATGTACAGCCCCAACTGGAACAGCCTGCTGATGGGTTTCAAGCGAAAGAGCTTCCTCCACGAGGAGCGCATCCCCGTCAGCCAGACGGCCGCCCACCTGACCAACCTGCTCCCGCAGACCACCTATTTGCTGTGCGTCACATGCCAGGCCGCCAACCCAGCGCGGGACCAGTGCCAGATGTTCGGCACCCCGAGCGACAACGGCGAGGGGAAGGACCGCGCGGGCTGGGAGCTGGCCACGGGCGCCTGGCTGACGTGCTGCCTCCTACTGTTGGTCATCGCCGGCGTCCTGCTGCGGGGGTGCCTGCACGGCGTCCGCGGGGGCCGAGGGGGCGGCGGACGCTCGGCGGCGACCGACGCGGTCCGCTCCTCGTCCAGGAGATTCTACACGCCGAGGGGCAGCTGCGACAACGGCGGCCACGAGCTCAGGGCGCTGGCTCGGCTGTCTGGGGGCGAGCCAGCTTGAGCCAATTGGATTGAGGTCATCGCCATATTGTGCGGCCCAGACGGAATTGCGCCGTACTGTATTATGGATTATTATGGAATCCTATGTGTCAAGCAACTGAACATACCCGCTTCAAATTGACTGCTTAATTCGTTTTTTAATCTGCATGAGTGAATCACTTAATCCTTGGAAGTAACGTAAAATGGGGCAACTGTGGATGAGCGTACAGGTTTGATTCTGAAATGTGACTTTGGTGACTTGTATCATTTTTGTGAATTGCATATTTGTTTTTTCCGTATATCCAATGGATAACCCTCATGTGAAGGTGTTTATGTGGCCTAATTTAACTACTGAATAATCGTTTATGTATCATGCGTTCATGATAGTGTACATGCTAGATACAGGTTGTTGTGCGTTATGATCTCATTTGTTTTAAGTGCTTTGCCGCCATCTAGTGGCATTGGTATGTAATTAGTTTCCTTCCCCAGCAAGTACAGTGCATCCACTCCATCATGGGACTCTCTTTAAGGTTACGTTCATGCAGTAGAGCTGAAAGCTCAATTACGATTTTTTGTGAAAGACGATGTTTTTGTGAAGTCGTTCACATTTCCAAATAAATGCGACTTTCATGTGACCTGTGTGTGAAAACTAAATACCCCAAATGTCCTACGTGCGCCTTGAGGACACAATGACATCACAAACAACGGTCGTGCTTAACATTAGTGTTTACAGAAGTACCACAATGGATAGCCGAATGGAGAAGCAGGCGATGTTCAAATGACTGTCATTCCATAACTGGAATATTAGCAATTTGTTACAGAGGAATTTTAGGAGTGGATGGGTGAGGTTTCAGATTTTTTTTTCCCCATATGCGACCTATATTTGATCTTTTAAATGCAGTGCAAACGACACAGACCCAATTTTTTCAAATGCGATTCAGGCCACTTGTCACTCCTGAAACTGAACCATATCTTATATTTTCATATCTGACCTGTATCCGCTCCTACGCTAGCAACATACATCCACATTTGTCTGTATTTGGGGGAGTGCCACTGACCTTGGACCCATAAAGATACTGCGGTTGAGCGTTGGGCGGCTTGTCCCTCTGAAACTCCTGAGAGAAAGGCAGGACGGTGCGCACGAACCTGAGCGCAAAAAATAAAGACCTAGTCAAGATAGAACATAGGATGGTAGTGGGGTGTTCCGGCGCGCCCGCTACCTGTTGGTGGAGCCGTTATAGCAGTAGTTGGGCAGGAAGTCGTAGTTGAGCTCCCAGAAGACGTGCAGCGTGATGCGGCCGTACGGTGCCGACACGTTGTGGTTGGCCTCGCGGAACATGGCGTCGAAGCTGTCCAGCGTCAGGAACTTGCAAAGGAGCTTGTGCGTCAGGCGGTTGATCTCCAAGAGTCCTTCTAATTCCTTCAAGACACAAGTTTAGCATTCAGGGCCTGATGAATTTTTGAGTTAAACGGACAAATGAAGTTCATTATTAACCCAACATTTGACTTTTTTTTGCCACAGTTATACAGAATGACAGGAAAGAATTGGAGTTTCCCCAAGATGAGAACCTCCTGAATCCAGTGTCATCCCGAGCACTGTAATGTCTCTTGGAGCAGGTATTTCCCTACCATGATTGAAGTGAGGTCCTCGCTCTCAAAACGATTGATGGCCAGCTCCAGAGATTTGTACAACGCAGCCGAGACCCTCTGGGTGATCAGCCTGTTTAGGTCGATGGAGCGGCCCAGAAGCTGCGGTGTGGCGACAAGTTAGTTAGATGAGAATACTGCCACAGACCTTTTCAGCATATCTTCATGGAGGAAGAGAAGTGAGCGTGCAAGAGAAAGGCACCTGTACGTGACGTTGCTTCAGCAGGGTCTCGTAGCGATTGGAGGCTGGCCAAGGAATGTTGGCGCCCTGGTTTTTACAGTCAGCCCGCAAACGTTTGTCCAATAGGAGACTGAATGGAATCAATAACAGACATTAATGGACCACAATCAGAGACAGAGGCAATAATAGAGCCATTTGCAAATGCCAAACTCCAAATTGAAAAGGTTCAGGTATCCAGATATCCTACAGAAAACTTGATTAATCGAGTATCAAGTAATAGAATAACAATGTTTTGTTTTTTTCTGAGAAATAGATATGAACAAAAATTGCAATCCATGGGACACATTTGACGACTGAAAAAGCACATTAGAGTTTGCATGGTTTGTTAAAAAAGTCATCAGCAGGAACAGCAACTGTGTCCGCTTGTCGCATCAAAGTGTGCAGAGTAATTCAAATATATCACGCCTCTAGCAACATTTTTGAATACCTTCCAGCAAGGATCTTGTAATAAGCGAATATCTGATCCGCCAACTTGTAGACGAACTGATCAAAGCACAAGTTCACCTGAAAGAACACAAAATGAAAAATCGGCAAAGCAAATAAAGTGCTTATTCTTATTTCTGTATGTGTTTCAGTTGACACAATGGGAAACGCATTACCTCAGCTTCTATTTCATCATATAGGAACTGCTTTTTGAACTTCGTCAGGGCATAGTGAGCGCTGTCATTGTACAAATCCAGAGGATACAGTACATACCTGAAACCAAATAACTTTTAGAATCATATTTTGTGTTTCAAGTGGCCTCCTATTGATTGGGGGATAGGTGTGCTCACTCCATCATGGAAGATTCCTTGGTTTCCAGAATGTGATCTGTGAGGATCCAAGGCATGGACATCTCAATGGGGAATTGGATCCTGCGGCCCATGGTGAGCTCCAGGAAGAACTCCCTGAACCACAGCTGGGAGAGGTCGCAACAGTGCTGCAAGGTTTCTACAGAGAAGAAAGAACGCGTCGTGTCATGATTTTGTAAAGAACGTAAAGAATCAGTGCCAGGGTAAAAAAACTACACACCGCTGAAATTTAGCAGGTGGGTGTAGAAGAATGACTCGCGGTGAAACCTCTCGATGTCCAAGATGGTGGGACCCTCCAGACTGCTGCGCAGGGTCTTCTTGGAGCCGCTTTTGTCAGCGACGAGGGACTCCAGCATGGTCCTCACCATGTAGAGCTACAAGAAGAGAAATGCAGATGCAGATGCAGGATGTAAATTTGGTTGCAAACCAATGAAAACATTTCTTTATGTTCTCTTTATGCCTCAATACAATACAGTGTTTTTTGTTTTGTTTTTTATCTCAAAAAGACTCATCACCTGGGTGCTGGAGGGTCCCACAGCCCGTCGAGGGACCTTAATATCGAATCCGCCCTTGGGGTCTTTTTCCCCACGGAGGGCCGGGTCGTTGTAGGGCTCACGGCCTGTCTCCCAGTCGCACACCGTCTTCCGGATGGCCTGGAGGACGCTGAGGACGGGGAGCAAGAAGAATGTCGGGAAAAGCCTACAAAAACAGCTGAACCTTGAGGTAACTGTGGCACTATAAATCCCAAATGTGTTATACAGATTTTAGCTCACAATGGTGAAAATACTTTTGAAATGATTCATTTTGTTTGATTTTGCAATACAAAAAAAAAAAAAAAATGGCATTTAACAGGGGAGTCTAGACTTGTTTCAAGCGGCTCTGTCACATGTGATCGCTTTTGAAAAGATGTGCCAAAGCACTTGCGGCGTACCTCTGGATGACGTTCTTCTTCTTCTTAATGGCCTGGCGGAGCGGGTCACGCAGGGTCACCTGCGAGAAGTCCTGCAGGGCCGAGTAGATGGTGTGGCGGATGGCATGGTTGAACACGCTCTCCATGCGGCCCATCAGCACCTGCAGCCCCTTTATCATGGCGATCACCTGCAAACTCCCAATACGGACATTTTGTAACTGCGGCATGACCTCATCAACAAAATTCCATGGGATATATTTACGGATAGAAGATGATAGCAGGAATTTATAAGGAATAATGACAACAATGTTACTTACTTACGTACAACTACTGCAAATATATATGATAGGACATAATGATAAAACGTGAAAAAAAATCATCAAATATTGGCCTATGTTTGAAGGACCATAATAGCCCGATTAATCAGTCGGGCCAAGCTAAAGCTCGCTTAACTTTCTACTACCTAGATTTACGTATCTCAACTCAAAAGCCCGAGTGTGATTGGCCCACCTCCACCAGGGCAAACTTCTCCTCGCTTGTGTAATTGTATCGGGTTGCACGCTCATATTCCTCGGCATTGTCGGGGCATTCCTTGTTGGAGTACTTGTCCGTGGGATGAACCAGTTTCCAGGAGTACTGAAGAGAAAATTTACATGTTCATTTTTTGTGTTTATTTTTAGTATGTTTTTTTTTGGACTCACCACTTCCATGACATGAGCACTCCACTGCGACAAGAGCTGCATTCCCTGCAAGGCCAAGTCGAAAAGCTTCCTGTACTCCATGTCCGTCTTCTGGGCCTCCTGACGGCCTGACCCAGTCACCACCTAGGCATCATTAAAGTCCATTTTCATTAAAGTCTGCGCTTATGGAAACCACAGCGATATCTTAAAACATCAGATTGAAAAATAAATTCAATTTTAAAAAGCCCCTAAATTCACACTCATATCTGTCTACTCATAATTCCGCTCGCTAGTATTAGTCCTTGATTATGCAAGATTAATCCAATGCAGCGGTTCTCAAATTGGAGTACGAGTACGCCTAAAGGTATATGAATGAAGTTTTTTCAGTTTTTCAGTTGAAGTATTTTCAGGGGTTGTTGAATAAAATACACCTCGAGATATCACTAAAAAATGTAGTTCCAAAGTTTAATAATCAAATCACAAATTCAACAATACAACTTCCCAAAAGTCCATACCAACCTCGCTGTTGCTGTAGCGGGCCAGCTCGGAGATGAAGCGCATGTGATCCTCGCGGATCTGAATCATCTGCTCGCAGATGTTGTACTGAGGGCTACTGGATATGGACGTGCATGTCCACCTGGAGCGACAGTCATGGCAGTTAGAGAAAGACATCGGAATCAAAGACAATTCGTGCACAAGCTTTTGTCTAACCTAGACTTATTCTCCTCAAAGTGCGCGCTGGTCTTGATGTACCGGGACAACTCGATCTGCATGTCGCCGAAAAGAGGAACCACCTGGAGTTGCTGAAAAAATGAGAAGAGGGGTAGCATAAATGCTAGGAAGAAGTGGGCTAAAGGGCAACAAATAGGATAAATTCATAAATTCATTCAGTTCTTTACTTAAAAAAATATATTTTTTGTGCTGGGTAGTGTAATTGCACATCAATGCCACCAGGCGGTGCTGTGGCACTCTCAAAGTCAAAGTGTGCTGGTTAGAAAGGTTAACTGTTAACATTTTTTCTAAAGCACATTATTGATTAAGGTGATTTAGAGAAAAAAAATGCACAACGTTTCATACATTTTTCTTCAGGCTAAAATATTTCAGATATCGTTATTTCAGCATCCAACAGTTCAGTTGGTCAGAAATGCTTTCAGTTTGAATAAGGATTTCCTTTTTTTTTTAAATTTCAGACACTTTGATGCACTTGAAGCAATTTTTTTCAGATTCTGAATAAACTGTAAAATGTTATTATTTGCTCAAAGTTGATTCAAATGGCTTTTTCTTTGTTAAATTGTTAAAAAGGATACAATTTTAGGTATACTTACACAATTTTCACAGATAATGATCTCATTTATAGTCACCGCAGTGACAGAGGGGCCTCGGAAAAAAACAATTGACAAGCAGTGCTCTCATGTAAGGGCACTCATTAATCGAGGCATACCTTGAAAAACTTATCAATCTTGGTCAGGTTGATTCTCTTCTTGGCATCCAACTTGTAGATGTTGCTGCTGTTTCCATCCATGAGGTACAAGCCAAAGCCCATGACCTGCGTGGATGGTGAAGGGGGCGGTTCAGTTCCGATTCCAAACAATGAACCGGGAGCGACGCATTTGACTCACTTTGAGCAGCATGTGCTTCTCGCCAGGGGTTAGATACATCTTGTTGTCATAATATTCCACGCACAGGTTGACGATGTCGGCCAGGAGCTCCTCGTAGCCGTTGATCACCTCCAGCTGCTGTTGTAAAGACTGCGCGTCGGGAGAAACGTAGAAAATCGAAGATTTATTCATCCAGGGGTCACAAGTGAATATAATTCTTTACACAGCTTCCTTGCATTGCTCACTTAAATAATTGCTTGTAAATACAATTTTTAAAAAAATGTTGATTCGCTTTGTTTTGAATGCTAGGTCCACGAGTTCCATAATTAACAAATGCCATGATATAGATTTAAAGATACAAGGTTATGGTAGAGAATTATGTGCAATAATTAATGACACCAGTGTTACTTTGATACATAACGGTATATTTATTTTTAAAAATGTTTGAATAAGTAGTTTAGATTTTGTAATTTCCTGGGTTAAAAATAAATCCACATGGGAGGCTAAGAGCTTTGAGTATTGTCATATATTTAAAAAGAAATAATTTCTCATAACTATCGATGCCATTTGTTGTCTCGAAGGCCAACCTGAGTGATTTTGTTGTGGTTTGCCAGGAACATGGACAGGTTCTGAGATTCCTGAATGGATGCGGGCTCAGACATTTTTCGAAGAAACTGAGCAGCGCTGCAAGACAAAAAGGAAGAAGGATTTTATTTCAGACCAAAAACCTCACAACACTTGCAACGATATTTTCATCTTAATATTCATCTTTCATGAGCAAATTCATGACCACTAATCTTCGCTAGTTTACTTTGATAAACAGGATATTGCTATTTTGAAAAGCATTTCATCTCTTTTGGAATATTCTTATTTACGTGTGTGTGCTTTTTACCGCTTGTAAGCCGAGTGGTCGTTCTTGACACTGCACTTCATGTTCTTGAGTTCGTCGAGCACGGCGAACATGTTGATGAATTTCCCCAGCGTCAGAAGATAGGCCTCTGACACAAAGTCCTTGCGTCGCTCCGTGTGACAAAGACGGCGCACTTCGCCGCAGAAGCGGTCGATGGCGGTGCGCTATAAGAAGTTGTCGTGTTAATCGTCTTTCGGTGAAGCTCCAAAGGCTGAGCGTGACATACCTGAAAGTACATGAAGTTCATCAGCTTGGTGACTTCGGGCTCCAGCACCTCCACCGTCTTCTCGTAGATTTCCACCCGGTTGGGCTGCTCGTTGCATTTCACCTGCGGAGAGAGAGGAACGAGTGAGCGAAGATAGCGATGGGATTGCGGGTGGAGGTGATTACCTGCGGGATCGCGCGTGAGCAGCTCCTCCAGGTGTACAGCATGACTGCATACTCCTGACCCTCCTCCAGCATCTCGTTCTATTGAAGAAAAAAAAGGGTTTGCTGGACCATTCAGTGCTCATTTTACCTCAGTTGGTTCTCAAGCAGAATGTTTGGAGTCACAAAAATTGCGCAGTAAAAAGTGAGAGTATGTTTTAAGATTCAAGACGTGAACAAAAACCATAAGAAATGTTAACAAATGTCACAGTAAAATGTATTAAAATAATTGAATGAAGTTACATGTAGCACTTTCATTTTTGGTAGAAAAGTCCGCATTTTACTAGCTTCACCTGTTTTGTTCCTCTTCTCGATCTTCCGAACGATGGACGATGATTAATATTTTGATGTCAAAATATGCTGAGTCCGATGGACGCACGTTGATTTGAAATTTATGCGTCAAGAACCAAGGGACGAAGGCTAACGAGAGCACTGACCATTGCACCTTGTCGCTAAAGGTCGTTTTTTGAATGAACAATGTAGCTAATAATGTATCGCTTTTGTGAGTTCACGCAGGACAACGTTTCAAAAAGCAAAAGGCACGCATGAGTCATTGACTCCCAAAAGGTGCCCGAGAGGAACCAAGGGAGGCTTTGCTGTTTTCAAACAAAGTTCCGTTTGATTCAAGATCCCAGGAATGATCCCCCTCCTGTTTCCTAATTGGACACAAAGGCTTTTGAGCTCTGCCAAAAACGCCCGGTGGCATCCACTTGTCCTCAAAAACCACAGAAAAAGCCTCTAGTAAAATACAATATTAATATTTGTGCCATTTTTAATCTGTTTAGATGAATTATTTAAGTAAAATTTCAGACTTTTTCCTACTTTATTAAAAGATTAACAATATTTTTGTGCCATTCACTCTATTTTAACCTTCCGTAATTTAAATTAAAAGTGGGTACATTCATTTAAACCCAAGAAAATTACCGGTGGACTGTTTTAATCTAAGGTCATAATAAAAAAGTTATATTTTGTAACATCTGGAGGTGGGAATTTTCATTGACTTTTTCATTGATTTTTTCATTGATTTTTCATTGATTATTTCAATTATTTTCTTCAGGAGGGAAGGATGGGTATAAAACATCCGGTATGTTTTGAGAGCCATAAGGAAGCGCACGCACCATGCTAGAATGGACGGTGGCCTGCTCGATGTATCTTGCGATGCCCGTGACGAAGGCGTTGCGGTCTTCAAAGTTGGTGTTGAAGTTGGGCTGCGAAACGACAAACGGAAAAAGTCAAAGAGACAATAAACGCTATCAGCAAATTTCAATATTGTATTTACTCATTTTTTGCACTGGGTATCACCACAAAATGGCAGCAAAGGACTATTTAAGTTACAAAAGGTCTCACCGGACGCCTGAATGAAAACTAAAAAGCATAAATGGTAAGGCGCCGACCTGGTACATGACAGAGGAAGGCAGGGGCTCGATGCACGGCTGCTGGTCAGGCAGCGGCAGCTCCTCCAGGAGGTCAACGTTGGACAGCGCATCCTCTAAGGTGACCGTGGACGTCATTCTGCTACAAAAAAAAAAAAAGGTCACAAAAATATATTTAATACTTAGTTGTAGCATGCACTGAAAACAGAAATCAGATGCAAATGTATTAACAGAACAAATTCAAACTTTTAGTTGAAAGCGATTTATTCAGCATCGTTATTTATTTCAATTTGACTTTTGTTTTTCACATTCAAGTTCATTGAGTGTCTTTTTTAGTTTTGTTTTAGTAAAGAGCGGTTCGGTGGAGCAGTGGTTAGCACGCTCGCCTCACAGTTCAGGAACCCGAGTTCAAATCCACCTCGCTCCGGCCTTCTTCCTGTGTGGAAGTCACATACTCCGAAAACATGCATGGCAGGTGTATTGGACATACAAAATTGTCCTTAGGTGTGATTGGGTGCGGGAATGGGTCCCTCTGTGCCCTGCGATTGGCTGGCAAAAAATTCAGCGTGTCCCCCGCCTAGTGCCCGAAGTCAGCTGGAATAGGCACCAGCAAGCCTGCGAAAGCGGCTCTAGAAAATGGATGGATGGATGGTTTTAATAAGGATGGGCAACTACCGATACAAGGAATCGGTATCGGGCCAATATGGGATATTATTTCAAGGTTTCGGTACTCGTATCGATCATACACTTAAAACAGAAAACTGACCTTATTTACATGTCATTTTAAGGGAAAATTCAAATTGAGAAATGTAAGCCTTCCTTTAAAATTATGGTATCCTTAGGCTTGGTATCATTACTTAGTATCGATGACTACGTTTGAGTAAGCATACTGGTATCTGTGCAAAAAAAAGCGGTATTGATCTACAAATGGGCGAGTACCGATACAGAGTATCTGTATTGCTCCAATACCAGATCTTATTTCAAGATACTCACTGGCAAATGTAGTAGAAATGACCAATTACAATTGTAGAAAATTACAATTAATTTCATATTTTAGCAAAAACGCTATAATAAAACATAGGTAATTATTTAAGTCATGACCATTTCTGTTGGGGGGAGGGGGGTGTCTTGATATTGTATTTGGGGGTAATGGTACGTGATCTGAGTACATTTTTAGCAGATTATTTTGCATCCGCCAAAAACGACTCGTGTTTGATAATCACTGGCGTCGAGTACCAAACGCAATTGTGCAGAGTTGTGCTTCATCACGTTGATGCTGACTGGTTACTTTCCCCCTGATAACAAACAATCAGCCGGTCAAACAAAGCCTATCATGCTGGGCGGGTCACAGGAGGACATCAAAGTTTGGCTCGGGGTGAAACTGGACATAATTTCATCCCTTTTGCACGTAGATGAAAATCTTTTCTTGCCGACTATTTTGTTTTTCGAGGTTTGGGTTTATTTCCCTTTTAAAGTTTTGCCAATCTTACTTGCAACAAGCGACCAGACAAGGAAGTGCAACTCAAAAGCACGGGATTGAAACGAACCACTTCACAATTTCTTTTTCAACGTGCTTACAAAAACGTCATTTTCATCTCAACAATAAATAAGCCTCTCCCAAAAAAAATCTGCCAAAGACCGGTCTACCTGAAAGTGACTCCTCTGATAAGAGATTTTCCCTTTGCCACGGCATGGTAAGAGGATTATTACTTCCAATGACCAAGCAGTGCCATGCTATATAAACGCCTTTGTGACATCACAGGAAGCGCAGTGATGTGTTCAAATGCAACAGCAACTCATTGTAAACAGTCTTAAATACACCTAAAGCCTCTCGGGCGCAGTTACAAATTGGTGTAAAAAAACAAAACAAAACTACTCATCTTAGAAAGTAGAGAGCAGGCAGACTTTTACATTTTAAAAAGATACCACCAGAGCCAAACACTCCATTTCCTGTTCAATGGTTATCGGCGCTCCTCAACTTCTCCAAAACGACAGCAGTGCATTACAGAACTTCCTGAGAGTCGATGTTGAATTCTCGCAGTTAAGAGCGAGCTCATTTAAAGGCCTTCCAGTTTGTTACTAATGAATTTGCAAAGAACTAAAATGGCAGCTTAAAAGCCTATGAAAAAATATTTGTATCATCTGAGATTGAGCCTTTTGTTTAATGTCCACTGTAGAGGACATTCAATATCTTTTGACTCATTCGAACGACTCCAAGTAAGTCCTAATGTGCTCATGAGAGGACATCCTGGGCTTTCCGGTGGTGTCTTATGCGGTTGGGAGGGATTTGAATCACTTTGCTGTGTTGCTGAGACAAAATGAACACAACAGTGGGACACAAGTGTACAGGGTAGGGAGATATTGAAATCTTTTCTAGTGTTCTTGTTCTTTATTATTCATTTTATTTATTATTGATTTTTTAAACTCACAGGTCTACAAAATGCAAAATCCCTCCACCCCCTCAAGTTTGGCTTGGAAAAAAAAAAAAATCCACTGGTTCTGGTCATGAATGATGTCTTCTCTCTGTCAAACAATTACAATTTTTATAAGAACTCAATTGCAAATTTTTCTAGGATTAATCACGATTATTCGCTTTTTTTTCCTAACAACTAATATCTCCTACGCTTTTAACATATTTAGAAGAGTAAATTCTTGGGAGTTAAAGTACAATCATCAAGTTAAAAATAATAATTAGTTTCACAGCCTGCTGTAGTAGCTTTCTTTGATACTTGAACATGATTATTTTCCCGTTAAAATACAACCGTTGAACAAAATTAATATATCTGAATCATCGTTACAGGTATATTTTCTCACTTTTCGTAAAATTTGTAACTTGAGCAACGAGATGGAACATAAATACGTGCAATGAACAGAGTGTTTGAAACTGAACTTTGCAAAAGGCGCTTGTTTTTTCAATGAGCTTTTTAAAGGAAAATTAAGTAAACATCCATCTTTGTTTGTCTAAGTTTGGCTATATAACGTTAGCAGAGTTCAGCTGGCACAGGAATTAAATAGAACCGAGCTAAACGATTTTTGATAAAATATCTCCAGTTAGGACTTTACGTTTGACAGGCCCTACTTGTAAACATCACGTTTTAATGTATCACAATAAAACGTTATTACGTTATTAAATTTTGTTACTGCGTGATTTAATTTTTTTGTTTTGTGGCAAGTTATACATTTAGCATACCCTTTAAATATGAAAAAAGGTGGCAAAAACTTCGTCTGCGCATATTTTTTAATTTTGTAACTGAAATTCTTGCCTCTGTTTTTGATCATTCACCCAAACGCAGCACAATAACAGTAAATTACAAGTCCTTGAACGCATCAACAACCACAGCTACACCTTGACGCCACATTTTCTACCCTGTTCGCGGACAGGTGATAAAAAGAGCGCCCTTGTGTGCACATTATGTTTTTAAAACAAAAAATACAACCCGACATGTAGTTAATTCAAATGAAAACTCTAGTTTTGCTTTTGAAGTGAGAAAGTTGCTGCCCCCAATATGTCGCTGCGGTGAGCCTACCGCGGCCTCACCACTTTAGCCACTAAAAAAAAAAAAAAAAAAGTCACTAAGATACATTTTAACTTGTTTCTAAAAGCAACGTGCCACGTAATTGACTGTCGGGTTAAGTTTGTTTAAAAAAAATACTCTGGGGAATTTCAAGCAGGCGACGGTCGGGAAGCCTACACCCAAAGTTTTGCTAGCTTAACTTCGCGATTCAATCTGTCCAAACTCACCCGCTGAGAGTTGCTGGTTAGCTACGGGAAAGCGAGAGTCGACTAAGCCGACAGAAGCGCCATTCGGCCGGGCACGTCGTCGATTCCTCTCCGTCGTCCTTTTTCCAAGTTGGGAGTATGTGGCGAGTTTTTCCCAAAGTATCGTCGGCGGCTTGAAGAGTCCTTCCAGGCTTTGGTGTGATTAGCGTAGGGCGGAGCCAATGAGTTCCTGCCCAGGCTCAAACAAACTGGAAAACTCAACAGGAAGAGGAAAAAGAAGACGAGTCCCGCCCCCGACTAGTCAGGAAAGGTGAAGCCAAAGGAATGTACAGCGGAGCCCCGCATATTCGCGGTTCGCCACTCGCGGAGTCAGCTGTATTCAACGATTTTTTTCTGTTTTTTTCCTTTTCCTTTTTTTTTTAATATATGTGTGTACTTTACACATCATGGCAACATAGTCAGTAAAAGCAGAACACAGATAGAGGGAGAACATTTAAATGTTTTAGGCTACTTGGTTTAAATCACTGCTTTACACATAATATAAAATGTGGTACACATTTTTGTAAACAATTAAAAAAAAAAGATGGATACTTTTTCCTGTCCTTAAAATATCACCAAGTTATCAAATCAGGACTGGATAGCGAGCTCAAAATCAGATAATTAAACTTTAGGCTACTGCTTCTAAAGGGTTCTCTTTTTTTTTCCTATGACATTCTGGATGGGGAAAAAAATTGTTGTGTGCTTTTGCCATCTGTTTTTGATTTTCACTTTGGACCTACATTTGTACTGATATCACTGGGCGTATTTTATTCAGCAATAACATCATCTGTTTTATTTCTGGCTTGTCTGATGGAAAATTGTATCACTAATGACAATGTTTGTCCGTACAAAACTTGACAGAAAAACGCACATTTTGCAAAGGAGTCATAACACCATTTACCAATTGGTTGCTTCATTCTCCAATTGAGTTGCTCTTAATTTGAAAAAAAAAAGTTGTTCCTGTCAGAACATTAGATTTGCTGATTTCAGCAGAAACTTAAAATCTCTCGAACCCAAGGTATCCCCCGAAAGACAATTTAAAGTATTCATATTTGATATTAGAATTAATTTAAATAGAAATTTCTACCATATTGAATTTAGTAGTTTAAAAGTAATTACCGCTGTCAACTCCAACTCCAGAAAACTTTTTAAAGCTTAAATTCACTTCATCAGTACACAGTACAGTAAAATGGACCATGAACATGACAGCTTAGTAATTACGTAGAATTTATTGTGCTTCATACAACAACCAATTTGACAGGAAGTATATAGATATTTACAAACAAGTCTCGCCTCAATCTGTACAGTCACGTGACTTGTGGTGCTCATTGTTGGACAGAGGTCCTTCCATCAGCACTGCTCAAAGCCCGCCATCAATGAAAGGGTGAGCGACTCCACTGTGAAAAACCCAAACAACAGCAACTTCACGTCTGTGCATTAAAAAATTAAAATTGCCCCAATGTTACACTTACAATGAGGGAAGGATCCACGACACACTGCCTTGTTGAGGATGGTCACCAGGAACATGTGACAATTTTTGAAATCGGACTCCATTTTGGCAATAGACTCAATCCTATTGAATAATAGATACATAAATAATATTGACAAAGGTCTGAGGTTACATCTTTCAAAACACGGTCTTACTTCCAGGCTCCAAAGCCGACTTGCCATCGGTCTGAGAAGATGAGGACCAGGTTGAGAACCTTCATGATGGCTTCCTTGACAAAACAGACCTGATAGGGAAGGAGGAAGGAAGGAAGGAAGGAAGGAAGGAAGGAAGGAAGGAAGGAAGGAAGGAAGGAAGGAAGGAAATGATGAAGGAAAGAAGAAGGAAGGAAGGTGGAAGTTAGGAGTTAGGAAGGACGAAATCAGGAAGTCAGAAAGGAAGGAAAAAATAAAAGGAAGCAAGGATGGAAGAAGGGAAAGGGGACGTTTGGAATGAAGGATGGACGGAAGTAAGGAAGGAAAGAAGGATAAAGGACAGAAGGAGTTGGGAATGGAGTTGAGAAGGAAGGAGTGAAGGAAGGAAAAAAGATGGAATCGAGGAAGAAAATATAGATGAAAGGAACAAATTGTCAGTTTGTGTACTACAGTATTCGGAAAAACCTAAAAACCTGAACCATTCCACCTCCGTTCACGAATTACCTTCTCCCTCAATAGGCAACGGTCATGAATGGTCGCCAAGTATCTGTAATGGATCTTGATGAGCTGGTCCAGGTCCTTAGCTTCCTGCACTTGGTGCTGGAACTCCAATCCGGTGCTGTGCAGAATCTTTCCCGGCGAAAACAAACGTAAAGTAAGAAAGCGCCTTTGGAAAGCAAGCGAGCAAAGGCGTCGGACCGCGAGAGTGAACGGCGTGGCGGTCTCACCCTGGTCATGATGTAATTGTGAAGGCTGTTGACAAAGTGCATGAGTTTGACGCGCAACAAGCACATGCGGTGAATCTGCTGCTTGACGGGCCGCTCTTTCTGCACGGCGTCGTCGGCCGACCCGCCCTCGGCTTTCTTTATGAAATCTGCAAACTCTGATCCATCAACGAAACCTATTAGCGCGCGGAATCCTTATCCCGTTGGGAACGTGACGGGGAGGCCTACCTACCGCTGAACCGAAGCGTGTCCAAGCTGTACTTGGCCCATTTGATCTGAAGCAGCAGCAGAAACACTTGGTTGTAAATCTTTTGGCACTCTGTGCTGATCACGATGTCCACGGGCCACGGAACCTGGGGAGCGGAAAATTGTATTTTTTTTTAGATAGTCGCCTCTTCAATATGCCTGAATGTTGTCATTTGTATTACCGCATCGATTACAATTTGCACCTTCAAATATTGGCATATTTTAATACTCTTCTTATGTAAGGGCGCACCGCATTATAAGGCGCAGAGAATAGAAGCAACAGTAGTGGCTGGAGTTGCGTTATGATTCCGCTAAATGGAGCTGCGCTAAAGGGAATGTTAACAAAACAATCAGATAAGTCAGTCAAAACTTTACAAATTAGAATTGAGGAATAATGATGAAATGTGGAAAGTACTATTTAGAAAAAAGTATACATTAAAAGACTGTTTTGAGCAACACCAAGATGAATCAAGAGTTTAAAGGAATAGAATTACGATATATATTTCGATATTAACTATTATAACTTATTTTTTTATTCAAATTACAAGCAAAAACCTTCAAACATATTGTTTTGTTGATTCCAAATCAGTTTCTGATGGGTTATTTTCTCTTTATAAAATCACGCTCTTTTACAAAAATTCACAATTTTTGTTCCTTGTCCCCATATAAATAGTTCGATGGAGCATTTATGCCAAATCCAAATTTCAAAAAGGGTGTTAGCACAATTTTAATGTAAAAAATACATTTATAACAAATGCAGAGGGTATAAATTAAAGAATTTACATGTTGATTAAAATATTTCATTTTTTCATCCCCCAAAAATGAAAAGTCGCGGTTAATGCACTGAAAATATTTTGCTCATTACAAAATTATCTTGTGGGTCAGATTACACATGTTTGCGAGCCAGAACCGGCCCACGGTCCATATGTTTGACACCGCTGAATTAAAGCAATTGTTCATTCATTGACAACCAGCCATTTTTAGGCCCTCTTTTAGACATTATTAAAAACCAACCTTGTAACTGAGAGTCAGCACTTCAAGATTATTGACAGGGTGTTTCTTCCGGCCGGGATCAATTGTCTCCAAAAAGATTGACAATCTTACAAAAAGCAAGAAAGAGAAACATTATTTCCAAAGAATATTTAAAAAAGAAAAAGAAAAAAAAAAAACGGCACACCTACAGTACCTGCTACTATCCTCCGGGCGGCGCTGTCTCACAGCTTCCTGTAGCTGGCCGTTGAGGAAGGACGGCTGCTGCCAGCTCTCCTTGTCCCTCACTTTGTCAAAGATGGCCGTGTAGAAGTCGTACATGGTGTCGCCGGCCTCTAACAGGAAGTAGTTCCTCATGGCCTGAAGATACTCCAGCAGTCTGGAGAACAAGGTGCGAAGGAGTAGTAGAAGAAGAACAATCTTGTGGCTGACGCCGGGCGCCGTTTCCGGTCGACTTACTTGTAGTCTTTTTTCAGGGTCTTCATTAGGTTGCCGCAGCACTCGACGTAGCGCCGCTGGATGTGCGGGTAGAGGCAGGAGCGCAGCGTGAGCTCGAACGTCTGGCAGGTGACCGACTGCGAGGAGCGGTCCACGGTGAAGTCGTCCCGGGAGAAGCACTCGTGGAAGTCGCTCTGCTCCAAATATAGCCTGACGCAAAAAAAACAAGCGCACGTCTTCGGAGAATTGAATCCTCATGAGGAGTTCCTAACAAGGTGAACACCTGTGTTGTGTTTTTAGCCAGCCTGTCTCTAGCTAATCTTTTGAAAAAGGAATATCCAATTGATTATTACATCGAATAATCCCCCACACCCACAATTCAGATTTTTATATTATTTACTATATTTTTATATATACGCTGATCAAGTGGATAAAACTACCCATGGATTTTACTAGCCCAGTAAAGACTAGTATCATCTGCAAATGAAACATTTTTAGAATTCTAGAAACACGACAAATATCAATAATACGTAATGTGAATAATTTGAGGCTTGTTACAGACCAATGAACAAACATGAGAACACTTGTAAAGAGAGTTGAGATTCATACTGGAGCTCACCTAGCGAAGTTGATGGCCAGCAGCGGGTCATGGAGCGCTTCGATCTGGAGATGTTGCGCGATGACCGACTGCATCCGGATCAGGCTCTTTTTGGAGGCCCGTTGCTCGGTCACGGCGCCAGACGGAGACGCGTCTTGGCTGCGGAGACGTGACTGCACCGACTCCAGGAAAAGCGTGTATAGACTCTTGCGCTCGGCATCTGTGATTCGGAACATATTTTTATCAGCTTGAATAGCAAAGGTTTTTTTTAAAAAAAAGTAAAAAAATAACTGATTTGATCAAAAAATGGTGGCTTGAAACCAAAATGGCTGACTTCCTGTTCAAATTTGGCCATGGGTCCATGAAACCTTTTCAAAAACAAACCTCTGGAAGACTGCTGAGCACCATCTTTGCAGTCCAAGTTCTTGAGGAGCTGCATGGACTTTCCAGCCATGATGATCTGTTTGAGGACGGGTTTGAGGAAGGACACCATTGTTAGCTGCCGGTTTCCCCCGCAGCCGTCCCCTCCGGAGCTGCCGCTGGCCGCGTCGCTCATTTCGCTGTCGACCATCTCGGAGATGCTGTACAGTGTGTAGGTGGCGTGCCAGAAGTCTCTGTGATTCACCGCCACGTCCTTGTTCCGCTGGATGATGAACTCTTTGGCGGGGTCGAACAGGTGTCCGTGGACGATCCATTCGTCAACTATCTCCAAATATGGTCGTACGGTCTCGGTCCAAAGGGTAAAAAGTAAGGCCACCTAATGACGAAAAGTGGCGAAATTGACTATACCAAACTTTTTGTAATTTGATACACCTTCCATAGATTGATAGGTTAGGTATATAGATGGATGGATGGATGGATGGATGGATGGATGGATAGATGGATGGATGGATGGAAAAAGTACAGAGCTCAATAAATAGCTAGCAAGAACAGTATCTGCGACACAGCTACACATCCATCCATCCAAGCTTACATCCATTCATCCAGCTTGCTAGCTAGCTAGATAGTAGCTAGCTCAATCTGCGTAGCTGTGACACAGCTAGCTACACATCCATCCATCCAAAATTCCATCCATCCAGCATCCATCCATCCAAGCTTCCACTCATCCATCCAGCTTGCTAGCTAACTAGATAGTAGCTAGCTCAATCTGCGTAGCTGTGACACAGCTAGCTACACATCCATCCATCCAAACTTCCATCCATCCATCATCCATCCATCCAAGCTTCCATCCATCCAGCTTGCTTGCTATCTAGATAGACAGTAGCTAGCTCAATAAATAGCTAGCAAGAACGGTATCTGCGTAGCTGTGTGACACACTAGCTAGCTACATCGATACATAGCCAGATAAATAGATGAGTGGATAGCTAGATAAGTAGCTAGCTCAATAAATAGCTATCAAAAACAGTATCTGCCTAGCTAGCTAGACAGACAGAAGCTGTGTCGCCAGACAGACAGATAAATAGTGAGCTCAATAAATAGCTATCAAAAACAGTATCTGCGTAGCTAGCTAGACAGAAAGAAGCTGTGTAGCCAGACAGACAGATAAGTAGTGAGCTCAATAAATAGCTATCTAAAACAATATCTGCGTAGCTACCAAGAGAGAAAGAAGCTGTGTAGCCAGACACACAGATAAGTAGCTAGTTCAATAAATAGCTAGCATAAACAGTATCTGCAAAGCTAGCTAAACACAGAGAGAGAGACAGACAGACAGAGAGATATAGCTAGATAGGATAGCTAGATAGCTAGATAGCTAGATAGCTAGATAGATAGATAGATAGATAGATAGATAGATAGATAGATAGATAGATAGATAGATAGATAGATAGATAGATAGATAGATAGATAGATAGAACCCTCACCGTTTGCTCCGAAGCTTCCCCAACACTGTCGTACTCGATGATGGCCTTGTAGAGTGTGTTGAGCAAGTGGGAGGCCCGCACCACATTGGGGGTTTCGGGGGGCACCTCAGCAATGCCGGTGCGAAAGACCTTGTGAAGCACTTTGATCTGAGCGAGGTGCGGGCTGAGACGCTCCAGCACGACGGACAACGTTACCGTCTCGTCTGTAGAAGGACCGATGTACATGATTTAATCTGACGACGACAGTGTTTGATAGCAGCAACAAAATGCTAATTTATGTTCACCTTTGTGCTAGCATCGAGAGCAGCATATTGTTTGATGAAAACACACAATTTGGGGGAACATTTTGATGGATAATGACGATCAATACCGGATTTATCAACCTTTGCAATTGGCAATTTTGCATTCTACTACATTGTAATATCAATTTCAATTTGATTAATTGATCAGCCCGAATTCATGTTACTTGCCTTTGCACACCAGAACTCTCTCGATGGCCACCAGTTCCTCCTTGAAGCTGGTGAAGTACTTGTTGAGGGCCCACACAAAGGCCTGGTAGGTCCTAAACGGAGGCTCGGAGCCCCTCTTAGCGCCGGCCGGACCCAGCTCAGGACTGTAACCCGTCACCTCATCGATGAACTTCTGCAGGCGGAACACCGCCTGGCCGTACGCGGCCACGTGCTCCAGCACCGACCGCAGACAATTCTGGCACAAATTGGAAAAAACAGTGTCATCAAACAATGACTCCTTGAATTCATGTCCCGACAAAGCTAACACATAAAAAAAAGATTTTAAGGGAGTATAGCAGATGAAAATGTTGATTTTTTTTTTTGCACTTACACCAGTTAGATGAGTGACCACCACATTATTCCTGACTGACACTTTCCCATCCTGATGCTGGAATATGAAATGTTTCTTAACCCCGGAAAGAAGCCTGGAATATCAATAGTTAATAAGTTTTGAAAACATAATGGTAAAATAAAAAACAGGCGGTTGTGAATGTGTTATTTTTGAACCTACAAAGATGCCATCCGAAGTTAAAGATACTAAACTTATTTAGGCATTCTATGCAGTTAAACGCTCATATTTTGTCTGTAAGTATTTTGATAGCAAAATTACTTTTTAAAATGTATTACAAAATGAATTTTGTATCCCTTTAAAAATGTGATCATGCAGCTCACCACAGTGTTTCCCGGATGACTTGGGTCTCGGTAACAAAAGCTTTTTCTTCGGGCAGGTACAGAGGATCCGTGTTGTACAAGTGCTGGTCCCTGTGAATGATTTTTATTCAGTAATTTCAGATTTTTGCCTTGTGCTGACCGATTCTGAAAAATATTTGTGATTTTTTTTTGGTTACTATAAATCGTGATTTAATATAAGACTAATGTCCTCGTCAATTTTTCGCTAAAACAGTAATAAACTGCCATGCAATATACAATATTAAATTTATTACCAGGACCCAAGGGTGAACCCATTTTTATATCAGAGACCCCCTCAATTTGACAATGAAGCAACTGAAGAAAAAAAAAAAAAAAATGAATCTAAAAATCTAAAATGGGGGTACAAGAAGGGAGTACTCAATCATTTTATATAAGACTATCAAACGTGCAAAAATCCTTAAAAAAAATTACTGAAGTAATTAAATGTTTCAAGAATATATAAGGTCATAAAACCAATTTTTTGTTTCGATTAAAAAAAAAAAAAAATTCTCATCCATACAAGAATGGTAGGACCCAACTTGTCACGTGCCACCTCTCGTTACCTGTCAAGTTAATCATTTATTTTTGTGAGCATATCTCTACTATGATCCCAAAACTTTTCTGCGTACAAATATGTATTATTTATCTAATTTTACGTGGAGAAGAATGTGAATTTTACGTCGACGTGAAGATTTTGACAATGTATAAAAATAAAGCCAATTTACTGTCTGAAACGAAGCCTTTGCAATTTGACAACAACATTGTAATACACTACCAAGTGGATTTGAATCGAATCAGTAGAAAACGCCATAAAGTCTCACCAGACATTGAGCAAGTTGGAGTGCAAATGGAGGCTGTGTGCAAACCGAGGAGCATGCTGGACCCAGTAGGGCGTCACCACGTGTTGCTCCAGCCAGGCTCGGGCATCCGGTTCGCCCACTGCGACAAAAACGGGCAAAAACTCTTTTTATCACCAGGAGTAAATTGAGCAATGATTTGGTCTCCGTACAAATTGCACCGCTGTATTGCGATGTTTTTTTCTGACCTGTCCACGGGACCGAAACCTGCTCTTTGTCCTCCTGGGGGGTTTTGTCCAACTGGATACCGGAGTCCTCCCTGCTGATTGGCTGACGGCTGTCCTCGTCCTCGCTCTCCTCCTCTGACCACTCCTACTTGTCCCGCAGGAGATAACAGTTAAAGTAAATGCACAAAATGCTGCAAAAAAAAAAAAAAAATCTCAAATTAATACTCACAGGAGTATCAGGGTATGGCCCAGTGTCTATGTCCTCATCCTCTAGTAGGTATTTCGCCCAGTCGAAGTTGTCCTCTGGTTCTGTAGAAGGGGTGGGGTCACAATTTATTGAAATGAAGCTGAAAATTGCACTCTAAATACTGTATGTGCCTAACTCACTGGCTTCCTTTACTCGAGGTCTCTCTGTATAGTTTGTGTTGGACGGGGAGCCCGATAAGAGGAGGAGCAGCGACAGTATGCTGTAATGTGCGTCGGTCTGCAAAAACACAAGCAATCTTTAAAGGGGAAGTAAATAATATAAATAAAATAAAGTATGGAATATAATATATTATATCAGGCGTCACTAGTCGAGACAGCATTCTTATTAATGATGATTTTGTAGAATATGAATTAAAAAACAAAATCCGCCCTTTTTTTTTTTATCTCTCAGTGGATTTGCCACTTGCGGTCGACTGAAAATGACATCACTGTTGCTCAAAGCTCAGGAGCCAATCAAAAGTCAGCTTGTGAAAGTCACATGAATTAACTCAGCAAACAGGAGAGCCGGGATACATTTAATCTATTTATTCCATTATAAAACAACGCAACTATGATGTAATTTTTGTGAAAGCAAGTAACAAAATGGCCGCCCCATTAATGAAACAAAAACAGGTGGATTATTCTGCTTCATTCATATTTCACAAACGCAATATTAATCAGAATGCTGTGGGTGTACTAGTGGGAGCACATAAAACATATTATTGTATATATGGAATGTACCTTTGTTGCATTGGTGTTAGGTAGGGGTGACTTGAGGAACTCATCAGTCAGCCTCATCCAACTTTCGGCCTTACTCACTTCCGAGTGGACCATGAGCTTCTCGTAGATTCTGCATAGAAACACAACAACACGTTCATTTTTGCATCTAAACTCGTGCAGATCTTCAAAACATGACTCAAAACAAATGACCATAAATACAATTTGTTTTTACATTTAATTCAATAGTCAAATGAATCTTGAAATCCACTAACTTACCCACTGATGCTACGTTTGACTTTGTGGCTGTCCACATCCAAGAAACGGTGGAATCTGAGAATTTAAAAATAAAACACATACATTTAGATAAATATCAAATTTAGCATCACATTTTTATAAGTTATGCGCAAGTTAGAGCACTAATAAACGGATAATGTTGTATCATAATTACTAGAGTACACTGTGTTTATATCCTGAAATAAAGCTTATTCATTTGTGTCCACTATAGCGGACATTAGTTTTTGCTCTGTATTTTATAACTGAAATGAGCTACCTTACTAAGTCCTAGTGTGCTCAGTAGAGGACATTCTGGTCTTTCCTACAATGTTTCATGTGTTTCTGTGGGATATCTTGTTAAGACAAAATGGACACTACAGTGGACACAAACGAATTGACTGGATCTCAGTAGGACAGAGCATCTTTTGAAACATAGTTCCGAATTTGTGTCACATTCATATTGATGTTTACGGAAAATTTCCCTTGACATTAGACTTATTTCTTTTTCCATTACTGTGTATGGTAAATGAAGGGGTGTCAAGAAATGATCCTTGAGGAATCCCACGAACAAGAAGAACGTAGGAGATGGCAACTCCAAGCGTTACGAATCATGTTCTATCATCTGAAGGGGAGGTTGAGCAGGCCGTCTTACTTGAAATTGGACCAAGCGAATTTGAGCGCCAGCTGGAAGTTGTGCTCCTCTTCGTCCTCCAGTCCGCTCACACACCTGACCAGCTCCTTCGTCTCCCTCTCCGTCTCCTTCTCGAAGGTGCTCCAGTGAGCCATAGCTTAGCTCGGCGTCACATGTGGTGAACTGTTCGAACGGGTCACTACACCGAGTGATGCATTAATAAAACCAGCTGTATGTTTTGAATAGCGCCATACATGACTGTAACGGGAACTAGCAACATTTAGCTTCCAGAGAGGATGTGCGCACGCGCGGATTACAAAAAAAAAAAAAAAAAACACGTTACTATTTGCTTTGTTTTCGAAACAAAAATTACATTATTGATTAAACTGAAATCAAATTGAATTAAAATCGAATGTGATGTAACCATGAAAATGAAAATCCAACTCATAAAACAATAAAATGTCACTTGATGCGTCTTCGATATTTTCCCACAATGCATAGCTCTAATTTGCCTAGTGACGACACAAAAAGGAAGTGTATAATTTTACCCGATTTAAAAAAAAAGATTTATTTATTTTTGCCAAAACGCTTCCAATTTCCATTTTAATAAACGAACCTCTTTACTAGTTATTGCCTAACTAGCGACTGTTCGCTTCCGTTTAGATTAAGTTAGAAAGCGGCTTTTCATGCCTTGCTGAATGGTCCGTTTCTGTGATACGTCAGCGTGTCCACCATTTTGAATGTGGCAAAGCTGTCCATATAGATAAAAAGAATCTGACATTTGGTATATCCTAAATTGATCTAATTAGTTCAGCTATTAATTATCGTGTGCAGTGTGATGGGATTTCCATTTGCAGATTTATTCGGTGATGCTCTTAAATAAGGTCAAATACGTTTCCTGCTGTCATAAGCACAAGTTATTGGTATTGAATGATTACAAATCCAAGCAATATGTATTGCATGATATGGAGATTATTACTATGTTTTGCTATGTGACATGTTTTACGCAATTGTGACTACCTTTTCTACAATTCTGACCCCATACTATGCTTTTGGCATGTTATTTGTAATTGCACATCCACGGCACTAGATGGTGCAGTGGCATAGTCATTGTCAAAGTATGTACGGGAATTTAAAATTTTTAAAATTGCTTGTCTATTTTTTCTGTCATATGAATGACTAATGTGATATAGAAAAAAATCAGCACAATGTTTTAGATCTTTTTTCTCCAGGTTAAAATGTTTAAGATATTATATTAGACATTTCAATTGACATTTATTATATATATTTATTTTAAATAATGATCTATATATTTTTTTATTTCAGGAATTTTGATGCACCTTTTTTACCCTTTTTCTGTTTCGCGCTAACCTGTAACTTATATAACCCCTGTAAAAAGTAAACGTTTTTTGAAAGTTGATTTATATTGGTATCTCTCTTGTTGATGTTAAAAGGATGGCTTGTTGGGTATACTTATACATTTTGTAAGATAATGATTTTAGTTTAGCTGTGTTGGGGACTTAAACGTTTTCTCTTTCCTAAGGCCAGGCATTGAAAAAAAAATGGAACGAACCGGTATTTTGAATGGAGACGTGCTTTGTCATTTTTAATGTTCAATAAAGTGTTATATTTTTGACGCTGTCGTGGTATTCTTTTATAACCTAACAAAATAGTTGAACAACAAAAATCAAGGGTTTAAGTCTACGTGGGCGTGGTCAAACGTTCAATTTGGCCCCACCCACGCGTTGAGCCACACCTCCTACCGCGCTCTGCAGCGACACAGAATAGACCCCGCCTTCATTCAACATCTTTTAGCAAAAACTAGCCCCGCCTCCCGTCACATCCCCCGAAGCCGAGCGTGCCACACAAGTCGCGTCGTCCGCGGCCGCGCAACTCTTGCGGATCTCCGGTCATCCGCCGCCGCGATGAAGAGGAGACTCCAGAAGAAATACTTGATTCTGATCCTGGCATACACGGGTTTGCTCCTGTTCATCCCTTATGTGTTCGACTTCGGGGAGCGTTCGGTGCAGCGCGCCAAGCACGGGCTCCTGCAGCAACAGCAGTCGCGGTGCTCGGACCTGAAGAACGCCGTGGCTCTGCTGTGGGAGCACGGCTACAAAGTGGACGGCGCCAACGGCACCGAACCGGAGCCGGCGACCCTCGGCGCGCCTCGCACGCACATCTACCTCCACGCCACCTGGAGGACCGGCTCGTCGTTCCTGGGCGAGCTGTTCAACCAGCATCCGGACGTGTTCTACCTGTACGAGCCCATGTGGCACATCTGGCAGGCCCTGTACCCCGGCGACGCGGGCAGCCTGCAGGGCGCCGTGCGCGACATGCTGAGCGCGCTCTTCCGCTGCGACTTCTCCGTGCTCAAGCTGTACGCCGGCTCGCAGAACCTCACCACCGCATTCATCTTCGGCTGGAAGATGAACAAGGTGGTGTGCTCCGAACCGCTGTGCGACGCCCACCAGCGGAACCGCATCGGCCTGGTGCAGGAGGAGCGATGCGCCAAGTGCCCCAAGCGGGACATCCGAGAGCTGGAGCGCGAGTGCAAGAAGTACCCGGTGGTGGTCATCAAAGGAGTCCGCGTTCTGGACCTCAGCACCCTGGTGCCCCTCATGAAAGATCCGGCCGTCAACTTGCACATCGTGCAGCTCTTCCGAGACCCCAGAGCCGTGCACAATTCGCGCCTCAAGTCCAAGCAGGCCCTGGTCAAGGAGAGCATCCAGGTCTTTCTTTTTTTCCTTACTTGTTTGTTGGGTGGCTTTTTACGGCGCGATGAATTATTTTTTAAACTTGCGCGAGTGTTAAAAGCGTTATATTTTAAAAGTCACGACAATGTAAGCGTTAGAAAAAGTGAACTCAAAATTTCGAGAAAAACGTATGTTTATGTTTTCATTGGGCTTATATCTCCATGAAAATTGAGATATTGATATATTATAGCTCTACACTTAATTACGTTTGATCTTACAATCAAAAGCATTTCACCTCAAAGGGAAAGCATTGAAAGAAGACACTAGGGAGCTGAAATTTCACCCACATGTTGACAACATGTCAAATATCAACATGGCATGACCAAATAGTTATCACACTACCAGGACTGTGACTATTGGCTAACATACTGTAAAAATGATATTGAAGACCATAAAATGGTCAAAATACTACACGAGTTAAAATGATATATACCGATAGATAGATCGATAAATACCTGGGTGAAAAGTTGCAGCCATAGCTAGCTAGCGATCTAACTTTATATATATATATATATATATATATATATATATATATATATATATATATATAGATACTGTTGCTAGTTAGCTAATAAGAAAGATTTGATACTCTCGCTGGCTAGCTAACAAGAAAGATTGATACGCTAGCTAACACGAAGGATTGATCCATTAGCTAGCTAGGAACACTGTAGCAAGATAGATACCTAGATACCTCTTGTCGACGCGTTGAAAATAGCGTACATGTCACGGCCGCAGGTCCTGCGCAGCAAGAAGCACAACGACAAGTACAAGCGGCTGCTGGTGCCCAACAACCGTCTGAACCGGGCCGAGAGTTACGTGTCCAGCGCCATGGAGCTGATCTGCGACAACTGGCTTGGCGACATGATGCTGGTAACCAACGCGCCGCCCTGGGTGCGCCGCAGCTACCACCGAGTCCGCTACGAGGACCTGGTCCTCTACCCGGCCCAGGAGCTGCAGAAGCTCTACCGTTTCTCCAACCTGTCCACGTCGCCGGCGCTGGAGAGCTTCGCCCTCAACATGACCCACGGACGCGGATACTCGTCGGACCGACCCTTCCTCATTTCGTCGCGGGATGCCAAGGAGGCCATCTACGCCTGGAGGGAGAGGCTGAGCGTGGAGCAGATCAACCAGGTGGAGGCTTACTGCAGCGAGGTCATGAGGCAGCTCGGGTACCCCAAGCACAACGCTGACAAGACGACATGAGATGACGGCCAACGGGTGGGACAACTTTTTCGCTAAGAGAAAAATCAACTGAAATTTCTTAAAAAGTATTAAGATTTTTTTCATATAACACTAAGACACATTTAATATAGGTTTTCCGTGGGGAAACAAGCAAAAAAATACAAGGAAAAAAATACAGTGGACCCCCAGGTCACGGCGTCCCTGGCTGACGTTTTTTTCACGTTACAAAGTGGAATACTACGTTTTTTCCGTCCCCTCTTTATGGCATTTTCCCCGCTTTACAGCATCAATAACTGTCATGGCCTGAGGGGTTGGCTGTATTTATGTTGTTTTGCCTCCCTCTTCAGGCGTTTTTCAGTAATGCTCTTATTTTCTGTTTGCGTCAAACTGCCTGCGCTGCAACGCGTCACAAAAATGCTGCCCTGCTATTGGTCGGCGTCACGGAGTCACTAAGATGCCGATATGCTAAAGACTTGATTATATATAAGTATCACTTATTATACTATTTTGTTCCCAATTTTTCATGTGTACATAACATTTAGATGTTTTTACCTGGGATTTTGCGCAAATTAGCTAATTAGCATATGTTTCCGCCATACGATGATTTCGCTTTATGATCCCAACTCCGAAACGGATTAATTTGGTACTGAGGGGGTCCACTATACTGAAAAAACTCAATATGAAAACATTTCGATTTTTTTTTTCTTTATAACCAGTAAATGCTCAAATATGTACTCCTGTGAGTGCAATATGAAATTTATATTTAGGTTATCATCACTGGTATTTATTTGTTTTTACAAAAATTCTTCATAAAATGTTGATAAAGAGAAGAAGACACTTTGTGCTGATGAAACTAAATGGGAGGAACGCGGAAAAACTGGAAAAAAAAAACATTAACATTCCAAAATATGCAAAATAGTGGTAATTTAATTTGAATGCTCAAATATTTATTCCTGTGGGTGTGATATTTAATTTGTATTGTGGTATCATTACAGTATGTTTTTAAATTGTATTTTTCTTTACAAACCCAAAATGTCTTCCTAAATTGCAGAGAAACAATAATGCAATTATATTGATAAAACTATGATAGAAACTAAGAAAAAAATCCAGGGAAAAAATGTGAAAATTTCAAAGTACGAAAAATATTGAGATTTTATGCTCAAATATGCACTCCTATGGGTGCAATATGAAATTTGTTTTGCTGTCCAGTCACTTATTTCCAAGAGTTCACCAATAATTGTAGTTTATCCAAAATTTGTTGAAACCTATATTTAAAAAGTTTGATTACAAACCAAAAAGTCTCAATTAAATGCTGATAAACAGAAAACACATTTATACTGATAAAACTAAAAGAAGAAACACGGAAAAAATGATGGGAAAAATGTGCAAATTTCAAAATATGAAAAAAAATTCGATACTTTTAAGTCTCAAAAATACACACTTGTGTGTGCTGAAATGCAAATATGGAATTTGTAGTATCTGTCCGGCTATACATTTCATATAGCACATGTTTGTAAATTAATTTCAGCTTAAAAAGAAGAAGAATTTTGTAAGACCTTGGCTTGAAAATTTGAGCGTAAAATTACTGTACATGAATCAAATCCAGCCGAGGGGTTTTCTCTGGTGGCTGTTCTGCCTCCGATAAAGGTCTCATTGTTGCGTGGCTGGCACGGGCAGCGGGGGGGTCGGCGCCGCGGCCGGCCGAGGGTGTCGACCCGGCACTCGCGCCCGCGTTCAGGAGGAGTCATTGTCCGTGGCTGGCGGTGACAGGCTATAGGCCTCATGGGGTTAGCAGTATGTCACCGCATGTTTTGGCTTTTTATTTATGCACAGGATTAGCGTTTTTTTTTTGTTTTTTTTTTTTGAGGGGGGGTAACTGTTTCTGATTGGTTGTTTTTCCTCGGGCGTTGTGGTTTCTTGAAATCCAAATTTTAGCAGTCAAAAGCGGGCATATTTTCATTTTCTTTCATAATTAATATAAAATATTGAGATTACTTGACATGTTAAATGATGAAAAATGTGATTCACTTTTATTTCATGGACCTAGTGGTCTTTTCGGATAACATTTGGCACTGAAAGAGTTAATATTGTACTCAAACATTTTTGGAATCCATTTAGCTACCGCTGCAGTTATCGGGTAACTGGGTAACTGTTTGGGTAACTGTTTCTGATTGGTTGTTTTTCCTCGGGCGTTGTGGTTTCTTGAAATCCAAATTTTAGCAGTCAAAAGCGGGCATATTTTCATTTTCTTTCATAATGAATATAAAATATTGAGTTTACTTGACATGTTAAATTATTAAAAAATGTGATTCACTTTTATTTCATGGACCTAGTGGTCTTTTCAGATAACATTTGGCACTAACTATTAAATTATAGACAAAATATGAACTTTTTTCACCTGAAAACAGGTACATTTCTGTGAACCTCATTGGTTTTTGCGGTTCTCTCTTCCAGGGACCTGCAAGTCGATGCCGAGGGCAAAATTTGGAAGAAGCAGCTGGAACGTGGCCCAGTGGGAGCGAGGTCACTGTGCAGTTTTTTCTTCCGGCACCGAGACCATGACCAGGAGTAGTCTGAAACCAAAAAGTGGGACACCGAGGCTGGAACATTTCAACTACCATGGAGCCTCATTACCGCTTTTACCTGTTGAGCTGGAGGCACGTTTGACACGTCAATGCCCCAATTTAGTCACACTAATCCCCCCCCGCCGCCGCCATTACACCCTGATTTGTAAATCCCCATAAAATGTCGGGTGGCACCATAAGCTCGGAGCTTCGTCGCCTTGGCGTGACTAGGCTAAGTGGATCTGCTAACCAGGCTAACTGGAAAGTTCAAGGAGACTGTTGTGTGCTTTGAGAGGCCTGCGTGAGGAAGTCTTGGCCCTCCCCCGCCTCCTCATTCCAAACCCTCTTAGCCCCCGAGGAATCTGGACAGCTGCAGCAGCACCACACTGACAAAACACTCACATGGGCGGGAGTTTTTTTTCTTTCTTTCTTTTCCACCGCTGTCCCTCCAATGACTTTTTTGAGAACAAATGGTACTGATTAGGGTTGCAAAAACCTTCCGTGGGAGCTAATGGGAGTAGACCAATTGTTTATAATATTAAAGACCGTCTTTTAATTAACTCATTCAATACCACTGACGGCTAAAGACGTCAAAGATCCCTTTTTACCGGACAAGCAATAAATAAGTTCACTCGTTCGTTGCTGTTGACAGCTATACAAGACAATATCCATTTTATATGATTTGATAACAAAGAATTAATTTGTTCTGGATTTGGGATTGTAAGGCGAAATCCTCGCGTGTACAAACCTATGGCGATACGTGCAAAAATAGTATAATAAGTACTATTTATATATAATATACATGTATAGTGAAATGACATCACAGATGAAAAATATATAAAAAAGAAATGAAATTGTATTTACCTTTGGAATGACGTGATTTGAGCTAGTTACGGCCATATTCTCCAGCAAAGCCAACGATCGTGTAGCATCTTAGTGACACAGTGAGGCCGACCAATAGCAGACCAGCATCTTAGTGACGCCGACCAATAGCAGACCAGCATCTTAGGGACACCGTGACGCCGACTAACATTGGAAACGCGGGGTCAGAACTGTTCAGCTTGCGTTCGGTCTGACCACTAGCGTTAAGATAGTAGGACTATATTTCCCATGATTCTTACACGTGGAAGCAAAAAGTAGTTCTAATTTTGCAATAAAAAAACCTAGACACTTGCTAGTGATGAAAGACGAGAAACAAAATCTTGATTAAAATTCCCACCCAAATTAGTCGCAAATTGAAATGTCACCAATTAGTTTAAATTTCCTTTGCTTACCCTCCCATGGAAATTTCTAGGAAACTTTACAGAAATTTACAGTGAATTTTTCATCCTTTTTGCAACCCTAAAACAGATGATTTATATCAAAATTGTGCGGTCTAAACATTGTCAAAGTGCTACAACTTGCATCCAGATGATGGATGTTTTGATGATCAACTTCACAAGTTGGATTTTTCTTGTCATAATTTTTGAACGACATAAATAACTTTTAAACTATTTACCTCAATAAAGAAATGGTGAAAACAAATGCTTTATTTTTGCTTCTGCATTTCTCAAGTCCAAATAACGATGACGCCACATTTTTGGGTATATGGAAAGCATGGATAATGGCTATAGTTTTTTTTTTTTTTTTTATATATACATACATAGGACCTAGTTAGCTATGAAAAAAATACATTTATGAGCAAACATTTCCTATCAAACGAAATTTCAGAGAATATCATCGCAGGTTTATTTAAAAAAAATATACATGTACATTTGCTTTGTATGAAGGTCTGCTAGCTTAATGCTAACAAGCAATGTCAAAATGCCATAGATGACCAAACACATAGCGTCAGTGTCGTGTTGATATAACCATCTAAAGACTGATACTTGAATATAAATGGTGGAGCAACACATGTTGACAGATAATGTAACACAACCCACATGCATATTTTTTATCATCTGCAAAGAATGACTAAATTTATTGATGCTTACTGACTATTTAATGAAGTTTTACTGCATATGATTATGAATTATGACATCAGATATTTTTTTTTCCATGAAAAAAGTGCATCATAATCATTTTTTGGAGCATGGGGCAATGGGAAAGGATGAATTGACGTGTGGGTGTTTTGAGTTACGAGTATGGTCACGGAAACATGTATCTCAAGGCAACGCTGTATAGAAATGTTTAGCACTCAAAACTACGGCTTGACTAATTAATTGGACAGCTAATTTAGTCAGATTTTTTTATTTGAGCTTTTTTAGAATAAACAGTTTTGTAGTTTTTTCAGATGTTTTTGTTTTGAAGTCAAAAGTGCAAAAGATTGATGAAAAACACTCAAATGTTTAACCTTTAATTCATATTTTTTAAGGGAACAAAAATTATGATGATGTCACTTAAAGACATAGCCATAACTGGTATCTACCGCCCCCTACTGTCTTGAGTTGAAACACAAGTCAACAAAGAATTTTCTATTTGCTGCCATAGTTTGACCGCCGCTCAGCGGAAGGTTGCAAAAATCGCAGGAAAATCAATGTAATAAATCACATTAAAATGCATCTCAAAAATTGTAATTAGAATGGTTTTATATGGTCCAAAAATTTGGACAATGATTATTTTTGTACACAAAATCTCACATGTCCAGTTGCAATCACATAGAAATGTCAGAATGGTTGCATTTTAAAATTTGACATTTTAATCATCTGCTGGTAATTTCAGCTCCCGAGAGTTTTTTTCCCCATTGATTTTTTTATGATGAAAAAAAAATCTAAGGAATTTCCATCATTTGTAACATAACGCCACAACGGTTGAATCAAATCGGCATGTTTTTGACCCAGGGGCAGTTCTCTGTTTTCACTTTGGTTAGACCACTAACTAGCACAACAAATGCAGTGGTTAAAATGACTCCCAGTAGGTTTTTTTTTTTTTTTTTTTTTCAAATGATCCCATGTCCTCAAAAAACCGTCACAGTGAAACATCGACTACACAGTGGTGCCACTCGAACAATTATTTGCGCGCAGTGCATGCGGAGCAAGCGTGACGGCCAGTCGTGGCGGCAGCCCCCCGCCGCAAAATGCATCTCGTTACGTAACAGGAAACCTCTCATGCATCTTCATCATTTTGAGGACTTTTTTTTCCTCCCTTTTTTGCTACAGAAAGTCACGTTAGTGCAAGGCTACATTTCCTCTAAGGCTAATCAAGTTGGTTTTATTTGGAGTGTATTTATGGGGATTATTTGGGGAGGGGGATTACGAATGAAACATTGCCCACATTTCAAAAGGATTATTTAGGGAAAAATGATTTTTCCATAAGTCTGCTGCCTGCAGCTGATGATAAGCCAAATGCTTTATTTATTAGTAATATTAAGGCTTGTGGGGGAGGCAACCCCATATTTGAGTTGATTTTTTTCAATTTGTTCGATGGATCGACACAAATCTTAACACAGCATTCGGATTAATACTGCATTAATAAAGCCCCCCCAGGGAAGAGAAAACCTTTTGCACCCCCCCAACTCACCGGTAAGAATCCTATCTATAAAAATCGTAAACGCATACCTAAAACTATCCTTTGTAACATTGAAAATGCTACAAAATCTACCGTAATTTCCGCACTATAAGGCGCACCTAAAAGCCTTAATTTTTTTTTCAAAGCTGAGGTGCGCGTTATAATCAGGTGCGCCTTATATATGGATCAATACTGAGATTGGGATTGGTAGAATGAAGTGATAAGGTAAGCTTAACCTGTTTCTTCTGTGTGTTTACAGTTGAACAAGGTTGCTCGTATTGACATTGAGTTATTATGCTATTGAGAGTTTAGAGTTATTATTGTTATTACTTTGAGTATTACTATATTGTGATTGAAAAAGTTTTAAAATGTGTCATTAATTGAGGGTGCGCCTTATAATCCGGTGCGCCTTATATATATGGAAAAAGATTTTAAAATATGTCATTAATTGAAGGTGCGCCTTATAGTGCGGAGAATGCGGTATATCAACCCACGTCCGACAACTGTTAACTACTTTTTACAGTGTTTATACTGGTTATAGGTTAGTCTAAAAATGAAAAAAACACTGGTAATATAATATTGTAAAGATCGGTTTTGAGCTGTCTTCCCCTTTAAAGTGCTAAACAAAATGAATGCAACATTGTAGTAACATTCTCTATGATGGCAATTAAGTGTTTTATTCACGTGCAATGAAAAAAGTAGATTTCCCTCCAAATAAGATCACTTTTCTTTTATTGTAATGCAAATTTTACACGTATTTTTTTTTTTTTTGCATTTTTTGGGGGGTCAGTTTTGAAAGTGATTTGCAGTTTCTCATTGACAGGAGGCATTTAAATTTTGGGGCTTTTTAATCCATGGTTTATGTTTCGTCATGTCCTGTGAATCTGATTTCATGCAGATATTTTGGATTTTTTTACACTGCATTTTCAGTGAGGGAAAAGAAAAAGACAAATAACAGCGTCCTGATTGCTTTTTGAGACTTGAGGCGAGACCCCAGCCAGGGCTCAAAAAACCTGGAGGCACACAGCTGCATTTGTTTACAGTCATGAGACGTAACAAAGTGGGACATTGTGATCCATTTAAAATTTTTGATGTTTGTTTTGTTGACCCCGCTGCAGCTGGTATTGAGCCTACACAGACGTCTGGTGGGCTAATGCTTTCACCGCACCACTGTAACACTTTATTCACGCTTGTTCAGCATTTTCTTTGGCTTTTTTTCATAGCGATGCTACAGAAGAATTGTTGATAGAAATATGGAAATATTTGCTACATAAGACATATTCTTTCATATAAAAGGCTTTTAGGTAGCGGCATCACGCTTCTTAATTTTGTTTACCTTAAAAAGGACTAGTTTTACTGTATTTTATTTTTATTTTACAAGCATAAACCTCTTTCTGCTGAGCTATGAATGATTATTTTAATTTCCATTGGTAATGAGTAACATTGTCCCCGAATGGATTACATTTGACCCGATGCTCTGTTTTTAGCATAGCCCATGCAAACAAAAATAATTGGCTCATGTAATAAATGAGAACTAATTTGCGAATTTTTTAGCATAAATTATGTCAAATTTGGCCACATTGGACACAAACGTGTGAATTTACAAAAAAAAAGGTTGTTGTACACACAAGGTCCTTGGTGAAGGTAATGAGTGCTAAAATCAGTTATCATTGAAGTTGATAAATTACAAAACTACTGTGTTATATATCAAGTCATTTTTGGCCCTGGAAAGAAAAAAAGGTTTTCAGTAAGTTTAAAAACAAGCAAGCTAGCAAGAAGATATAATAAACGATAAGATCAATCATCGATAAATTTAAGGACTTAAGTCAAGTCATATTTGGCCTCAATGGACCAAAATAAAGTATGTTAAAAAAATAACAAAACAACCCACCGCCAATGATGGAAATACAAGCTCCTTGTTGGAGGTAAAAATAAATGCTAACAATATTTTAAACTTGTCAAATTTTGGACAAAAAAAAGGTATACAAGTAAAAGAAAAGAAACGGTGATTTAGTGGAGATAATGAATTAATAAATTTTACATCTACTGAATTATTGGCTTAAAATCTTGTCAAATATTGGCCACATTGGACAAACAAATGCAAGTTGTAAAAAAAGAAAATAAAATAATAAGTCTACTGTAGTTGCTCCTTGGCGGAGGTAATGAATGCGAATAATGTTGACGTTGCTAAATTATTAACCTGTTTTATAAAGAAAAACTGGCTCCTCTGCATACATAATAAATAAAACTGATGACTGATAACAAAACAAGCTCGTGGTTGGAAGAAACGATGGTTAATAATATCCATTTTTCATCTACTGGATTTTTGGCCACATTGGACAAACAACCTATCAAGTAAGTTGCAACAAACAAAAAAAATACTAAGATCTCGGTGGAGGTCATGCATCTTTAAAAACGCTAATCCTCCATGTCTGAAATCACGGGCCAACGTCTATTCGCTTCGTCGGCGTAACCCGATACAGATGAGGGAAACGCGAGTTCCTCGGCGGAGGTAATAAAACGTACTCGTGTTTCAAGTTTTGCCGCATTTGGCCGCAATGGACAAAAATAAACGATATCCAGGAAGTTGCGAGCAAACCGTGCATCAGATGTGATCCTCGATGGGGAAAACCAAGCGGGTCCCTCGGCTCAGCAGCTCCTGCTCTCGGGAGTCCAGCTCGCGCTCCAGAGCTTCCTCGGACGTGCTGCCGCTGCGTTTCCCGTTGGAGTTCCATCCGGTCGTGCCGTCGCCCGACAAGCCGTTGGTGGCGATGGCCGCGTCGCCGAACGTGTAGGACAGGTCGCCGTCGTCGCGGTCCTGGTCCCTCAGATGCTCCTGCAACGTGGAAGACCTATAGTTTGTCTTCTTTTTCAGAAAGTGCCACACTAATAACTGATCTTCTTTATTTGAAAGCGTGAGAGCAATACCACGGTCTCTATTTTGGACAGTAATAGTCTTTTTTTGGGATATTTAGTCATCTTTTCGGAAAATGTGACATTAATAATTTGTCTTTTCCATCAGAGATGATTTACCTTCTTTTTCGGCAAATGCGAAATGAAAAGGTTGTCATATTTTTTGGAAAACGCAAAAGCATTTATCCAAAAAACATTTGTTTTTTTCAAAGGTGCACCACAATTGATGATAGTGTGCCGCACTTCTTTTTCAGGAAGTGCGATACCGATTGTCAAAAAATGTCAAATGGACAATTTGTCACCAATAGTCTCCCTTTCTGGAAAGTGCGACGACAATATTTTGTCTTCTTTTTTAAAAAATGTGACATTAATATGTCCTCTTTTATGGACAATATTTAGTTGACTTTTCAGAAAATGTGACACCAATAGTCTTCTTTTTCAGAAAGAACGACACCATTACGTTTTCTTCTTTTTCAGAAAGTGTAACCATTTTTTTTTGTTCTCTTTTTCAGAAAATGTGACAGCCTTAGTCTTCTTTTTAGAAACCAATAGTTTTGCAATGCACCATTGACGAGGAACGACATATCCAGCAAACAAACAAAACAGCTGGACAAACGCAAACTCTGCTTCTATTTCATGTAAACGGCCGCATGCTGATGACTGTGATTCAGGCATTTCCTGCCTGTGTTGTGGCGTGAGGTTTCACACTCTCATCGATGGCTGACGATCAATAGCGAGCCGCGGGGCAAAGTGTGACGTTGGAAAACAGGCCAGGAAGGGACATTTACGTCCGCAACGCAACACAAATATACATGCATGCATATATATTTTACATTTTTTTGTTTTCTACCCAGAAATTTGCCAGCAACTTAGAACTGTTTAAAAAAAAAAAAACATTTGCAGAAGTATGATACGAAGCACTGGAATTTAGAACACTGATCATTATTGAGGTAGTGCAGAGATGCAGAAAAAAAAGGCCTTTTGTGCCCACGCGACGCAAATAAAAAGGCTTCTTGACCATCCATTTTCTCCTTTGTACGCATTTGCTGGCAGGAGGCGGGAACATTGGACAACGTTCCGATTCTCCCGAGTGAGAAAGCTTCAGTATTCCAAAGGCGAGACTTCCTGAGGCTAAAAAGAAATGGCATTTAGCCTCAAATGTGCTTTTGTTACTGCGCCGCCGCACTCTGACGCATTCAAGTTCATTTATATGCTAGCATTAGCTGCAAGCTATAGTGTCAAAATGTTGGGTGCCATTGCAAAATCATGGTGTGGTTAAATGATAAAAAACAAAACGATCGTTTCACTCATTCAATCCCAAAGACGTATTTATATGATTTTTTTTTTAATTGAGTAATTACTTTATACATTAGAGTAGTCAATATTGATTACTTTAGTGTCTAAAGTTACTTATTAATTTAAAGGAACAGTGTGTAAGATTTACACCATTTTTCATTAAAGAGGAATAAATTATATGATTGTAAATTTCAAACACTTGCAAATGAATGTGTTCTTAACGACCAACAGTACGTTTTAAATATAATCAATGGTCTAGTTATCATTAAATTATATTACATGTGCGGGTGGCACTTCTTCGGAGGCGGCCATGTTTGTTAGCGCTACGAACAATGGTAAACGCAGCACCTGCAGCGCCTCCTGCTGTCCGTGATGAAAAAACGTCTAAATCTTACACACGATCCCTTTAAGTAATCAATTACTTTACTGCTTGATGATGTCATTGATTATGTACTTCAGAGTCTAAAGTAATCACTTACCTTTAATACTCGATTATGTAATTGCTTAGATACTTATAGTATCTAAAGTAATCAATTATTTGTTTTTAAGAATTCCCTTAACATTATTCGGGTTATTTTCCTCTACATCATTCTCACTCATAGTATTTTAGCCAAGGGCTGATACACTCCTGATGGTGTCATAACTAAGTGGTCGTGCCATGTTGAAATTTGACATGTGGTCTGCCACCATTTGGGTGAAATTTCAGCTCCCTGGTGTCTTCTTTCAATGTTTGCCTTTGATGTAAGGAACAAAGGATTGGACAAAATACGGCATAATGGGCTAAGCCTGTTTTGTTTCATCGAATTTTGGCCTGAATAGCCATGTGAAAAAAATGAAAGTATGTTTGTTTAGGGTAGTTGTTGACTGACCTCGTAGGCGCGTGGGCTGGTCAGGCAGCTAGCCAGGGGTCCGCAGTAGCCGGGCAGCGTGGAGGCGAGCGGGGGGCCGCTGTGTGTCAAGATGGGCTTCAAGTAGCTGAGCGCTTATTAAGGAAAAAGGCTCACCCACTCAAAAAAAGTTTTTAGAGTCGTTTATGAAGTTTCTGCTCTTGCTAACTTTGTCTATTTTTGGTTTAAAGCTCACACTGCCAACATCACATGGCCAAACTCAGAAAACAGGTAAGCCGGATTCCCAGAGCAGCTGAAATGTCATTTTCGGGAAACAGCAAGACAAAATGTCCGCCCCCTAAGATGCTCTGTGAACACAACACTAATATTCAGAATGTTGTTTTTTGGCTTGTAGTGGAACATCAAACGTATAATTGTGAAGAAAGTGTTTAACTTGACTCCCTATTACCGCTCCTTCCCATTAAAAAGGATACTTGTGATCAAAGGTGTACCACATCCTGAAGAGCCAGGCGCTCTCCTGTTTGGTTTTGCTCGGTCCTTCAGCCTGGGGGACATCCTGCACCATTCATAAAAAAAAAAAAAAACACATTGCTTAGCAGGTTAATCAAAATCTCTACACAAACATACAAAACGAGTTTTGATGACCGGTGTTCAAATTACCATCTCACCCACAAAGAAAAAAAAATGAAAGGTGGTGTCTTGTCTATTTAAGGACCTGCCCTCCAGTTCTTTAACAGGCCGAACTATTTTTGAGTCTTCTTCTTCTCTTCAGTTGCAGAAGCAGAAATAAAAGCATTCAAGTATGTTAGGGACAAACATGAGTCATAAAATACTGATGTACAAAAAACTACTGTACTAATCCAAGTATTTACTCATGTAGATTTAAAGTGATTCTATTACTTTTTATTTATATGTATCTAAATTGATAAATATTAAATCCTCCTGATACATAATTTTTTCCCTTTAAAATAACCTACTCAAAATGAAAAACAAGTTGAAATAAAATGAAAAAAAACATACCTGAGATCCAGCCAATTCATTTCTGTTTAGTGTAAAGAACATTTGTTTTTTTTTTGTTTGTATATTTTGACTCATGGTAGGCACCCAACTAGGTCCTAAAGTGCTCAGCGGAGGACATTGTTGACTTTCCAATCATAATCCGCCAAAAAAAAAAAAAGTGCTGTCTTGCTGAGACAAAATGGACATGAATATTATACATATTCATATATATATTCAAATGTTTATGTTAATAGCAATATCACACTCACCCCTTGTAAGACTTGAAAGGTGTCTGCACAAACGTCCGGGTCTTGATCTGGATCCACTCCCACCCTGTATCGTGGAAAGAAATGGTCTCATAACGCCTCAATTTGGCTGTATGTTCACACTCGTTGTGATGTCATTAAAGAAACAAAAAACACACAAGCCACAACTTCCTGTTGCATCAACACAGACCTAGTTCTGACTGACAAAACCGAAACAAGATATTGCTGAGTACGCGATACTGGAAGGGAGTTCGAAGTTAATTTATTCAAAAAAGAAAAAAAATCCCCTTTAATTTATTCAATGCCATTGACGACTATATTCGTCAATGATCAACTTTTAATAGACCGCTGCATACACTCAGTCAAAAAGTCCATTTTAAATTTGCTGGCAGTGGATACGCCAATCTGTTCTGCCCGCCCCCCTCCCCCTTCAATAAATATAAAAGCCACAATTTTACAGTGCAACTTTTGATCAAGAATTTAACCTTTTGACGATTTGAGCAAATGACGGTCGTATTAATATACCTTGCCCAGTTTTCAGGATATTTTTGACATTTTATAGATGACATCACAATTGCTCAGGTAACTGAGCCTGGCGCAAAAGTGATGTCATTTTCAGTCAAGGGCAAATGACAAAATGGCCGCCCACTGGAAAAAAAAAGTGGGTGGATTTTGCTGCTTGATTCATAAACGCATAGTTCATAATAGTGTCAAAATTTTACATTTTTGACCTGACTTCCTGTTTAAGTATGTTTAACTTGACTTCCTGTTTGAGTATATGTTTTTACCGTTTGAAAAAAAACAAAAAATGTGATTACTATAACAGCAATAAGTAGTGCGTGGAAAAAAAATGTATCCATATGTCAGACTCACGGGTATAAAAATGTAATCTCTCCTCTGGTGTCTCTTACAGCGTGGGGGGGATTAAAATTGTCACAAGCGGGATTTTCAAGAGGGGCACTTTTAATTCACATAAGCTGGGGAGCAGTCGGTTATAAGCTCCTCTTTAGAAGCGAGCCGAAGCAGACAAGTGTGGCCTTCTATGAACTTCTTCAAACAATGAACAGTAGGAAATACATGCAGTAGCTTTTCGAGGTTTCCCTGGCAACCACACAATAAATATCTCTTTGGTTTGAAGGAGCTTTTTGTTCAAGTTTTCCACGGCGGCCACTCAAAAAAAAAAAAAAAAAAAAGACATCCATAAATTCTCCAATGAAGAACAATCATTCGCAATCTACCATAATCTGTTTTACTGAATTACATGAAAATTAGTGGCTGTCTTTCAAAAAAAAGACACACAAACGTCTCAAGGATCCATGCTTATGATTGAAAAGAAAGTCAGCCATTTTGGAAATAGCTGTTGTAGACAAATGACTCCAAAATAGCTGCGAAATCCGTTTTTTGTACTGTGTAGCGTTACTTGTAATGATTGACATGACTACCGTATTTTCTGCCCTGTAAAGCACACCAGATTATAAGGCGCACTTTCAATGAACGGTCTATTTTAAAACTCTTCTCATATATAAGGTGAACCGCACTATAAAGTACATAGATTAGAAGCCACAGTCGTGGCTGGGGTTGCGTTATGCATCCGCTAGATGGAGATGCGCTAAGGGGAATGTCAATAAAACAAACATAAGTCCGTCAAACCTTTCAATCAGAAATTATGAATAAAGTTTATTTGTGGAAGGTACTGTCAGAAGAATGGGGAAAAATGAAGGCTTTTAGATGCGCATTATAGCGCGGAAAATAAAGTGCCGACGTTACTACCTGAAAATGGTTTTGGGGACTGATTTGTGGATGTTCGGTCGAGATTCAACATGGCAAATGTCCCGTGCCCTTTCAAGCATTGATTCTTGAGACTTTTTTTAGTCTACTCATGATATATTTAACAGACAAATGTCTTGTTGCTACTTGAAACTGGCTTGAGGGGCCGAATTGTTTTCAATCTTGAAGGGGGCCTAATGTCAAGATAGGACCTAATGTTGCAGTATTAGTTTTAGCAGCTTCAACTCAAAATGGAAGACTTTGTGTTTATTTTCATGCGTTACTCCTTGGGACTTTTTTTTGTGGGTTTACTCGTGATAGATAGGCCTATCAAATTTCATGTTGCTAAATGAACCTGGCTTCTGGGGCGGAATTTTTTTTTTCAATCTTGGACTTTGGTCAAGGTAGCACTTTGTAGCACTGAGCTATTCGTTTTTTTTGCCGCTTTGAATGTAAATTGCAGACTTTGTTTGTGTTTATTATCAGGCAAGACGTGCTGAGAATATTTTGTGGGTCTACTCATGATAGACACGCCTACCAAATTTTAAGTGAAACAGGCTTTGTGAGTTGCATTTTTTTCAGTCTTGGTGGGCCTTCCGTTTCGATCCGACCTTGTAGCACTGAGCTATTCCACTGCTTTAAGCCCCTTCGAATGTAAAAGACAAACTGTGTTTATTTTCACTCATGACTTCCTGAGATTTCTTTCTCGGTCTACTCGTGATAGAAATGCCGTCCAAATTCCAGGTAGCTGAATGAAACTAGCTTCGGGGGTTGTCTTTTCCTAATCACGGGGGGTCACACAAACACAGGATCTAGTGAATGGTCATAAAAGGTTCAAAAAAAATAAACAGGGCGGTCATGTGTTGAAGACAACTGCAGGGGCCCCTGAGAGGGAGATAAGACGCGTGTACATACACAAAGACACACGCGCAAACGCACACACTTATATAAGAGGGTGCTTCATCGACTTCCGTTGGTCCGCTAATCCTGAAAACACCAGCGGCCCCCCCATCCACGATTCCTCATCACGTCCTATTTTGTCTGCGGCCCAAAATGGCGGAAGCGGTGTCGAAACGACGCCTTCCTCTTTCACATCATCTACACACATAACTAAGATGTGGGCCGCCCTAAAAATGACTTTGCCTCCCCCGAGCAACACAATTGACTTAGATCCAGCAGAGGGGCCAATGGTAATCGCTCATTTTGAGAGGTTATTACTGGAACTGAATTTATTCTTGTGCTGAAGAGTGGGCTGCTGTTATACAGCAAACTGTGCCTAATATTTGGGTTTTGGCAAACTATCATCAATCATCATCTACTACTAGTATTAATAACAAAAGCTGCCCTATCCGTAACAGTAACTCTAAACAAATAATTTGATTAAAAACTAGTAACTCAGCAGCTACCGAATTAAAATAATCATTTTAATGACTAAAGTTACTAAGCAATTAATTATTGATTCAAATAATTACATATCATATTTTAAAATATATTTGATCCAGTATTTTTTTGTAATGATAAAATAATACTAATTGTATCCAAACTAATCACTTAAAATGCATACAAATAAATATCAGATAATTTATTTATAAAATATTACATTAAAATTATTATTATTTTTAAAAAAAGTAACAAGATAAAAATATACAAAGCGTTTACTGTGTAAATATAGAAAACAAAAAATCGCAATAACTTTCAAGATTTAAAAACTTAACGAAAAACAGATATGATTTTAATAGAAAAAAATACCAGTAAGAACAATTTTATTCATTATAACATCCAATATAACATGTTTCCTTAAAATTAACACAAATTTTCTATTCTTCTAATTTGTAATTTATAATTTGAATATGGCTCCAACAGTAATAGTACCGGCTGCCGTGGTGAGTACCGATACCTTGAAATAAAGCCAGGCATGGGCTTGGTATCGATACTTGGTATCAGTAAAATAAATGTTATTAGTGAAATACTGCATCCGAACTGCACCGGATGATATACTCAGCAGAGCTGCGTGCTCTTACATTGCGTGTTCATATAGTATTGATGATTTTTATCCTGGCCACGCAATAGTGCTGGTATTAAGAGGTGGATTAAGTCCAGTAAGTCCCCACTACAAAATGAACATCCCACTACTGCAATCCAGTGAGCCCGAAGACCACCTGACCACCACACACACAAAAAACAAGAACAAGAACACACAAGCAGAAGACACCGTAGCACGACCTTTATCCAACCAAATGAAAAGCAATCCCCACTGCGAGGCCGCCATCTTGTTATTTCCCATCACCACTTTCGGTACTTAATTGAGTTGATACGCCACCTGATGTACCCCCACCTCCAGAGCCTACGTCGCCCCCATGTTTGACCACCAGATCTGCGGAAGAACTTGGGTGAGTATCACTAAAAGTGCTTTGAGTGTCGTCAGCAGAATGACTGTGAGCAAGACATTGGAGCATATTTACCAAACTTGGAGAAGAGCTGAACAAATGTAAAAAATAATTTCATCCCTCAGGATCAATTTCGACCCACTTGGAGCCATTAATCGAGAAACATGTAACAAAAAGCATGAAAAAAACACTAGGAATCAGAAAATGACTAGATTGTCAAAAAAGGTTCAAAAGGGCACCATGTGATCATTCCTTAATGCTTGCAAATTGAATTCATTTGATGGCAAACTTTGACCGTATTTTTATCCCACCTTTCCGTTTTTTACTCCAATTATGTACCCCAGTAAATCGTGACTTTTTCTCTGTCACCCTTTTGGCCATATGCCACCCACCCTCGAGTCCCCTGCAGGTCGGCACCTGACCCCGGAGTCCCCCGTAAGTTGGCGTCCAACCTCCGAGTCCCCTGTAAGTTGGCGTCCAACCTCCGAGTCCCCTGTAAGTCGCCGTTTGACCTCTGAGTCCCCAGATAGTCACGACTCGACCTCAGAGTCTCTTATCCGACCCTCGTTTCTGCCTCTGGTTGGCACTCGCTTCCCGAGTCCCCAATCACGGCGTGCCCGCCTCCGTCCCACTTTCCAGTCGCGGTCCACGCCTTCTCTCGCCATGCCTAATCGTGACGGCAACAATTTCTATAACAAGGCATGGAAAGCAATACATGGCCGCTTTCCTTGGTGGAAGCCATGAACATCAATCATCACAAAATCAACAACGCCGGGCGGTGGAGGAGCGCTTATTAGAGCAGCATGTCCCCGTTGCCGTGGCGACGGTTCAAGAGGGGGAGATTTTGGCAGAGCTACACGGCAACACAATGGTTTCTCCTCGCACCCAGACCGCATTACTCATATTAAACACAGCCTCGTTTTTGCAAACACACACACACACATGCACCTAATCCGCTTTAGGAACCCTCCCTCGTGTGTGTGTGTGTGTGTGTGTGTGTGTGTGTGTGTGTGTGTGTGAAGCAATACTAATAAGAGGATAGAAGCAGCCATTAGTCATCTAACGTCACAAAATGTGTATGCAGGCTCCCTCTAGCAGCACATTAAAGAATCACTACCCATGTACAGGTCAGTTGTATTTAACTTTTTTGTGCAATATTTTTTCACTGATTCATTACCATTGACAGCTGTGGACTTGAAAGATAATTTTTTACTGGGTGGGCAGTAAGTTAACTTGTTGATTGGCATCTATATAAGTAAAAACTGTAACAATTTAACAATGAGTTAAATTGGAGCATTTTTAAGTATTTTTATTTTCTATATCCACACTGAGTGTTTATGTTTAAATTGTGCATAGTGATATAGTGTCTTATGTAATAAGGAATGTACTTTTTAAATTAAAAAAAATACATTTTATTTTGTATAAACACGTAGGGCTACTACGCTTATACAATTTAATGTTGGTCATTTTAGTGGTGCTTGGAGCACATGTATTTATTTATTTTTTTAACATGGTAACTTGCAGGAAAGTTTAAGAAACATGGGTTTAACAGTTTGAGGGTGGAGCAGAACGAGATGCAGGAATTAAATATGCAGGAATTCCGAGGGAAGCAACAGACGCATACAGATGGAAATTGAGCACTCTGGCCCCATCTCCTGGATAGCCAATCAGAGAAATGTTTGCAAGAACAAGTCTCTCCTCATTGGTCAAATCAAATATAAATGGTTATTTTATACAAAAACAGCAGAAATTGGGATATTTCAAATGTTCACCTATTTTTGATTTTCTATGACTTGATGAAAAAGAACATTAAGATAAAAAAATTGTCAAGAGAAAGCAAAAGTATGACACTTCATATTACAGCGAGTCACATAGTATATAATTCATTAACAAACCCGAATGAAAACATTGTAAAAGAATACGCATATAGTGACACTCACCTGATGTGCAGCCAAGACAACATGGGCGTGGTCCCGCCTCCAAAGACCCATACAGTGAAAAAGACGATGAGCAGTGTGGTGGTGAAGATCATTTGCCGGGCATAGGTGGCCGTGTCGCGAATGGCCAAGGCAAACGCCATCGCCCCGCGCAGTCCTGCAAATTGGGGGCACACCATTAAAAAATATATCAAAGTCCATGAGTAATATTCTCCTGACCGTGTATCTGGCTGGTCCTGAAAATCAATTGACATAGTGAAACTTGTTTTTTTGCCAATCGTGTTAAGGTACGATGACAATGGAACACATCGCTTAGCAATCTGAGAAACCCTCTTTTAGAACTTTGATTTGAGCTATGACACAAAATAGTTTGTTGCAAAAAAAGATTTAGGACCCTGTTCAGAGTCAAAATCGGCATGGAACCATAACATGGGGACTTTGTGATGAAATAATGTCGTTTCTGAACAGCCCCGATCAAGACCTTTAATTTGACACGTGACTTGATGTAGTAGAGAAGAAGAGGGAAAGACATACCGGCAAACATCATCATGTGCTGGAAGTTTCCTTTGATCTTGTGTCTGCGGCCCAGGTTGAGCAGAAAGGAGAGCGGGTAGATGTTGAAGGCTCGTCCCACGAAAATGGCAATCTGACAGGTGATTGGTTAAGACATTTGCATGCAAAACAAACAAAAAAAGCCGGCGGTTTTTGAGGATACAAAAGCACCCGTGATGAAGATAGGGCTGAAGATATGGTTCTGGAAGGTGAAGAGAGCCAAGCCCATGTAGGAGAAAATGAAGTTCTCAGCCAGGAAGTGAAGCACCTCGAAGAGCTGCGGAAAAATGCGAATCACGAATTCGCCAATTTAATAGGTACACCCAGACAATCTGAGGTCTAATGCAGAGATCGTGAATATGACGCATGCCTTGGTGGAGGTCTTCATCAGATTGCACATGTGTACCTAATGTTGTGACCTCTCGGATACCACTTGTGTTACATTTCCATTGTAACTCTCTGATGAAAAATATTACCATGTCATGTATGTAATCCGTGTACTATGACTTAATAGGCTGAACAGCCGCGGTGTCAGGAGGGATGTCCTATCAGACGGTTGGTGGCGATTAAGGTCACAGCAGGCAGATCGTTGGGCCATCTGGCATGGGGATACTGTCCACTGATGTGTGTGTGCGGTGTGTGTGGATATGGTTCGTCCACTCCCCCCCCCAAAAAAATGCTCACCTGCTTTGTACGCTTGGTGGACTCCACAGAGAGGTTGTTGTAGGTGTAGTGAGCCTGTGTGATGCCGCAAAAAAGCACAGACACCACACCTGCAGAAACATGGATTATTTGGTGATGATGCCATCATGAGTGAGTATGTTGACAAAATAATTGCATATCTATGTAGCTTTCATAGAGACCTTTGATTTGAGATACCACTCCATTGGGTTTGCGGCAGCCGGATTTATGACCTTGTTGTTAGTCAAAATCATCTTTTTTGTTTTATTAAAAAATAATACAAGTAAAATGATAAAATAATCGCAACGCTGAGACATCGTCAGAACTTTCCATATAAGGTAAGGCCTTATGAGGTTTGTCTATTATAGATTTATGACCGCATTAAAAATTAATCAAATACTTTAGTACTTACGTGCATTTTCTTACGTAATTGATTACTTACTTTAGTATTTTATTCGTTTAGTACCAGCCATTTTAAGAAACTTCAACAAAAAAGGTGAAAAATAAAAGTAAAAAAAAACGTTTCTACACCTGTGAATCCGCAAGCTTCGGCCAGCAGGAATGTGCTCCAGGACATGAGGAAGAAGAGGGCCGTTTCCAGCAGGGGGAAACAGTGCAGCTTGGTGAACTTGGTCACGTATGAACCAGGATTACAGTTATGGAGTGTTTCCGCCAACATTGAGCAATCGCTAATGACCAGGAAAAGCCTACTAGAACAACTCAACATTATTTTGGGTTAGTCAGAGAAGCATTAAAGCAGTTTTTTATCAAAGGGTTTGTTCACACCTTTGCAATCACGTTATTTCACTAATTTTTTTCCTCTCCTCTAAAAAAATGTTGTACAGTTTATAAGCACATTAACAGTGGGAAAAAAATAAACAATTCTAAATTCTGGTCTCATTTTTTTACCATTTGAATGGGAATATGTAGACATTTTTATAACTTGTTTGTTGTTAAAGACTTGAACTTTCGAAGGAAAAAGGATATGAGTGCGGTGACCACCCCTGTGGCGGCTCCCATCATGAAGGAACCGCTGAAAATTCCCAAGAAAACCCCCACAGACTTGAAGAAGGCCGAGGCATCGAACATGTGTGTGTTGGCGCCTCGGGGCTGGTAGGCCACGATGGAGCTGTCGTTCAGTTAGGGGAAAAAAAGAAGAAAAGAGCAAAAAAAGACAAAGATATGCTAACTTGTTTAGTTTATCTTTACTAGATACTTTTATCATACATTTGTATATAATTACATACAGTACCTAACCTGCGGTTGTGTTGCACGGTTTCACAGTTGTTACACACATTTGCCAGTAGAGGGAGGCAGAGTACTGCATGCCTCTTAAAATTCAGATTGTCTACTTAAAAATGATGTTTTTATATGTTGTCTTTTATTTTCATTTTGGAATAGCTGTAATTTACATATAATGGATTATTTTTTACCGTTTTAGATTTTTTCAGAACCATTCTATGGATTTATAACTATTCTTTAAAAAAATTACTTCAATTTTAGTAGTGTTTCTATGATCTCAGGATAGGTTATTTTCTATTTTTATGTTGTTTTTTTTTGTTTGTTTTATGTTCATCTCATTTGTTGTGGTTTTAAAGTTTAATAGGGACTCCTGAAAAGGTTTTTGTGCTCTTAAATGATCCTCAAAGTTCTGGTATTTTTTGACATTAACATATTGTGTTTTTAATGTTTTATATTTCGTGTTCATGTAGGTTTCATAGTATTATTCTGTAAAGTAACTTCGGTATACTTATCTAATTTGTATTGCTTTATGTATTTATTTTCTATCAAATTTAATATATAATGCTTTCTTTAATTTATTGTTTTAGGATTATCTCTAATAAATTCTGAAGTTCTTTATATTTACAGAATATCTTTGGTATTTGTATTTACTTTATATATATATATATATACACACACATAGCTTTATTTTTCACATTTGTGCATATTTTGTTAACATATTTTGTTAACATAAATATACTTTTTTATTGTCTGAGTGTTTGTGGGGATTCAGGGGAATTTATAAGTCTATTTTGGACATTAAGTAAGTGTTGAAGGTAAAGATCTCAGTTTTGGAATTATTTTTTCTTTGAGTTGCTACTTGGTGTGAGAAGTTTAACAAATAAAATCTTACGAGGAGAGCACGATGGCCACGGCGTCGTTCATGACGCTCTCGCCGAACAGTAGAGCATAAAGGTCGCCGTCCGCGTGCAGCTCGTTGAAGATGGCCAATACAGTCACTAAAAACATCGGGGGAAAAAAACTTTATTTAATTAAACATGGTTGAGTAAAACGTGTGTTTTATTCTAGATTAGATTTTTCTGTCATCATCTCAAACTGAAAAATTGTGGTCACACACCTGGGTCAGTAGCAGAGATGATGGCCCCAAAGAATAGACAGTCAGTATAGTAGAATTTGTCGCTCAGCTGGCCGACCACTTGCATCAGTTTGACAACACCGTACATCAGATTCCTGCCATGACAAGATGTACTATTAGATTCATCGGTAAATTAGTCTGAAATGAATTCGTTCGAGACTTCGGTGTGGTACTGCAACAAATAAAAGGCTAACTCGATTTAAATAATTACCTCATTAGTGCATTCAATTGCAAATATACATATTTATGATCTTTTTTAAATGTTTCAAATGTTCTGCTAAAGAAGCGTCTAAAAATGGCTTGTAGTAAGTGAATTAGGTATTTTAACAAGTGAATTAATGAAGTTTCAATTACTATAGATTTAATAAATTTTAATAATTATGATTTAGGTAACTAAAGTGATGAATTACTTTAGGTAACTAAATACTATAAACTTTATTTCTTATTTACCTAAATTAATCAAGTCCTTAATCGATTTAGTCCAAGCCATTTTTAGAGCATCTTTAAACCCATAACCTCAAAAAAAAAAAAAAGAACCTGGGATTGAATGTCTATGGGATTTAATTAAATTATTTTAGAATAATCAAGAAAACAATATGAAAATTCATGGATAGTATACATATTTATGTTAGGAAAATATGAAGTCAGTTACAGTATTAATGAAAGTTCAATAAAAATGTGCTTGTGTGGTGTGTAAAACCAGCAAATCCAACAAAATAAATTAAGAAAAGAGTAAAAACTATCCCTTGTTCTTTTTCTTTTTTTTTTTTTGGTACACTTTTGCTCAAATTCTATCCTTAAACAAATCCAATCGTGGATTCTCACCCAATCACGAAACACGATATAGCCGTGCCCAGGAATGCGTAGGTGAGAATGGAGCCCAGGTTCCGGAAGAAATGTTTCTGGTGGTGGTTGAAAAGAAGAGTAAGAAAAGTGCTTAGTCAGGGAGTAACATTTCTGCTATTTACGTGCAGGATATGTGTGCCGGATGTGCAATTAGAACGTCAGCAAAAACTTTGTGAGTGTGTGTTTAGACGGGGTATGCACACATGATGGACCAAACTGACAAGATTTAGATCAAACACCAGCGTGTCTTTATGTGACCTTTAACCCTGCCAAACACTTACATAAGGGTTTTAAAGGGCATGTGATTGCGCGATATCTCCAATTACAAGTGCTCAAATTTCTGAGTCAGAATGAAAAATCTATTCTATTGAATTAGGTCATTACAGTAGGTTAAAGCACAATATTAAAAACTATTCAACAGGATGTAATGAAGAATACCTTCTTCAGGCTGTAGCCAGCGTGGAAAATGATGGGAGGCAGCAAAATGTTGAAGAAGACTTCCGGGTCAAAGGTAACCTTACAAAAAAGGAAATAGAATACCAGGGTTCAGTGGAGGAGAGCATTTTGTTTTGCTGGTTTTTGTTAGGCCTAGCTATTGATTATTTCCCAAACCAGTTTGATTCAATTCACAAAGGTCTATTTCGATTCAAATAACTTTGATCTTTGATTCAGTTAATGTTGTCATGCTTAACGGTTTTATTTTCACGTGAAAACATTATCAGCCGAACCAAAGCTGCAAATATTAGTAACTTCTTGTTTTAACTTGGTACATTAGTAAAAATGTGAATATTTACATTCAAAATGTAACCAAATGTAAGTATATTAATCATGTTTGTAACTATTTTGTATATACAGTAGAGTGCATCCTTCTTATTATATTGTATTTATTTATTTACTTTTTAGGCACATATATATCGTCTGTGCGTAATCTTTCTTATATGGCGTGTCACTTGTTTTATCCCTAATGCTGTTGCCAATGCTATTTCCCCACTGTGGGACAAATAAAGGATTCTCTTCTCTTCTTCTTTTTGTTATTGAGCATAACGCAAATGAAAAAAAAAGTTAAATCAATTGCAGGACAAGTCATGTAAATAAATGAACAGAAGCACACTTAACTCACAAAAAAATATAAAATAAAAACGTAGCACCCGTAGCAAAACTCAAAAACCAAAACTAATGGCTCTTACCTTCGTCTAGGTTTTGCATTATGATTACATGACAAAATAATTTAAAAAAAAAATCAATACAGCACACTAGCATGAAGGCTAGCCTAGCCTCTTAAAAACTTGATCAGTAGCATTCAGGCTAGCCTAGCCTCTTAGCTAAAAAGACCTCGCTTACCGGAGCTCAAAATGAGGAAGCATTCGTTCGAAAATATCTCCTCATGTTAATATACTTTGTTGTCCTAAGAAGCATGTAACTCGCCGGATTCAGATATTAATGAGTTAATCAATGTTTTGTATGAGTTTCACGTTGTTTTTCATTTTGGTAGATAGCTTGTTCAAGCTAACTGAAGGAGTTTTCTTGATTATAAATATGTACCACCTTGTGGTGGAATGTGGTATTACCTCTAAATGTCACACAGGTTTAACAACTATACATTTCGGTGACTTGGTTTAACGAATCGATAATCAATCACTGGCAGTGATTGAAATTAATTAATCCCGTTTTTTTTTTCAAACTCAGCCCTAGATGACGTTATTGCTGCGACACGGTTTTATGAATCGATGATCAATCAACGAGTGATCGAAATTGATTCATCCAGTTTTTTCAAACTCAACCCTACTTGACGTTATTGCTGCGACATCACCTTGCGCAACATGTCGTTCTGCTCCACATTGTGAATGTCCCGGGAGTCGATCTCGCCTTTTAGCGTGTACTCGAAGAACTTGCCGCTGACGTTGAGAAGTAGGCTGCTGCTGGCGGGCCTGTTGGCCAGCGAGCAACTGGGCGGGCTCCTGTTGTGGTAGCTGGTGGCAGGGATGCCATAACGCAGGATGACGCCCACCAGCAGGCCTAAAATTTAGGGAAAGGAACATCTTAAGATCCAAGTCACTCCACATAAAATTTTTACACATTTCTACCAATGCAGTAATACAGAAAGTGAAAGTTTGATCTTAGTGTAGAAACACAGCATGCACATGCGCAGTGCAAACTATAAAGTTTCAGTTTACCAGGAAAGTGAAAGTCTTCTTGTTTCCAAAAAGCACCCAAAACTACTAATGAAGTTGTCTGTTTTTAAAGTGGATAATGAGTGTTGGCTTTGTGCACTTGGACCGCATCTGACTTCCCTCTGCGCATTTTTGGAATTAGTCAGCTTATTTCAAGGCAAGAGTTGTGGGTTAGTGGTGTAGTACGACCTGGGCCAATCATCTGTCAATTGATAGACACAAGACCAGTAGCTGAAATTTTAAGAACCTTCAATGAAGCTAAGATACTTCACGTGTTGGATACTTTAAGAATCAACATGAAATCAAATGGAACATCATGTCCAGTCAAACATTTAACTAGATATGCAAAGACAAATTATGGTCTACTCCAATGCATACCACATCAAATGCCTAGCATTTATTAAAAGGAACACCCCATGATCCAATGCATACCACATCAAATGTCCAGCATTTATAGAAAACAAAATATCGTGATTAGATGCATATCACCACAACAGCATCTATGGAAAGGAACCTTCATAATCCAATGCATACCACATCACTTGTCCCACATCGAAGAAAAATCATATCTCATCATCCAAAGTATATCATATCACACATACAAAAACCACCATGAGAAGGCTTATGTTATGGTCCAGTGCATATATCCAAAGCTACAAAAACAAACACCACTTGATCCAATGCATACCACATCATACAGCCACCATCAACAAAAATGAATACATATGAACACATATGTGCAGTATTGAAGAAAACGATCGCCCCATGATCCATTGCATGCCACATCATTGTTCACTATCCACATGCACAAATACCCCATGAGTTCATGCATAACACATCATATACCCAGCAATCCATTTTTTAGCAAACTAATAGGAACAGGTTACGATCCAAAGTATATCACATAATAATTCCATTATTGAAGAGAATGAACATCTCATGACCAAAAGAAAAGAACACCTCATAATCTAGTGCATTCTACATTCTTTTTTTTCAATACTTAAGGATATAGAAGTCATCAGAAGATAAATTGTAAAGTACTAGATATGCACGTTAAGCAGTACTATTTGTACTTGGTTTCTTCTCATCGCATGATCATTCAGTAGATTTTCCCAACTAGGATTTTTGCACGTCTCACCGTAAATCATGGCCAGGCCGGTTTCGTGCAGGAAGCGGAAGCGCCGGTGCTTGAAGAGCCATATTGTGAGGATGGTGAGGGTGAGCAGCAGGATGAAGGTCAACAAATTGACGCTGTCCTGCCGGTGGCTCTCCTCGGCTTCCTTCTCCGTGGCCAGATCCTCCAGCGCGGCGGGGACGGAGGCGACGTCCCCTTGATCGGATGCCGCCATCACCAGCATCATCAGATTCATCACCATCGTAATCATCATCGTCGACGTCGTCTTCATCGTGGCGCTGGATGTTGCACACTCACGCCGCCCTCTGCGCCATATCAATGCGGGAGAGCACGCACTGAGAGCCCGCTTGACTCGCTGCCACACGCCGGTCAGCACTGCCCCTTAAAGGAACAGTAGGCGCTCGATTCCATGTGTGCGCATGTGGGTGTAGGGGGGCGGGGGGAGTCACGCTTTCTCGTTCCGTATGGAGACGCCCCCAACATCACCCCCGGGCAACTGAGTCATGACATTTTTATTTGGGGGGGTGGTGATGTTGCAATTCTGTGCTATTCAAGCAGGAAATTCACATGATGGACTTTGTCTCCTGCAGGAAAAAGAGGAAAACACCTTGTTGCTGAAATGTTGCAGCCGTAGCTAGCTACAGTACCAGCTATTGAGATAAGTAGATAGACAGACAGACAGACAGACAGACAGACAGACAGATAGCTAGCTAGATAGATAGATAGATAGATAGATAGATAGATAGATAGATAGATAGATAGATAGATATCAATAGAGATAAATGGAGAAAAAAAATGAGAAAAAAAATAGATATAGAGATAGCTAGCTAGATAGATATCAATAGAGAAAAATAGAGATGATAGATAGATAGATAGATAGATAGATAGATAGATAGATAGATAGATAGATAGATAGATAGATAGATAGATAGATAGATAGATAGATATCAATAGAGATAAATGGAGAAAAAAATGAGAAAAAAAATAGATATAGAGATAGCTAGCTAGATAGATATCAATAGAGAAAAATAGAGATGATAGATAGATAGATAGATAGATAGATAGATAGATAGATAGATAGATAGATAGATAGATAGATAGATAGATAGATAGATAGATAGATAGATAGATAGATAGATAGATAGATAGATAGATAGATAGATAGATAGATAGATAGATAGATAGATAGCGCAGCATTTCTACCTTTGGTACTTAGACTCCTCATTTACTTACTGCTGACACAGCATCAGGAGCAATGGGAGGTTCTGTGTTTTGCTTCAATATTGTCACAATGATCGAGAATCAAACCAACAATTTCTTGGCTGGAAAATGACCACTCTACCTCAAATCCATGCCGCCCTAAAATCAGTGTTTCAACCCAGTGAGAGCCGTTAGACACGAAGTGGTCTGTTTTGTCATATGAAATGTTCTGACAAGGGAAGAATATTTATAAAGGTTACCCATGACTTTAAACACTGTATTTGGAATACATTACTACTGTATATTGTGTGTTAATTTAACAGTAGTAATATTATCTACCTAAATCTTGTACTCCACCCTTGTTGTTAAAATAAACTCACAATTAAGATGGAGCGTAAGACTCAAGGTGTTATCATGCCTATTTGGTTTTCTTGCGTCACCACCACTTCTGGATTTACAGGAACCCATGCAGGCTTGCATACCTCACATACAATCCTATCCAACCGCATTGCAGAAAAAAAACTCACAGTAGCCTCATCTGGCTTCTATTTGGACTCATTTTCACTGATGTTCACGCAACACAGAAGCTTGCTTGACCTTGATTCAAGGAAATGGTGGCACTCTGTGATGTTTTGGCTGCAAGGCATGCTGTTTGAATCATGAATACAGAAGACAAATAATGACCCATCCAATCGCTCAGTTATTCACATCTTTATTTGCCCGATGGGAAAGTCAAATAACACATGGGATTGTTTGGTTTTACAGGGTAAATCGGAGGTGCACTGAAAACAAGGCCTGTTTAGAAAACAACTTGCACATACAATGTGGATTACCTATGATTAGTGAGCAAGTATTTTAAGATGCAAACTAATCTGCTTGGTATGTTGGTTTTGACGATTTTGCATTTTTACAGATTTTTACAGTGTTAGCCAAAACCGTCATCATTTTATGATCAAAAATCTGTATATTATCACGGGGTTCTACGATCTTTAGTGTACAACTGTTGCTCTTTATTGTGAAGGAAACACCCAGGGAGGCGTGACCAACGTGTTCATGGTGCACTTGGTGTCAGTAGTAAATTGAAGATTTCTGACATTCAACCTCGGCTAATAATGTCAGATTATGAGTAGTATATGGATACAAACTGTTTACATATATACAATTAGTATTATTATATTAAATGGAGTACAATGCGAGATTGGGTTTTTCTAGGTAAAATAATGTCTTCAGGGATGATAGAAAAACGAACAATGCTGAGTACTTTCAAAACTTCCAGTAAAATACAAATCCCTACATAAACTTAAAGTATTTAAACGTATCTTATGTAATTGATAAACTTAACAGCTTGCAGTTTAAACGTAAAAATGGCACTTTTTAAACAAAATATGAAATCTCACTTTCATTTCAAGTTGCTTGTAAATGCACCAAAAGCGACACACCCACCCGTCGTCGAATCGAGACCTGTGATTGGTTGGTGTATCGCTATCCTCTGCGCTGATTGGTTGCAAAACCAAGAAGTAGAAACGGGAAGGAGGAAAAAAAAATCGTGTCAACTAAATCTCACGCAATCTAGTGCCACACGTAACTTACCTGTAAAGCCAGTCAAACGCCAAACAAAAGGGATCGAAAATGGGGTGCTTCTACTCGAAAAAATCCAAGCGAAAGTCGTCGGACAAGGAAGAGCGGACACCGACGACGACGACGGTAGAAACTACGACGACAAGCAACGCTGTTCCCCTTGGCAACAACACCGACGAGGCGGCACCGAAGCAGTACAGCTGGGACAAGAGGGAAAAGGTTCGGTCCATGTTTTTTTTTTCTTACTTTTGCAATGTGCACACTCAACTATGCTATTAAATAAGTTTAATCGCGTGAAGTAATCAAGTGCCGCTGTGGTGACGTTGACACTTTCTGCAAATGGAGAAGAATTCGATTGATCGTGTTAGCATTAAATTTGGACACGTTATTGTTTTACCTGTATGTCGAGACCTGCAGGTGCACTCGAGTGAGTTCTATTTTTGACCATTAAGCTTCGACTTTTTTACACTCGAGCCATCGGCCTCATTCGCTCTCTGTTGCTCACTTCATGTAACTTGTTTTAAGACCCTAATTGGATTACAAAATGCACGTTGTTTAACCGCGTTTAACCTGACCGATAGTTCAACTTCCGGTGACAGTTCAACTTCCGGATTGATGACTGCAATTTCAAAGCATTATTTTAACTTGATTTCCGTTATCCTGCATATTGAGTGCAGTTATTATTATCAAATTTTATTCTGATTGCTCAATTTCATGGTTTAAAATATATTTAAATGTAATAGCGGCTCTGTTGCTGATTATCCTCTAAACATATCTAGAGTAAGTGCACAAGTCTTAGAATCTTATTTTTCTCAAGCCTCAGTTTTTGTGTTTACCCAGGTGGACCCCAAAGACTACATGCTGACAGGCCTCAAAGATGTGACTGCAGGTCGCCTCCCCGGGAAGCTGAATGGTCAACAATTTGTCATCCAAGATTGCCACAATTGCGACATCTACGTGTTGGACCACGCGGCGGCCATCACCATCGACGACTGCGTCAACTGTCGTATCGTGCTGGGCCCCGTCAAGGGTAGCGTCTTCTTCCGGGACTGCAAGGACATCCGCTGCGTGGTGGCGTGCCAGCAGTTCCGCACGCGGGACTGTAAAAAGATGGAGGTGCTGTTGTATCTTTTAGTTATGTTATTGTACTGCAGATTGAATATCAGTGCTGTGCTTCAGTATTGGAAAATTACAATTATATCGCTTAAGTCATTCATTTCCAGCCCCGTTAAAATGGATCTGTTGAAGTCCATAGGGAACCATTTAAATAATGATTATTTCAAAATATACTGCGCATAAAAGTAAAAAAAAACAAGTAACTAAAAGTTTAAAAACAATTCTTAAAGACACAGTGCAAAGTGTTGGAGTTTAAAGTTAAATACAACTGAAATGTTGTTTAGAGGAAGCTTTGAGAAGCACAATTATAGTTCATTAATACATACAGCGATTTCAGTAGCAATTTTGATAGCTTTGTTAAGTTAAAAGTTAAAAAAGTATACGCAGCCCTCGTTAAAATGCTGGGAATTGTGAAATGAAAAAAAAACTAGACCAACATAAATCATTTAAAAACCTTTTTCCACTAATAACGTGAATTGTGACCTGCACAACTCAACAGGGAAAAAAAAAAAAGAGTGGAAAAGTTAAGTTAAAAAAAAAAAAAACTTAGATCACTCTAGATCGCTGTGTGAGGCCTGTTAGTCCAAACCTAGTTTCAGCCTCACGCTTTCTAAACTGCTCGGCTACAAAAATCGATTTCTTCTTGAAAGCTACTTTAAGATTCCCGCGTGTGAACAAGGATGGACTCGGACGATGGTTCAGTCTGCTCGCTTCTTTTCTTGAAAATAATGCGGTTACAACATCAACTAACACGAGCAGTTTATTCGCTGAAACCACCGCACTGGCGGCTAACAGCTAACTGACTGTCGCTACCATAACTCCTCCCATTACCATAATTACCATAATTAAGAATATTTCCGCTTTAGAAATCCGCATCCGTACGGCATAACTCTGCTCATATGACTGACAGATGCAATCGAATAAAAACATAATATTTTACGTTACCGCTCATAGGATGCACCCATACTTTTGGCCTTTATTTTTGGTGTAAAAAAGTGTGTCCTATACATGGAGAATTATGGTAATTGGATGCAACAGTGAAGACAGATGAAAAAATGAGGATTTAGTTCCAATTTGTTCTACTATGCCTTTCTGAGTAGCAAAATAAAAAAGCAATTTGTGTATCTAAACTAACAACCCAACCCTGCAGGTGTTCCTGTGCTGCGCCACGCAGCCCATCATCGAATCGTCCACCGGCATGAAGTTTGGCTGCTTCCAATACTTCTACCCCGACCTGGCCTTCCACTTCAAGGACGCCGGTTTGAGCATCTTCAATAACAACTGGAGCAACGTCCACGACTTCACGCCCGTGGCCGGCGAGACCAACTGGAGCCTGCTGCCCGAAAGCGCCGGCGTGCTGGAGTTGGTTCCGCCCCCCGGCGCCGACACGGAATTCAAGGCGGTGCGCATCTCGGCCGACGTGGAGCGCAGCATCGTTCCTCTGACCAAAGGAGGCCGGCGCAAGGATAGCGACGAGTCCTGCTTGTTTGTCTTCTTCGCCGGGGAGTACGCCACCGCCAATGCGCGCAAAATGATCGACGAGGTGAGGAGACGGGAATCACGTATCTTTGTCCTTCGCTTTCCAAATGGGGTTTCTTACCGATGAAAAGGCGATGGTTCATTTATTGGCAAATTAAAATGCAGAATTTATCTAGTAAAAAAAAAAAAAAGTATTTAAAATGAATGGGTAAATGCAGAATTAAAAAACAAATTACCTAAATAAATATTTGGTGGCTAATTTTAAATATTAAACTAAAATCAATAGGAATTTTTAAAATATTTTTTAAATATTAAACTAAAATCAATTGGAATTTTTTTAAGAAATCCTACATCAAGTTTTTTCCATAATATTGAGTGTTTTTTTTTTTTTGTTTTTTTTTCATTTTTAAGTCATTCACTGCCAGCCAAGTTAAATCTTTGTGGTCTATCGCAGTCAATGGAAGTGAGTGAGTTAAATGAAAATCCTCACGAGGGTTAGCACCAAATTCTATAAATACTATTTCTTAAAGTTACTTAAAGGGACACTGTGTAAAATTTAGACCGTTTTTCATTAAAAAGGAATCCATTAAATGAATAAATTACAAAAACTTGCAAGTAAATGTGTTCTTAACCACCAACAGTATGTTTGAAATATAATTGTTATCATTAATATATATTACATAGAGGGTGGCACTCTTCAAGAGGTCACCATGTCTGTTATAGCTGCGGACAGCACCCCCTGCTGTCCGTAATGAATAACTGTCTAAATCTTACACATTGTCCCTTTAAAATGCAAAAAAAAGGCGATGAAGAATTTGAGAAAATGTAAATATATTTTCTTTTAGTGTTTTGCCTTATATCGTTCCCAAATAATGTGTTCTAATGCAAAGGTTGTTATTATTATAAAATTATATTTGTAATTTTGTATATAAACAATTAAAATATAAAATAATATTGCATGCAATGAGGAATTATAGATTATATTCAAACAAAATATTTTGATTTTGTCACAAAATTTGCTTTCTTACCCAACTGACTGCTGTACTTAATTTAGTAAATTATTATTTTTTTACAGGGGATACAAGTATATGTTTGGGTATCAATACTTGGGCTTATTTCAAAGGATCTGTACTTGTAATGTCGATACAGATAGCCGAAGCTCTCTTGAAGCAGTTTTACGATCACTAAATTACAATTTAAAAGAATCGAAAATTGCCATTAATTATATGAAATCCAAAAATTTCTAAATTGGATTATAGTCGATTACCGATCTGTAAAAAGTGATCTCAAACACTCTACGTTTTTATTTAAGCAATCCATTCATGATTAGCGGGCAAAATATGCGTGAGTCACCACAGGATCTTAAAAACATGATTCGCGTGTTCGTGTGACAACTTGTTTTGCTGCTCAAAGTAACTTTGCCCTTCAACTCAGGCCACCGCCAAAGGCTTCGTTCTGATCCAGACCAAAGAGGTGTCGATGCGGCCCGAAGACGTCAAGCGGGTGTTCCAGAACAACGGCGAGGATCTGGTGGAGTGGATCAGCAAAGGTCGCACTGGTTTTGAAATTATCTCGCCCTCTGAATCACACTGCTGCAAATCAAGTGCATCCATCTCAAGGATGTACAAATTTTTGAGTTTGAGGTTGTGATTTTTTTCTTTTCTTCAATGCAAAGGTCCCGTCATCGCCCTTGAGCTTAATGGTGACGGCGTTGTAGAAGCGTGCAAGACAATCGCCAACGAGGTGTTCAATGGCACTAAGGTCAGCAGAGTTTCCCCCCCAGCGCATTATAAGCCTGGCAGCCCGCCATGCTTTTTCTGCCTTTCCGCCAGGCTAAGCGACTAGCTAAACTAAGCTACTAAAAACTCTCCAAAATCTAAATAGCCTACTTTGAAGAATCTAAATTCTAAAACATTCCGTTTTGATGAATATGTTTTTGTTTACCATATGATTCCAATAATATATCTTCATAATGTATTCGTGTACAAGTCAGCAAATGTCTAATGAAGAGCGGCTGTTTCCAAACTTTTGACTGGTACTTTACATTTTTTTATCCTCAATAGAGAATGACAATTCCAACATAATAGGGGAATAACATTTGGCGCTCTCACTGTACAGTATGTCTGCTTTATACTGCCCCCAAGTGGTCAAGGTGTGCGCATCAGAGGGAGCAGCACAATGTCAATGAAATAAAGTGAAAATTGTGTATTTGAAATATTCAGTTGCGGCGCTACTTTTTTTTCTAATGTGGTGTAGTATTGTAGAGGCTTATTTTCTTGGATTAAAGGAAAAGATTAAATCAAAATCCATCCTTTTTTTTTTTTTTTCTCCACAGGTTTTCGTCTCAGACAACAAGAACACATCTTCCCGTGATGTGGACAATTTCTTCAACTTCGCTGACATGCAGATGGGCTTGTGAAGAGTGAGATCCATATATATATATATATATATATATATATATATATATATATATATATATATATATATATATATATATATATATATATATATTTTTTTTATTTTTATTTTTTTCCTGCACTGTCACAATCAGTGTGTGTGGGCCACAAACCGTATCCACACCTGCGGCTTTAATGATTGAATCACAGGTGTAAACACACAAGAAGGGTTAACCACGAGTTGTAGTATTTATGACCTGACTAAGTAAATTTGAATGTTCATGTCGGAGATTCACGCTAATGCTGTCCACATTTCTACCACTAGCTCTTTGTTAGCTGCTGCTAACTGTTAGCTGCTGGCTTCACATGTGGCAAAAGTACTCACGTTCTATACTTATGTATACATTTACACACTTATTAAAAACAAAAAAAAATGAAACAAAGGCAAGAGAACAACCTACTGAAATGTCCCAAATTACAAAAAGCAAAATTTATTGTTACCACCACCTTCTTGTCTTGCTTTTCCCACAAACTGATATTCGTTCAGAAATATTGAATATTAGACCCAAATATTGGGGCAAATCCATTATTTTTATACTTCTGACCACGGGATGATATCACTGTGCATTTTGATGATGAATTAGCATTTTCACCCGATTAAAAGCCCGAAACTTTAAGCAATTTAACTGATGTTTCCGAGAGAATTAATAGATTAAATTATAGATTAAATTGGTTAATAATGTGCAAAAATACCAAGCCATCTGGGGACTAAAGAAGAGAAAAATAGATATTAAAGTAAACATTAAAAATCTATTTAAAAGGGATGTCTAAGAAGTCTCGAATAAATAATTTGCAGAATTGTGTATTGCAATCCAGCATTTTCCGTAATTTTCCGTTCTGCTAAACTGCAATTTTTAATTTCATAAAACTGCTCCAAGAGAGCTGTGTCGCGAGTACCGATACCTTAAAATAAGGTCAGGTATCGGCCAGTTACCACTACTTGTCTATCCCTACATTTGAGTACAGTAACTTAAGTATTTGTACTTAGTCACTAAGTATTTGTACTTAGTCACTAAGTATTTGTACTTAGTTACTTGCCACTATTGGTCAAGTTATGCTTGTGTGTGTTGATATATTTAAATTGTATTTATTTTGCTCGCTTTCTGTCAAAATGTGAACGTGTAGCTAAGTGTTGGTTCTCTTCACTGCCTGAAACATCAGGAGCACAAGAATGCCTCATATTTATGTTTAAATCTTTATAAGGGTTGTCACGCTTATGTACGAAATTCCAGTGTACGAAGGAGCACACCTTTTGTTTACTGAAAAAGAAATGAACATATATGCTGTTTTTTTTTTTTTTATGTAGGCCATCATGTGATTAGTTTTTTGTACAGTGTGTTTTATATGCTTTGTTGAATGTTTTGTATAGAAACCAATTGATGTTCGACGCTGTATGTTTTTTAGTAAAAGTTTACATTTGTGACCCGTTCTTTGTTTGTTCTCATGTAGAAAAATCCGTGGGAGTTGGTCAAATCAATGCTGACTTCCCCTCATGTACAAATCAACCGTGAATCACGCTTTCACTTCTGCCTAAAATCGTTTCATATGGTATTAATTTCAAATGACTTGCACCTTGTAATCTTCGAGATGCGTGTAAAGGACCATCGTGTATTATGGTAAAATATTTCACTGAAATTGCTTAAGAAATTCTTAGAGATTTAAACGAAAAAGTATATCACTTTAAAGTTCAATACAAAGCTGAAAATGATAGTATTTTTTTAAATAAAAGAACTGTTTAAATGTCTGGTTAGCACCTCTGGAGGTCACATGTTTGCCTCTGGCTCTGGCCTTCCAGTGTGAAGTTTGTATGCTCTCCCTGTGCCTGACTGGGCTTTCTCTAAGTACTAAACCAAAACAAAGTGCAATGTCGATGAGATGATTCACCCGCACAGTTTGAACAAAATGATCAATTTAAATAATCAGCAAATGATTTGAAAGTGTTCTGTTTGTCGATTGTTGACCCCCTGGTATCATATATTTTGAAGCAAAATGGTTTCAATTACTCTTAATATTAAATGTTTTATTTTAATCATTCAATTCAGTGTATTTTTTAAACTGTATTTTTGGCTAACCTTAGCCTACTACACCGTGGCACAGTGAATGAGTGATTAACACGTCCACCTCACAGTGCAGAGGCCGTGGGTTTGATTTCCACTTCGGCCTGTCTGTGTGGAGTTTGCATGTTCTCCCCGTTCCTGTGTGGGTTTTCTCTGGGTGCATCAGTTTCTTCCCACATTCACAAAAACCATGCACGGTAGGTATTTTTGACACTCCCAATTGACTTTAGGTGTGTTTGTGTGTGGTTTTTTCATTGTGTGTCCTGCGATTGGCTGGCAATTAATTCAAGGTGTGCCCAGGCTATTGCCCGAAGACAGCTGGGATAGGCACCAGCACGCCTGCAAACATCGTGAGGATAAACTGCAAAGAAAACGGATGGTTGGAATTATGGATTAGCCTGCTCATTGGCGATCATAAATTGACTAAATATGTGTTTAGTGTCCACCCGCCTCAGCGCATGACGCCGGTATCCAAATCAAACACACACGACGGTCTGAAGCGAAACCGGCGGGGTTTAGGACCCGGCGGGCTACGCGGTACAATAGCGCTGTTGTGCGGTGTTGGTGGGCCGACTGCCTGCAAGCCCGGGAGGTGAATCTCCCCCAAGAAAAGCCTCAATTTAACCCATTATCACGCACAAATGCTTCTCATTTTGTGTCTTTATGCGGCGTGTTTGACAGTGGACAGCGTACGGATGGGATAAAGAGGACCTAGCAGCGTTTAGACTTAAGGTAAAATGGTGGAATATGCCCGTGTGTTTCCTAGCTTGGAGTGCCAGGACGTGCCCTCGTGGATGCCTGCTCTTAAAACCAGGCCGTCCTTTGTTTGCGAGGCGTTTTTGCTTTTAATCGGTTCCCTCGTCGTTTGGTTGCACTGGCGGGTTAAACGGACGTTTAGTTGTTCACCCCCCACCTCGTCCCCCGTTTTAAAGGCTCCACTGTAAGGAAGTGACATGTCGGTGGCGCCCATGTTTGATTTGGCCCTCCACTTCTCCCGCTTCCAAACCGTTGGCGCCAAAGCTCTTTTATAGGCGTCGTCTCGATTTATCCTCCCCAAAACACCGATCGTGCTGTGGTTGGAATCAGATTTTTCCAAACACGAGTGGAGCGATGTAATTTGGGCGCTTGCCGCAATGTGATCGTTGTTTTCGAGCTTTTTCTTAACTGCGGGTGCCACTTGTGTGACGTCACATCCGGAAACCCTCCCCCCTTCCTCTTGGTTACTTTGTTTGCTAGCTGGTTGAAAAGCTTAGCTTAGCCTCTTTTCACGTGCTATTGCTACTAGACCCCACACGACAAAAATACTCATCCACCATACTTAAGTAAATGACTAACACTATGTATAAAATGCGTACAAAGACAAAATTTGTAGGAAATTATTTAAGTTTGTAAAAAGTACAAACTCGGGAGTGTTATTAATGTATTCTGTTTAAAAAGCAGTTTCCCTTAAATTGGAATCTCTTTTTGCTGTTTCGACCTACATATTTTTGTACTATTTACAAGGATGCGGGTCACTCCAGAATCTTGAAAACTATGAACTAAATTATTGCATTAATGTTGAAAAAAATCATGCCAAATTGGCCCTTGCATCCATTTTGTGTGTGCAACCCCCAGAGGAAAACATGTTAATACCCCCATCCTCCTTTTAAGTTGTCATATACATGTTGTGTTGTGGAAACCATTCATGTCAACAGCAGATGTTTTCAAGTCCTCTTTTCCCCTCAAAAATAGATTCTGGAGCAATTACGATTGACTGGGGAATCTGCCTACTCTCTTCATTGGTTACGTCAGCTTTCCCACACAAAACCGTGAAAAAAGTCACAATCACATGAGCTTTCTATATATATATATATATATATATATATATATATATATATATATATATATATATGTTTCAGGTTATAAGCGACCAATGTATTTTCTGTAGTGTATTAATTGTGTATTCCAATCATACCTGCCTTACGGATTTAAAAAAATAAAAAAGTGAAGTGTTGAGAGTCTCTGTCCCTGAAAAACACTTACGCTCTCACCGACAAATAGAAATCCTGCCCATTTTTTAAAGGTGTGAATGCTTTTGTTCTGTGATTAACCTGCGACCATTCCATAGTGTTTCACCTCTCACTAATGGTCAGTCGGGATGGGTCCAAGCTCAGGCACAACCCCAGTGAGGATATAAAAAAAATGGATGGATGTTTGCATGTGTAGCATGACCTTAAATGACCACATCCACCCCCACATGGGGAATGCCAGGCATGTCCCGGTTGTTCAAACAACACCTTTGGTCCACTGACATGCTAATACATCATGGGGAAAAAAGTGACAATAACTAGACCACCTGAAGTGGAATAGACTGTTTCACAGGAAAGGACAAAAATTGACTTTTCGATAGCTGGACAACCTGGTGGATCTTAATGTTTCACAAGACAGGATCAAAACTGACGATTTGCCACTCAAAGCTTATTTGACCAAGCCAATGCCAAAGGCAAGCTAAAGTCTAGCGTAAAAAAAAAAAAAGAGAAGTGTGTGAGACCACCAGATTTATTTTGCCAACAGCACCTGTTCTTTCTCTTATTCTCAGAGATGAAACTGTAATCACTTGAGTGTCCATCAGAGGAAGCCTCTAGCATGCTTTTCAGCTGGAGCTTTATGGTATGACAAACTCTTTTTTACTTTGACTTGAGAGTCGTGATTTTTGAAATCTTAAAAATATGTACCGTTTTTTGTGTTTTGGAGACATTTTTTTAGTACCGTAAATGGCAATATATCAGCGTCAAAATAATTTAAAAAAATTAAACAATGCCAACTCCCAAGTTCTTAATGTTTATTGAGAAACTTCAGTTTTGCATAATGTTTTTCCATATAAGAGTGAGAAATACATCTTTTATCTTCACCTATATGTCAATTTCTCAGAAAAAAATAAGTTAAATGAAAACAAGTGAATAGTTTTTCTTGAACTTAAAGTTCTCCGAAATTTCAAAAGATCAGAAATGTTAAAATCTCACTTCTTTATTTTTATTTGAGACAAACAAAAGATGCAGTGCTCCCAGGTTCAACAAAATCTGTTATAAAAAAAAAAGGCTTTTTCAATAAATAAGTTTTAAATTTTTTATTGGCCATCAGATTTCACAAATGACAGATGCCCATATTCCTCAAAATGCCCACAACCGGTGCTGATAATTGTCTCTTCTTATAATCAGTCTATCCCTTGTCGAGTTGTTTCATTGCTTCACCCTGGGTTGCTTAAAATTGATTTGGATTTAAACTTAAAACTCCTAACTTACCACTGCCGTTGATGACTTCCGCATCGCAGTAGCATGCAAACACTGTGTGGTACTGAAGGCCCGCACGGCATCCATCTTGTCTGCAGGATGTGACAGGATGAAGCGTCTCAGGACCTCCAGCAGCAGCGACACCTCTGACAATGAGAGTGAGTCCCCGCAACGCAACTTGATGACAAAATGGCGTCATTTATAGCTGACTCAAGCTGCCGCGTTTGCATCCAGGTCCCTCAACCTCCTTCTGCTCCAACAAGTATGGCAGCAAGCCGGGCACCCCCGCCGCCGACCCCAAGAAACCGGCTGAGGTAAGTCCCTCTGTTGCGGCCAACGCTCGGACCTATCTGCTAGCTCGACGCTTTTCGCAGGTGTTTCGAAAAGACCTGATCAGCGCCATGAAGCTGCCCGACTCGCATCACATCCCGCCGGAGGACTACTACCTGCTGGCCGACACCTGGAAGCAGGAATGGGAGAAAGGGGTTCAGGTTCTGGCCAGCCCGGACACCATCCCGCAGGCATCCGTCAGGTACCGCCCAAAGTCAAGCGCAGAAGTATCTCGGCCTGTCGCCATAACGAAAAATACGGCGTTACATCTCCTTATGAAATGTATTATTTCTGAAAGTCATTTCATAATGTGAATGAGTTTACATAAGTAGAAGTGCTTGCCGTAACAAATTTTACAATTACATTTGTGCACAATACTTCATAATTAAATTTATATCGCAATTATATATCATGTATTTATGTATACATATATCTGTGTATCAATATCAGTATATAATATAATACAAGAATACCTAAAAGGGGTAGGAAATAAATCTACAAACTGTTTTTTGTATACAGTACATATGATTGAAATATGGTCGTAATAAATTCATAATCATGGAATTCAAAGTGCATCATGTAAAGCGTAATAAAAATGCTGTTTATTTACCTTTGGAGTTGGGTGAACGTGTGAAGAGAAGCGTGAGTGAGAAGCAAAAAGATGGTGGGGGACGAAGGAAGAGGCAAACGTTTGACAGATGGGAGATTAAAATTTTAGCGAAAAGCTCCCCTAAAACTACCTGTACTTTGTGCTTTACCAATTTGCGCTGTGACAAGAGACAATATTTTTCCAAAAGGGTTTTCGTGATATGATTTTTCGTAAGTAGAGACGCTCATAAAATAGAGGTCGAAGGTACCATCATTTGATGATATAATAAGTTCCCAAAAATAGTTAACCATTATATAGTTAACCATATCAAAGTGCGCAGAGCCATTTATATCTATTACGCCAGCCTATATGGAGCACTGGAGTGCTGCTAGCTAACGGCTAATTCAAAGAAGAAGCCGTATTATCCATTACCTGTCTTCACAATTGAGTTCATTTTCATGTTCAGGATCATTGCGGAGAGGTCCAAGGAGATTCTGTATGGGCACCAGAAGAAGTACATCCAGTGCTCAGGTCAGGAATCCACGGAGCCGGCCTACGTCAACATCAAGGAGCTGGCGGAGGCCATGTGCCGCTACGACCTGGATGACGTGGACATCTACTGGCTGCACGCGCTCAACACGCAGCTGCTCTGCATGGGTGAGCCACCCGCTGCGCTAGGGCCGGGCAACGAGTCGCTATCAAATCGGTATCCAGATAGCGTTCATTGCAGTTCATGGCTTTGGATGTCAAAGATCTATTTAACTGGGCTAATTAAGGCGTCGCTATAAAAAAATAAATAAAACCATATCAGTCAACTTTGGGGACTTTTGATGCTCATGCTGCCCGCCGCATTCCATCTTTCAACGTTTACGTTAAAGCCAGCCAATGACAGTCATCTGACAGGGGAAGAGACACACACAAGTTTCCTGGTTTTGAGGTACAGATTTGTGCTGCAAAGTCATAGAAATACATAGAGTACACTGATTTTAAGTTTCCCAAAACGGTTAACCATATTATATAGTTAGCCATATCAAAGTGCGCAAAGCCATTCATATTTATTACGCCAGCCTATATGGAGCACTCGAGTGCTGCTAGCTAACGGGTAATTTAAAGTAGAAGCACTGGCAAAAGGTCATGTGTCAATGTAACAAAGTTGTTTGTTAGCGCCCTCAGTTGGCGATTAAACGTGAGGTCAGAACAACGATGTGCTGTTTATATCCGGAGTCGGGAGCAAGAGTTGCAGTTGTAAGATTAGCCACATTGTTAGACCGCAACACCAGGAACGTCTTCATAATCAAAGCATACGTCCTTCTGTGGTTTTTATATTTTTATCTTCCTAAAAAAAAAAAGGCTAAAGCCATCTTAATGCCATTGTCATCCAGGTGAGGATCCCGTTGACGAGCTGACGTTGGAGCGCACCATGGAGGCGCTAGAGGGCCAGTGCCACGACAACATGAGGCACGCCATCGAGACGGTGGAGGGCCTCGGCATCGAGTACGACGAGGACGTGGTGTGCGACGTGTGCCGCTCGCCCGACAGCGAGGAAGGCAACGATATGGTTTTCTGCGACAAGTGCAACATTTGTGTTCACCAGGTCGGTGGCAAAAGGTTGACTGAGTTTAGAACGACTGTAGCCCTAATTGGGCTAAAGATGTGTAAGAAATAAATAAATTGAATTTTAGTCATCCCATACGCCTCGAATATTTAAAAATATTAAACCACGCATTTTATATCTACTGTAAACAACAAAATGTTCAACCAACCATTGAAAGTCCACTAACTTAATGCTAACCTATATGAGAAACGCCATAGATGGGCTACATGAAATTACACAATGTTATAATATTCTATTCGTCCATCCGTTTTTCTACAGCCGCTGCATGCACCAAATACGTGGCAAAAAGTTGACTCAGAATGGCTGGATTTGGAATCACTCACTTGTGTTCCGCTCCCTAATCAAGCTGAAGATTTGTAATCATAATAAATAAATACATGTTAATTTAAATCATCACACATGCCTGAAACATTTAAAATTATTAAAGCATTTTCAACCAACCAATGAAAGTCTGCTAGCTTAATACGAACCTATAATATGAAACGCCATAGACGGGCTAATAGAAATCAGCAAGAATTGTACATAAAAATGTTACCTTCTATAGAACTTTTTGAAGCATCTTGTGGGGTAGACCTTGTCGTTTTTTTGACATGTTGAGTAATTTGGTGCGACAACACTGTTGAAATTGTGATAAACTGGGATCACGGCTGATAACGTTCAATATAGTGAATTTTGTGGAGAAATTTTCTGGAAATGTACCTAAAAAATATTCACCCTTTTTGCAACCCGACTCACAATTCATTGTGAACAGTAGTTAAAAATGGTGAAGCCTCTGCATTTTGGACAGGATAAAGCAGAATTTAGAGATATGATTGGATGTCTTAAATCAGCTCCAGTTTTCATGAGGAAATATCGATTGATCAGATCTGCGAAGTAAGAGATTACCGCAAACACAATCTTGTTCACTCTGCGGACATTCTGTGCGGTTATTGTTGATAATTCAAGATTTATTTGCATATCTTTTGACCACATAGGTAATCAGTCATCATTTTTTTAACACCGAGACCCCGATTGTGTAAAATGTACTCAATAACGTCTAAAAAATGAGCAGCTGGTACCTGAAGTCGGCATACCTCCTTTCCCCGCCAGGCCTGTTACGGAATCGTCAAAGTGCCCGTGGGGAATTGGCTGTGTCGCACGTGCGTGCTGGGTATCGACCCCCAGTGTCTCCTGTGCCCCAAAAAGGGCGGGGCCATGAAGGCGACACGCGCCGGCACCAAGTGGGCGCACGTCAGCTGCGCCCTGTGGATCCCCGAGGTAAAATCCCGACAAAACAAGAATCTGCAAAATGGTGTGGATCACTAGCTCACACTGTCCGTTGACGGCACGCAGGTTAGCATCGCCTGCCCCGAAAGGATGGAGCCCATCACCAAAGTGTCCCACATCCCACCCAGCCGCTGGTCGCTCATCTGCAGCGTGTGCAAGATCAAGACGGGCGCGTGCATCCAGGTCAGCCCGCAAGTGATCGCCGCTTGACAAACGCGGTGAAATTCATCTGACTGCAGTATTTACATTTAATTTATTCGCCCCCTGAGTTATTTTGACTTCTTTTTTTAAGGTTTCAGACATATTTATTTCTTCATTTGTTCCATCATTCAATTGTGTATTTATTTATTTAATTATGTGTTTGGCAAAAAATGCATGGTATTAACTGAAGTATACAAGTTAGTGCTCCTTTTTAAGTACTAAAGTAATCGATTATTTTCGATATCTGTCTCTGTGATCAATTAACTGTGTGCAAGTTTTACTTAGTGCTACCTGAGGGAATTAAGTTCTAAAGGAATCGATTATTTTAGATAACTAATTGCTAAAGTAATTAATTGAGGTATACAAGTACTGCATAGTGCTACTTTAGGTAATTAAGTACTAAAGTAATTGATTATTTTAGATATCTGTCTCGTGATCAATTAACTATGCAAGTATTACTTTGTGCCACCTCGGGTAATTTAGTACGAAAGTAATCGATTATTTTAGGTAACTAATTGCTAAAGTAATTAATTGAGGTACAAGTACAAGTTCTAAAGTAATCACTTTAAGTAATTAAGTACTAAGGTAATCTGTTTTAGATCAGTAATTGTGAAAGTAATTGAGGTGTCCCAATACTGCTTAGGGCTATTTCAGGTAGTTAAGTACTAAAGAATTTGATTATTTTAGATAACTAAGTTCCAAAGTAATCGATTACTTAAGATAATTAAGTACTGAGATATTTGATAAGTTCAGGTAGTCAAAGGCTCTTCCTTATTCGTTCGTGATATTAGCAAATTGTTTTAAGTAATTTGAACCCTCTTTCTAATCCGGGTCGCGCCGCACATCTAACCCAGCGTGAAATGCGGCCTTTCCCCAGTGCTCGGTGAAGAACTGCACCACGCCCTTCCACGTGACCTGCGCCTTCGAGCACAGCCTAGAGATGAAGACCATCCTGGACGAAGGCGACGAGGTCAAGTTCAAGTCGTACTGCCTCAAGCACAGCAAGCCCAAAGCGGCGGGCGAAGCCGGCCTGAGCCCGGCTCGCGCCAAGCCGCCGCCGCCGCCCTCCGACTCGGCCAAGGTGGGCCCGCGGGCGCAGCGGCTGCGGGAGCTGGAGGAGGAGTTCTACGCGCTGGTGCGACCGGAGGAGGTGTCGCGGGCCGTGGGGCTGTCGCCGCGCCTGGTGGACTTTGTCTATCAGTATTGGAAGCTGAAGAGGAAGAGCAACTTCAACAAGGCCCTGCTGGCGCCCAAGGAAGACGAGGAGAACCTGGTGCTGCAGCCGCACCAGGACAGCATCCACACGCGCATGCGCATGTTCATGCACCTGCGGCAGGACCTGGAGAGGGTCAGTGCAATTCCTTTTTGTGTTTGTGCGAGTACGGCGGAAAAAAAACAAGACACATATGAATGTAAGTGTCTTCGAACTCCCGAAATTATTTTGGAAGCTGATAAACCCTCAAAACCAAATAAAGCTACATTCCAAAACGAAACTTGTGACTGCAACTACACCCTGAGCTGGTTGCCAGCCAATTGCAGGGCACACAAGAGACAAAACAATCATTCACGCACCCAATCACACCTATAAACCTAGAAGAGAACCCACGCGGGCTCGGGGAGAACGTGCAAACCCCCCGAGCCCGCGTTTACTTTGAGGCGGTCTGCTCCACCAAACCGCCTAGTAAACATATAAAAGTAAACATATATTAAAATGTTTTAAAATGGCTGTGTTGATTGTGTTTTGGTGTAGGTAAGAAACTTGTGCTACATGGTGAGTCGGCGGGAGAAACTCAAGCTGCTGCAGAGCAAAGCCCAAGAGCAAATGTTCAACCTACACGTCAATCTCATGAGCCAGGAGCTCTCCGCTGGTGAGAAAATAAGTCAAAATGCCAAAACACGGCAAATTCAAAACAATTTTGACTTTTATTTGATCTATTTTATATCAATAACTCCCTCTTCTAATTAAAGTCCAAAATGTTTGCCTTTCACAAAATACTTCTGTGAAAGTAGCATAGAAGCGTATTGTATGAGAATGAGAGAAAATGCTACGATACAACCATAATTACCTAAAGAAAGTTTTCTGCACACACCACCGATACACCAGCGCCATCCCAAGGCAAACAAGTGAACTGCGTATCAACATAATAGCGTGTGCTATTTCTGTAAATATGGGTGGCATATGAAAGATCGATTTCCATCCCGTACTTTGAATTGCATGTAGGTAAAAACCTAGTTTGTATGTGTGGAAACACTGCCATCCAATGGTCACAATTATCACTACAGTGTTCAATTGGCTTATATTAAGTAAGCATGAGTCAAGGGTGTCAGCTACCCTCCATAATATAAAAAAAAAACATGACTAGAATTGTATTGTTATTACGAGAATTTAAAAGACGAGAATTCTCGCCAATGGCACCGAAAGACTTAAAAGAGGAGTTCAAAGGGTTTAAGAGCGTCCGGGGGGGCTTGGAACGTATCAGGCGGTTTCGATGTAAAACCTGCGCCTCTGCAAAATTTGCAAAAGTCACATTATGAAATGACTTCTAGAACTAAAATAATTTTGTGGGTGGAGCTACCGCTGTAAATGGTTGCTTTATATTTAGCGATGAGCAGTGCGACCTCTTGATTGCTCTCCATCGTAGGACGGGTATAATTATTTTTTTTTAACATTTTTAAAAGCATCCGTCACAAAAACATTTATACATATCGCCCAGGTGTACACAGAAGACACTATAATCAGCGTTTGTGTGTCCAAAGGTCTCGCCGCTTCCTTCCCGGTGGAGAGCGTTCTGTTCAGGCCTCCCCCGAGGATCACGCTGAAGCTGAAAATGCCCAAAGCCTCCGGCTTGGGAAACTGCCACGTCGCGTCCAAATTGGCCAACGGGCCGCTGTGCCCGGACAACCGCGGGAACGTGTCGGAGCGCGCCAGCGAGGGCCTGGGCCAGGGAAAGCCTCAGCTGCGCGGGCACGCCCGGCGCGAGGAGCGCGCCAACGGACGGGTGGCGGGGAAAAATGCGGGCCCCCGTGCGGGATTGCGCGGCCACTCGTCCGACGGCAAAGCGCAGCAAGAACGCGCCTCGCAAAACGGCCTCTTGGAGAAACTGGTGGCGCAGAAAGACAGCTCGTGCCAGACGCCCGGCGAACCCGGCCCGCCCAAGCAAGCGCTGGACAAAAACGCTTTCGGGAAGTCGGCCATGGAGCATTTCGGAAGGTCCTTCAAGGAGGCCACCATGAACTTGGTGCGGAGCACCGAGAACATGCGGGCCTCGGACAAGCTGGCCCGCAAGGAGAAACTTTGGCCCAAGCCGGTTTCGGCCAACAACGCCCGCTTCTACCACGACAGCGACGGCTACTGCCCCGACCTGGAGCTCAGCGACTCGGAGCCCGAGGCTAAGGGGAGGCGCCGGCACCGGGCCGGTCCGCCGCCGCCGCCCCCGGACGCCTCCCGGAGGGGGGGCGGCAGCGGGCGGAAGGGCGGCAGCGGGCGCGGGAGACAGTCGTTAGGCGCCGCCCCGCCCTGCGTGCGGAGGTGACGACAGACTGGGTGAGATTAGCGTGCTAGCCGGTTAGCGCCGGGTTTGTACGTAGCACAACTTTTTACTGAACTTCTATACGCCGTCGCTCATCGCGCAGTTGGATGTAAGTTGCGACAATTGGACCAAACCCATACCGATTGGCTAGGCCACGCCCCTCAAAGATGCATAATGCTAATTCGGGTTCTCGCTCAGGCGACAGCTCGAATGAATTTCATCCCTTCAACTCGGTATGTTTTTGTTTGTGGGCGCCAAAGCAATACTTTTATACTAAGGATTAGACCCAAGCACGAAATTTGGGAGGATGGAGGTGCAACGACGTTAACAGTGGCTGCAAATGAACAAATGTCAAGAGTCTTTGTTGTTTATTTTCTTAAAAAAAAAAAAGAAAAAGGTTGCCTTGAACAAAAATGTCAGACTAGAAATGTTGCCAACTCATGAAATTGCGCCGACGGAGCGCCTCAAATTTTTCAAGTTTACATGGGTGTCATCACGCATTCGCTGCCTTCACTCTTTTCTTGTTTCATTCACCATTTGATAATAAAGAAAACCCAGACCTTTTCTTTTGGTTTCTTTAAGATGAACCATAATCTGCATGACACTTTTTTAACATAAAATACTTCATTTTTATTACTTTTTAATCTATTAAAATATTTAGAAACGTATAAAAATAAATTTGAAATGTATTTTTAAATGTAATTGTTAAATCATTAATTACATTTTAAATAAAGGTTCAAACCTGAATTATTTGTTCAGTTTAAATACAATTAACAAATAAGTAAATTATTCACCGTGAGATTATGTAATGAAATTTGCTTGAAGTGAAATATCGATTACTTTGCTTGAAATGATCCCAAATTTTTGCAAAACACGTGCAAAAAAAATAAAGTTGCAAACAAAAATTGAAACATTAAAAGATGCAAAAAGACAGATGCAAACCTAAGAGGAAACAAAAAACACAAAATGGACAAAGTCACTGACCACAGCGGTGCGAAAGTACTATTATTAGTAGTCAATAGAAGAAAAAAATCCTTAATGTTATATTTTTTTTTAAAAACAATGACGTAAATATATTTTATTTTCTTCAGTACAAACATTTTCTCAGGAAAAATAGCTGTAAAGCCACAAAAATTTCCCCTTTACAGCTATTTTTCCTGAGAAAATGTTTGTACTGAAGAAAATAAAATATATTTACGTCATTGTTTTTTTAAAAAAATATAACATTAAGGATTTTTTCTTCTATTGACTACTAATATTAGTACTTTCGCAATCCCCAGAAAGATTACAATAGCTGTAAAGCCACAAGAATAGTTACTTTATCACAAAGAAAATAATAGTAAAAAAAAAATCAATAAAATTCAGTGACAAATAAATAACCAAGCTGTTGACTAGTTCGTTTCCAAACCTGTTTCATCACTCCTGTCTAAGGACGGTCCCCATTGGCTGTCCTATGAGTTTCAAGAGGTCACGTGGGGTCATCACCTCACCTGCGAAACCGGTTTTCGCCCGTCGTAATGGACGCCGCAGGAGAGAGCAACGATGTCAAAGTTGAGACACAAGTGAGTACTGGAAACAAAATATCCTCGGAACTTCTGATGCTACCTTCAAAGACGTTTGGGTGTATTCGCAATTACGTTCGAATGTACTTGAAGGCTGCTAAAAACAACGTCTTCATCACGCATTGGGTGTCGACTTCTGTAAATGTAATATTCTTTTTTTTAATTTTCAAAAGATTATTAGTGTAATGTATATCTGTCCACAAAAAAAGAAGAGTCCTCTTTTGGGATCAGAGTAGAGATGTGTTCACGAAAGTAAATCATTAACTTGACAGGTAACGAGAGGTGGCACGTGACAAGTTGGGAAGAATAACCGACTGAAAATAACATTTCATCAATTTATATTTTCCTGAAACATTTTTTAAAGGATTTTTGCACGTTTGTCTTATTTAAAATCTTGAGTGCCCCCTGGAGTTCCTTCAAGTACCCACAGGGGTACCTGTACCCCCATTTGAGAACCACTGGCATAGAACACATCTTCCAATCCAAAATCTGTCCCAATAATGTTTCTTTAAGATTATCTATAAAAATTGCATACCTAAATCTAAAAAAATGTGTAAAAAAACTTTTAAAAAACAATATAAAAACATAATAAAAAATACAAATAAAAAAAGCATTATAAATCAACTTTCAACAAGTTTTTTAGACAGGTAACATGTTAGTCTAAAACTGAAAAAAATAATAAACGTGCTAAAAAAAACAAGCTAATTCTTTTTTTATTGCAATTACACTTCACGTGGCAAAAACAAAGCCTTTTTCCTGAGGGTCATCTGGTAGGCTTCTCTTTTATAAATGCGTTAAATTGTACCCGCATCCCTAAACTCGTGACCCCAGACTTGGCCGTTATCCAAAAAAATGAGTTTAGAAAGGATGGGAACAGAAAATACAACTCATTTCATTTTTTTGTTTTTGTTTTTGCGTGCGTTATTTTTTTCTTCAATGTTGATGAATGCTTTAAAAGAAACGCCATAATAAAAAAAAAATAATAAAAAAATGAAAGTCTTTTTGGCAATCCTGAAAGACAAACGCGTCAAAAAGAATTTTTGAAAAGTCCTTGCGTACCTACAAAAGTGCATGTCCGGGATGAATGACAAAGACCTTTTTTTTCTTAGAAGACTCATCATAGACACATTTAACGCTATTTTAGTCGTGAGTTTGTGGTTTCAGAGTAAATTCAACCAGTTGGACCAACAGTGCGCTCGAGTCTGAAAAGCGAAGATTTTGACGTCATTTGAGCAGCGGTCATGGGAGCGCTTCTCTGCACCACAACCGTGGAGGTAATATTATATTATTAAATTTTATATACTTCCGATATGGACGGGTAGAATATGGACGGCTGCTTTCAATTTCTCCGATTTGGTCGTATTTTTCTGTCACAATTGCGTAAACGTGCCGTCTGTGGCGCTGAAATTCTCATTTAGTGATTTTTTTTTTTCAGAAAATGAAAGATTCTTTTCATTTTTAATGTATGGCGCACATTTCAACACACAACAAAAAAAAACAAAAATGTTGGATTGCTTGGTCTTTTAAAATGTTAGGGAAAAAAGGTTTTTACGATTTTCGTTAGTACTAGTGACATCAAAGTCGACTGTCAAGTCGCTCATTAAAAACAAAAAAAAAAAAATTCAGTCCCAAAGACATATATTTACGTGTATTGAAATTCTTCAGACATATTTTGTATTCTTTTTCAAGCGTCTGGCTAAAGTAGTGTATACAAACCGTAATTACTTTTGTACATCCTTTATTTGAATGCTTAAATTACTTTTGAACAACGCAAAACAGTACTTAATTCATTATTAATAATCCAGCAGCCATGTTTTGATCTTGATTCAGCCAAACAGCGTTAAAAAAATGTAATTACCTGCATAGAATTGAAAGGCAAAATTGTTTTGGGATTGAATTACGAAACAAATACAAATCCATTTAAAGTAACGCGCTTATAAGTGACTATTTAGTGTTCGAAACTGTTTTCATTTCCCGTCTTCTCGTGTGATTTCAGCTGTATATTATAAGCATTCTAAACCAGCTGTAACCAGAATTTCGAACACCGAACAGAAATTGTGTTCAAATAATTCACATTGACAAAACTCAACATCTATTTCTTTACGTTGCAACATTTTACTGCAGATGGGTGTCTCAAAATTATTGAACATATGGGGTGTTAGTTTCATTTTTTTGACAGTAAAAAAAAAATACCGTTACACCATTTTTTTCACTCGTTTTGATGATGGTCCTAAAACGTTACCCAAATGTTAAGGACGACACTGAGCAGGATGCCATGGAGCTGAGAAGTGGCAAAAGAGTGAAGCATATTCCCATGGACAAATGGATGAGTCTCGTTCCGAATGCCCTGCGGGACAAACCGCTTTTCCACTTGGCCATCCCAGGTAGGCACACGCTCTTATTGGTCAACCTTGACCAATAATGACCTTCCTCGTTTTCCTCGTCCGTGCAGGAAGCCACAACGCCATCACGTACTCTTTGGATAAAAAAAGCAAATCTCCCGTGGACCCGTCCCAGCCTGACATTCTGCAAAAGGCGGACAAATACATGAAACCGATCATTCGACCCTTTGCGCACAAGTGGGCCATGACTCAGGTGATAATACTTCCAGCAGTGTATCGGCGTTCAACAGTGACCTCTGCTGGAGATTGGAAAAGATTGCAAGCAAAGATCTATAACAACATTGAAAAACCTGAAAATGTTGGTCAATAAATAAAGTAAATTTTGTAATTTTCCAAACGGTGCTCTACAAATGTTTTGCAAGGACGCCACGGTGACTCAGCAGCTGAACTCCGGCAGCCGTTACTTCGACTTGCGGATCGCGCTTAAAACGAACGACAAATCCTCCAACCTCTACTTCTACCACTGCTTCTACAGCAAGAACACGGTGGAGGTACGCCACCGCTCGGCAACCGCTGAGTACAACAGCTAAGCGGTTTTATTTTCTGCCCGTGATCCGTGCAAGTGGTTTCATTTGATTTGGATTGATTCTTGTGTGGTTGTGGTTTTCTGACAGACGGTTCTGCGTGAGATTGCACACTGGCTGCACACTCATTCCAAAGAGGTGGTCATCCTGTCCTTCAGCCACTTCTTAAACATGAACAACCAGCACCACATGAAGCTGCTGGAGACCATACGAAACATCTTCCGTTCCAAAATCTGTCCCAAAACGGTACTCTTGACGACATATTTTTTATGATTTTAGTTTGGCCTTTAAAATAAGGGTGCAAAAAAAATAATTGACAAATAATGATCAGGTTGATCACTAGTATCGATAGCTGCAATCGATAGCCAATGATCACAATTTGTATTTCAGAGTTCACCAACCCTTCAGAGTCTTTGGGCATCGGGCCATCAGGTGATTGTGTCCTATGAGAATGCCTCCATTGTCAACAGCAACAACGACATGTGGAGCCACATTACTTACTGGTGGGCCAACAAAATCAAGGTGAACGACTTGATAGACAACCTGGAGCAAAAGAAGCGGAGCGGAAGACCGGGTAAATGCCACAAATCGCAATAAAATAACTAGCATATTTGATATAGCTACCTATCAAAACTGACAAGCTAATGTCCAAGTTGATACTAGCATTAGTACACATTTTGTTTTTACAACCATTGAAATCTAGCTATCTTACTGTCAAGCTAGCAAGCTAAGTCGCTAGCTAGCTTGTATATCTTGCAACATAGTTAGCCTGAGAGATTGCTAGTAGCTGCCTCTCAAGCTAGCAAGATCATATGTACATACACTGTATGCTGAAGACAAGTAAATGCCACATAACACAGTAAAATAACTTACAAACTAGCTTTTTCTTGCTATCAAACTAGCAAGTTAACCCGATAGCTATATAGCAACATACTGCGGTATCCCTATGTGATTTTTTTAGAGTATAAAACTAGCTAGCTATAAATATTAGTCGGCCATAATAGATGATATACTGTAGATAGCTAGCATGTCAGCTTGCTAGCTTGAGAGGCAGCTTGTAGCGATCTCTCAGAAGACCGTGTAAATGCCACAAAACAAAATAAAATAACTAGCATTCTAGCTTTATCAAACTAGAACGCTAACGTGCTAACTTTCTTGCTGTCAAGCTAGCCAGCTAGCTATCCATAGTATAGCAACAAAGCTAGCTTGAGAAAGCTAGTAGCTGCCTGTCAAGCTAGTAAGCTAACATGCTAGCTATTTACACAGTATACCATCTATTGTCTTCTAATACATAATACTAATACAAAAAATACACTGATGTATACAGATATACTTATGTGTAAAAGACCGGGCAAAAGCCACAAAACACAACAAAATAACGAGCATATGAGCTATATCTAGTTATCAAGCTAGCAAGCTAAACCGTGAGCTATCTGTCAAGCTAGCAAGCTAGCGCAGTAGCTATTCTTAGTATATCTAGCAATATAGCTATCTTGAGAAAGCTAGTAGCTGCTTCTATGCTAGCAAGCTAACATCCTACAGATCTACAGTATATCATCTATTGTTTACTATCTTCAGTTAGCTAGCTAGCTATATACACACACAAAAAATACACGTCTACACATGTATATATATATTTATATATTTTGAAAAACAAAACAATTTAAATGTTGCAGGAGGGTTTTTTGTCACCGGGATCAACTTAACCGTGGACCTGAAGTACGTAGGAAAGAATCTGCACAAGACTCTGAAGGACGTGGTGAAGTCCAACAACAAGGAGCTGCTTTGGTGGCTTCAGAAGCAGACGCCCGGCGGGGGCTCACATGCGCTCAACATTGTGGCGGCTGATTTTGTCACCGAAGGCCAATTTGCGCAAGTCGTTGTATCGCTTAACAACAAAATTAAGTAACTCCTGTTCCCCACCCTCGCAAAGTTCAATTCTATTACATGGCAATGTCAAATTTGAATCGTTGTGCAAGAATTCTTGACCTTCCCCCAGCATTGCTGTAGTATAGCGCCAACTAGTGATCAGGAGTACTGATTTAACTAAATTTTTTGCTTTAGTATCCGTTATATTGATACCTCGGTTTGTTTTTGCCGGTGCTTCGACATACATGCTAACACTTAGAATTAAATATCTTATTTTGGAATTTGCCAATTGTATATTTGGATCCTTTAAATCTAAAAAAAATCAGAAAATAAACCCAACGGGTACAATGAGGGGAGTTTTCATGAGAAATCCTTCATTGTCCGTCTTGTTTTTTCACTTAAACTCACCCGAATATTTCCAGAGGTTTGAATTTGCATATCTTGATATTCAGCACTTGTGAAATTTCCAAATCTTTGTGACATCATCATGAGAGAACCTAAGTCATTTAAAAGCTTTGTGACATAGACCAATGAGTCGTTTACATTGCGCACGCCTCCAAATTGGACCAATTTGCCAATGCTAAGGATTTGCTCAATTCAAATTAGAATTATGCTTCGGAAAAGGTTTGTCACAGAAGAATCTTTTGTATACCATGTGTTCCTCCTCTACAGTATCCCACAAAAGTGAGTGGACTTTGGTTGGAGCTTACCATGGGACGATACTGAAAAATTGTACATTTATATTCCAAATTCATCACCCCCTTTTATTAAATGTGAGTAAGCCCCTATGTGAAAATATCCAAATTAGACTTCAATACGATACCGTTAACGTATGCTAAATCAAAGCACAAACGCTATTGTGGCACTTGGTTATAAGTGCATGGTAAATGTGATCGATTATTTTACACACTTGACCTTAAAATATTCGCTGGAGCACTGTTATACTTAATATAAAATGGTAATACTGTATTACGATAATGACCCTCATTAAAACTGGTGGCTGGCCCTTTAAATATTTATTTGGAACTTTCTTGACTTCCGAGTTAATAATAATTTTATATATAAATATGCACGTATGATGGGGTATTTGTCACGTTTGAAGTTAACAGTATAGCGTTTATTCTCCGTTTGCGGTAGCTAGCACGCTCGCAAGCGCGCTACGAGGGAACGATCTTGTCGCTTATTTCATCTCTGTTTGCTAAAGTGCGCATGCGTAGCCCCACACACTTGACAACCATAATAGACAAGTGAAAAGAAGGCGGGTCCGAACGAGCGACTTGATGACACTGTGACAAGACCAGTTTTCTACCAACTGGGACAAGCCAAACGACCAAAAGCGCGATCTTTAGCTTTGTTTCTCCCAGAAAGTCGGCAGTTACTTCTACTTCCTGTTTAACCTTTGACCCGACCTTTTAAAGGTACAAGATGAAATAATCGAAGGTTATCGATTCATCCTGCGTGACATGAGGGAGAAGCCGTCCTCAGCGACGCGTTCCGTGTTCAGCGACTTTTAGGAGAACCCAGACATGGAACACTGGTGCGAGGACTGGATGTCGAATTTGCCGGATGAGCTCCTGGACATCCCGCTGACCCACTTAGCGATACCTGGTACTGTCTCTTTAATTCCAAATCTCCCGATTTCATCAATGACAACAAAGACGATACCTGAAATTACGTCATTATGACGTCGATGCATATATGTAAAAATGTAAATATTGATTCCTTTACAATCATCCTAAAAGTTAAGGAGACTAATTATGCTGTTTTGACTGCAGTTAGTTGACATTTTATAATGTTATTTTTGTCGGAACCGTATTCACACAGAGCGGGGGTGTTTGAGCTGCAAAAATTCCTTTTGCAGTTTATCATAGCAGTAAACCAGTTCTAGCTGTTGAGAGCGTGTTTTGTGTGTGTGTGTGTTGTGTGTATATATATTTGTGTGTTTTCCAGGAAGTCACGACACAATGAGCTACTGTCTGGACATCACTTCCCCCTTGGTGAGGTCCGAGTCGGACCTGTTCAGGGTTCTGGATGGACTTTGCTGCTGCCTCACCAGGCCCACAGTCTTCAAATGGGCCACCACGCAGGTACCACAAATGGAGGTCTGAAACTTAACAGACATGACAAGTACTGTCGCAGAAGGAATTTTTACAAGGAATTTTAAAAACGTATGCCATATTATTGTCGGTAACAGAAATATGAAAGTGTACCATTTGCTGTACACATTTGAAATGAGAAAAAGGTGAGAAAATGTTAATACCTGTCTTATTAAAATGTACTAAAACATGGGTGTCAAACTCATTTTTTATCGTGGGCCACATTGTAGTTATAGTTTCTGTCAGAGGGCCGGAACAAATCAAAAACATTGTCTAAAAAAAGACATCCTTAAGTCATTGCTTAAATTTTAACGTACCCCCGAATTTCTCTAAAATCCTGAAAATTTAGGGAGTTAAAAATAGAAAACAGTGTCTAATAAACGCCGTTTTCGCTTGTTTACATCCCTACCTAGTTTTGAAATGAGAGGCCGATAAAAACTGTTCAAAAGATACATTTGTTTAGCTAGAAACTTGAAATCAAATCCGCATTTGTCGGGCCACATAAAATGATGTGGCGGGCCGGTTCTGGCCCCCGGGCCTCGAGTTTGACACCTGTGTACTAAAAGCATACCCCATGTGTAGCCGTTATAAGCAAAATAATGTCGAATTGATGTATTGATTATTTATCATGTATCAATAAACTTTTAAATCCACATTTTTACCCTTGCTAAATGACATGTCATGCTAAAGGCTCAGCTATCAACCAATTGGATATATATATATATATATATATATATATATATATATATATATATATATATATATATATATATAAGCATTTTCGATATTAAACTATGATTTTTGATTGTTGCATCATACCATTTGTAAACATTGGACTTGCCCGCGCAAGCAGGATCGCTGCATCGAAGACCAGCTGTCGATGGGCATCCGCTATTTTGACCTGCGCGTGGCCCACAAACCCTGCGACCAATCAGCGGACTTGTACTTCACACACATCTTATATACACACGTCACCGTCCTGGTGAGTGGCGCTCGAGCGAAACGGGAACACCGAGCAGTTAGATGGTATGCTGACGCGAGTGTCGACCAATCAGGAGACACTATGGTCGGTGGCGTCCTGGCTGGACGCTCACCCAAAGGAGGTGGTCATCTTGGCCTGCAGGCACTTTGAAGGGCTGAGCGATGTGCTGCATCACTTTTTCATTTGCAGCCTCAAGAAGATTTTCGGCGCCAAACTCTGTCTGCGCCAGGTGAGTGAGTGCGTGGCGGGCGTGATGTGGTATGCTTTGGGTCATCGTTTGTTTTTCACCTGTTGGAAAAGTGTTTTTATTTTCGGGATTCTGACCTAAAAATCTTTGATTTTTAGAGTCGAAATTCTGACTTGAAACTCACTTTCAAGTCTGAATTCTGAAATTGAGAAGGCCCACTTTGTGCTCAGAATTCATAATTTAACGCCATATTATTGTACTTGAAAGTCCCAAGTCGGACTTTGAAGCCTGAGGGTTTTCGCAAAGTCAATGAATGGCTTTAAAGTCCAAATGACGGCTTGAAAGTGAGCCTTCTCAGAACAAAGTCCGAATTCTGAAATCAAAGTCGGAATCCCGCCAACCATTTCCTTCCCTGGACCCGATCCCCTCTCTAGGAAGCGGACTGGTCCCTGCGGCGCCTTTGGGCGTCGGGTCGGCAGGTCCTGCTCTCCTACGACGCCGACGTAGCCTCCCGACACGCCGATCTGCTCCCCAGCATCCCCTACTGGTGGGCCAACCAACGCACGGCCCGCGCCGCCATCAGCTTCCTGGAATGGAACAAGCAGCTGGGACGGCCACGTGAGTCCGCATCACACTCAGGTTCACCTGAATATATCGTTTTTTTGTACAGTTTCCAGCTGCCCCCCGCTTACTGCCCGAAGACAGCTGAGATAGGCGCCAGCGAGCCTGCGACTCCTGTGGGGATAAGCGGCTGTAGAAAATGGATATTGTTTTTTTGGGGTTTGAATATTTTTGGCAAGATTAACCCCTGTGAAAATCAGTTCTATCCATACATATGTAGGTTGAATTACACCCGCAAATGATTGAAAAATGGTATAGTCTGTTTACGCAGTCTGCGATGTGACGATGACCTTTAAGACACAGGTGTCAAACTCGAGGCCCGGGGGCCAGAACCGGCCCGCCACATCATTTTACGTGCCCCGACAAATGCGGATTTGATTTCAAGTTTCTAGCTAAACAAATGTATCTTTTGAACAGTTTTTATCGGCCTCTCATTTCAAAACTAGGTAGGGATGTAAACAAGCGAAAACGGCGTTTATTAGACACTGTTTTCTATTTTTAACTCCCTAAATTTTCAGGATTTTAGAGAAATTCGGGGGTACCTTAAAATTTAAGCAATGACTTAAGGATGTTATTTTAGACAATTTTTAGATTTGTTCCGGCCCTCTGACAGAAACTATAACTACAATGTGGCCCACGATAAAAAATGAGTTTGACACCCCTGCTTTAAGACATAGCCGTCAACTGGTCTCTACCGCCACCTACTTTCTTAAAAAACTCAAGATTTTCTGTTTGCTGACGTAGTTTGATCGCCAGTCAACTGAAAGTTGCAAAAATCGCAGGAAAATCAATGTAATACATCCTATGAAAATGCATGTCAATAATCGTAATTATAATGGTTTCATATGGTCCAAAATTTGGACAATGATACATTTTGTACACAAAATTTTCTGTTTGCTGACGTAGTTTGATCGCCACTCAACTGAAAGTTGCAAAAATCGCAGGAAAATCAATGTAATACATCCTATGAAAATGCATTTCAATAATTGTAATTATAATGGTTTTATATGGTCCAAAATTTGGACAATGATACATTTTGTACACAAAATTTTCTGTTTGCTGACGTAGTTTGATCGCCACTCAACTGAAAGTTGCAAAAATCGCAGGGAAATCAATGTAATACATCCTATGAAAATGCATTTCAATAATTGTAATTACAATGGTTTTATATGGTCCAAAATTTGGACAATGATACATTTTGTACACAAAATTTTCTGTTTGCTGACGTAGTTTGATCGCCACTCAACTGAAAGTTGCAAAAATCGCAGGAAAATCAATGTAATACATCCTATAAAAATGCATTTCAATAATTGTAATTATAATGGTTTTATACGGTACAAAAATTTGGACAATGATACATTTTGTACACAAAAACTCGTACGTCCAGCTGCAATCACATAGAAGTGTGAGAACCGTGAAATTTTGAAATTTTACATGTTTTAATCACCTAGAAATTTTGCCATTGATAATACTACAATACTGGTTGTATTGTAGTTATGGAATTATGGAATTTCCATAATTAACATAATGCCACTAGGTTTGATTATCAAAGGAACAGAATGTTGGCACGGAATTTTAGTTGGCGCCATGACCCGGATCCCAAACGGCCAAAAATTTTGAAATTTTACATGTTTTAATCACCTCCTAGAAATTTTGCCATTGATAATACAATACAAAAAAAAATCTAAGGAATTTCCATAATTAACATAATGCCACTAGGTTTGATTATCAAAGGAACAGATTAATGTTGGCACGGAATTTGAGTCGGCGCCATGACCCGGATCCCAAACGGTATTGTGGATGGCTTAATTGTGGTTTACGACCCCCTGCAGAGGGATTCTTCGTGGCGGGCCTCAACTTGACGGCGTACAGGAAGTACATCATCACCAACCCCAAGGAATCCCTGCGCTCGCTGACCTGGGCCCAGTGGCAGAGCCTGAGCGAATGGGTGCAGCAGCAGACCCCCGGCTCGGACCCCCAAAGCCTCAACATCATCGCCGGGGACTTCGTGGGCCCGCTGCCACTCTGCCCCCTTGTGGTCGGACTCAATGCCAAACTTCTCAAGGACAAAAAATGGCAGGCGGAAAACGGATGCTAGCAGAACGCTCGCGGACACTGTGACCGATCAAATCTGTTCGATGAACAACGTTTTTATTATTGTGCGCTAAGACAAGGTGAGACTTAGCTTTCCGTGGTGCTCACGTTTGTAGCAACAACTCTCAACATTATTATTTGTTTTTTTATCCATTCATCTTTTTGTATCACGTTAAACTCACACGACATGATTCATTAAATTCCGCAGCAGAAGTTGGGAATAATACTGAGTGCTGCTGCTATTTTACAAATTTTGGTTTTCTGGGGTCCTGAATGAATGGAAAATATAATTAATTAAAAAAAGTAAAATTTAAATGTTATCCCCAAAACAGTCTTCCATAATTCACTAATCACTATAGCAATATTTTTTTCAAATGGTCCATTATTGTTCACTTAATTTAGCCTTTTTCAAATGAAGTTCGAAAATGAAAAATCCAGTCCATACTTGTGACTGCTACGGTAGGAAATGTATTACTCCCTGTGGTATTTTTGTTTCTCTAAAAAGAATCTTAGGTTTTTTTTTATGATTTCCTGCTTGACTTATTTATGCAGTTAAATCAAACTCTATAATACACAAATACCGTGTATATATTTAACATTAATAGCATCAATATAGTGGCATATTTTGCAAATGTTATGATTACTGATGGAAAAATGAAGCCTCGTGAAGCACTTGTGATATTTTACACCACTAGATGGTGCACTTTTTTAAAAGTAAAGGATAGTGGATTAAAAGTACGCAAAATTTCCATAGCATTTTTGTCAAGGGTGCCATCTAGTGGAACAAAAAATATCAAGCGGCTGTATTTCTCCTTTACTAGTAAAAGTATAGTTAATCTAATTTAGTAAGTCTCTAGAATGAAGCAATCCCAATGACGTCTTATTTTTATTGCCCATTTGACTTGATTGAAAAACAAAAACATTTTAATATTAAAATAATCCAAAAGCAACCACACGGTTTACAAAAGTTAAAGATTTTATTCATTTTTTCCATATGCACATCCTGTAGCTTGTCACTCGCCAAACATCTTCTTGTAGCGTCCGTAGGCGGCGTCGCCGATGACCACTTTGACGACGGCCGTGCCCTCGTCGGCGTCCACGCTGACGTCCTGCACGGCGGCGGCTTTGTGCAGCCAACTGAGGACCACAAAGATGAATCGTGCAATCCGCGTGTAGAGTCTGGACCCAATACTTTCCTCACCTGAGCTGTGGCGTGCCGAGGTCCACTTTCAGGTTGACGACGCGTTTGCCCGTCGCGGCCACCACGCGCTCCTCCAACGCTGCCCTCAGCGCTTCCAGGCCGCGCCCATCTAGGGCCGAGATCGCCAGGGCGTCGGCTTCCGTTGCTTCATAGCTGGAAAATCACGTAATGGGATGAGTGAGTACCAATTCTGTCATTTTTTCAATGTATCGGGTACTTTTAAAGACAGCCGATACCAGCTACTGATACTACAGAGCTATCTTATTTATGTTTGCCAAATATTGTCATGAACCTCAAAATAGATCATGACTCATGACTGGTATCTGGTGTATAAAAAAGCTATCACTAGTTATGATTGTTTTCTTTTGACAAACAGGCTAAAAAAACAAGGTAAATTGACTTACTTGTCAAATATGACGAAATGGGAAGGGTGAGTACCAATAATGTCATTATTTCAATGTATCGGGTACTTCTAAAGACAGCCGATACTGGCTAGTGATACTACAGGGCTAACTTTTTGATGTTTGCAAAATATTGTCAGAACTTCAGTATAGATCATGACTCATGAATGGTTTGAAGTGTAAAAAAAAAAAAAGCTAACGGTCATTAGCTTAGGAAAATGGACTTGTCAAATATGACAAAATGGGAAGGGCGAGTGATAACACTGGCTTTAATTTGATGTATCAGGTACTCGTAAAGGCAGCCGATACTAGAACACCAATACTATCTAACTTATTCACTGTATGTTTGGCAAATATTGGCATGAACCTCAAATTAGGTCAGACCTAGCGTTTAAAAAAAAAGTACCGTAGTTATCACCGGCTATGATTGTTTGCTTTTGCTGGCCTAGACTAATAAGCAAAAAAAAAAAAAAACTTGACCCACTTGTCAATGAGGTCAATCTTGTTGTGGACTTCAATCATAGAACTTATTAGCGCGTCAGGTATTTGTAGGTTCTTCAAGACGTTCAACACGTTGGCCTTCTGGTTCACGTTTTCGGGATGGCTGACGTCCCGCACGTGAATCAACACGTCCTGCGTAAACAGACATAAAAACAGTTTGTATTAGGGATGGGGTGAGATCTTGTACAAGTAGATCTCGTGAGATTAGAACGTCACGTGATTTCTTCTCCCTACACACCGTGAGATATCGGTGACGGGTCCTGACTCAGGTTTCTGCTTATGCACTAAACAGTATAATAATAATGATCGCTATAAATGAGAATTTCCGCGTCGCGGGCCGCATGTTTATGCAGATAATCGGCGTCATTAAGATTCTGGTCTGCCATTGGTTGGTGTTGTGTCACATATATATATATATACATATATTAGATTTAGGTATGCAATTTTTATAGATAATCTTATCTTAATTTGACACGACACCAACCAATGGCAGACCAGAATCTTAATGACGCCGATTATCTGCGTAAACATGCGGCCCGCGACACGGAAATATATATATATATATATATATATATATAATTTTTTAAAATATTTTTTAATATATTTAATATTTTTTTAATGTATAAATGTATATATATATATTTTTTTTTTTAAATATATAAATGTATATATATATATATATAATTTATAATATATATATAATTTATATAATATTTATATAATATATATATAATTTTTTTAAATATTTTTTAATATATTTAATATTTTTTTAATGTATAAATGTATATATATATATTTTTTTTTTTAAATATATAAATGTATATATATATATATATATATATTTTTTTTTTAAATATATAAATGTATATATATATATATATATACATACACACACACAGTACATACTGTACGTACGGAATGCTTGATGTCCTCCAGGGTGGCGGCGAACGAGTCGATGAGCTGGTGCGGCAGCTGCGAGAGGAAACCGACGGTGTCAGCGTAGAGGACAGCGACGCGGCCGGGCAGCCGGCCGGCGTGAAGCGTCACGTCCAGCGTGGCGAAAAGGCGATCCTGCGGCCGCATCCCCTCGTCGCCCGTCAAGGCTTTGATGAGAGTGGTTTTGCCTTGCGGACACGCCGGCAAAATGAGACGGGGGACAAAATTCCGTTCTATTTGTCATCGGTTGTTTTCATAGCGTTCACTGTCTCCGATGTCACACTTTGAAGACCCGAGAGGTTCCAAAGCGCCGCGCCTCACCACAGTTTGTGTATCCCAGTACGGAAACGAGCGGGAACTCCTTGTGCTTCCGGCGGCTTCGAAGCATTCGCCGCTTCCCGCTCAGTTTTTCCAGCGCCGCGCGGATCTTCGTCTCGCGCTCCCTCAGCAGCCTCTGCCGGACCTCCAGCTGCGTCTCGCCTGCGCGGACCCATCAAAATTTAACCCTTGTGGAATTATGTGACAAATTATGGAACTTCCTTTGATTTTTTTTATGATATCATAAAAGAATCAACGGGGGGGGGGGGGGGACACTAGGGAGCTAGAATTTCCAGCAAATGATTTCAGTTTCAAAATGCAACGATTCTGACATTTCGATGGGATTCCAGCTGGACGTGCGAAATTTTGTGTAACAAAATAATCATTGTCCAAATTTTGGACCATATGAAACCATTATAATTACAATCTTTGAGATGCGTTTTAATAGGATTTATGACATCGATTTTCCTGCAATTTTTGCAACATTCTGTTGATCGGCAGTCAAACTATGTCAACAAACAGAAATTCACCTCAAGACACTAGGTGGCGGTAGAGACCAGTTAATTTCCTCACGTCAGAGACGACAAAGACAGACCATACCATTTTCAATTTTGTAAACGCTGATTTCCAAATGGAAATTGGACTTGACACGCTTTTCAATCTCGCGGCGACTCGAGTCAAAGCACATGAGTCAAATCAAGTGACCTGACTCGAGTCAGGTCATGTGATGAAGTCATGTGACTTCAGTCAATCAGGGTTTACGATGTCGTTTACCCGAGCCGCCGATGTATCGGGTGCCTCCGCCTTGCTGGTCCAAGTTGAAAAATTCATTCTTCAGACGTGACCTGCCAAGAAAGATTTCACCTCTAAACACCCTTATTTATTTATTCCATATTTGAGTTTACGTTTGTTATCATATGCAGTGCTCATTTTACCTCTGAAAACTGTTGGGTCCGTGAAAATGCAAAAAAGGGATAAGTTATAATTTTTTTTGCTAATATATATATATATATATATATATATATATTCAAAGTAAAATATATTCATAAATGATTTTGTTATGACACCTCAAAAGCAGTGACATTTTTTGGAAGAAAAATAACGTGTAAAATGTTATTCAAAAGCCCCCAAGGGTTAAGTATCGATTTCATCCTTAAGTATCTGGAAATGTCCTTAATGTGCTTAAGTGTTGATTGAAAAAAAAAATGGAGGATATCAAGTATTGCATGAAATGGCATTGAGACGATTTTGATGAGTTGTTTTTTCCCCTCCCAAGATAGAAACAAAAATGGCGGACAAAATTGTTAAAAATGTTGGTGAGTGGAGTTTTTGTTGAGTAAAGGAGTAGAAGGACGATGATGAATATTTTGATGTCAAAAAAACGATGGAGGGACGCGCGCTGATTCGAAAGTATGCGTCCCCGGCAAAAATGATGCGTCTGGGACGGGGGACGTAAACAAATGAGAGCGCTGCATATGTTTCCCAAGTCTTTACGATGTTTTTTTTTTTTTTTTTGTGGTGGTACCTGAGCACAGGGATTTCGGCCAATGAGATCTGCAGCTTGGCCTCTCTGGTTTTGGCGTTACAGCGAAAGATGTGCAGCACCAGTGAGTAGCGGTCCAATACCTTCACCCCCCACGCTTCCTCTAGCTCCCTCTAGAGGAAACCAAACGCATTACATGTGGTTTACAACTTCCCAGGCAAGTTGGAAGTTTTTTGGATTCATTTTGCACAAAAAAAATGTGCATCGTGTGCACGTACATACTGTGTTTGTAAACGTAAAATTGCATGTGCACCACCGGATAATTTTACCTCGGAGGACGGCGACAGACGCTCCACGTTGACCAAAACGGCGGTGACACCCGCTGTCTTTCGGATCTTTTCTACACAGGGAACGGGAACGCGTGAGCCACGTTCCATGATGCTGAAACGTTGTTAAATTGTGTTCCTTCGAAACGCAGTATGGACGCAAAACTCAAAGTACCAGTGAGCATCTGGAAGTTTCCTTTGCCGAAGATCTTCCTTTTCTCTGGGGTTTTGGTGGACAGGATGAGACGGTCTACGACCGTCCACTTGTCCAACGTGTTGACCAGAGCCACCGCCTCTGCCATCATCAGTTCGGCTGCAAAAAAGTCATGTGATGCGGTGAAACAAATATCGGTTGATCTTTGAGCATTTTTTTTTTAATTGGTTCTATCTGTAATTAATATCTTTAGTGTTTTTGCCATGCATGTTATCTTATCAATGTTACCTTACAAAAAGTATTCTTTTAAATTTCAGTTCATTGTGCAAAATAACAAAGTCGGATTCCGTCTAAAAAAATCCCTGACCTATGAGTATTGTTTTCTGTCAATATGTGTTGCACCGCCATTTTTGTTCAAACATCTCTTGCTAAAAGAGCGATAAACGCCTGGCATTGTTAATATTCATGAAGATAAACTAAATTTGCTTAGACAAAGGTTCTAAACAAGTTGAAGCCTTATTTTTGAAAACTTACAAAACGCAAGCCGCAAAAACCATTTTGTCTTGGACCGACTCAACGAAACACCGGCCTTAACTTTAACACGGTACCTTTGCACGAAATCAGTGACGAGGAATTTACGTGCAATAAGGCAGACCGTGCAATTTACCTGTGGTCAGGTATTGCTTCCTGCTTCCCCACTTGACATCGGGATGGACCACGAAGACTCGATGCGGGCTCCCTGCGAGCGCCGTGTTGGGCTGCATCTCCTGGAACAGCTCTTCCGCCTCCTGTTCTTCCAGCAAGACGTCATCCTCATCCTCTTCTTGCTCAGTGAAACCTGCTAAGTAAACACATCGACACTTGGAAGTGTACTCAAGTTGATTTTATAGGTGTATGTATTCAAGATTACTTTAATTTGACTCCTTACGCTTAAAAACAGTCATCACAACATGGTATGGTGGTATATAATTGAGAGTAAAGCTTTTTTGTTTTTACTTTTGCATTTAGGTGAATTGCAAAGAGCATAGTTTGTGTGAATACAAATATCTGTACTTTTGCCTAAATTAAGAGTGTATTCGTTTGACCTCCGTCTTTGGTGAAGTCACCCAAACGCTTCCGGCAGCACGAAAAGAGTCCAAAGGCTTTGCTGCTTTGCGGGATGATGATGGGGGCATCTCCGTGTCTGCAGATTGTCCACGCGGGGGGCAACGATGCGACTGGCCAGCTTTGGCTTGTGCAGGCTCGGAGCAAGAAGGACGACCACGCACGGATTCTCGTCACGACTGCCATGTTATTCAAGGACGCCCAATAACGTTGTAAACTAAAGTCGTAAAACACAATCTCAACATAATACAAAACTTTACTAATTGATGTTCAGCTCCAGTTGATCCATTGCGTTGGGTTTAGTAAAATGTCTTTTTTTTTTTACCGTAAATAAAGCGTGCTGGCAGCGGTTTCCTTGAATTAAATACTACGATAGCATGTTTGTTATTCAATTCCTTCAGAACCTAAGTTTTATAAAAAAAAAATCGCAATTCTGTGCGAATTTATTCATGAATTTGAGGTGATCCTTCTTGTAAAAGTGTGGAAAAACATTTGTTTTCTCGTGTCATCGTTGCCATATTGCTTTAAACGTCACTTCCTGTTGATATTTTTTGAACTTTTTAGACAGACGATAAACGAACAAAAATAACTTTCATTCCCACAGAAAAATGATTATGCATTTAATATTCAATTAAAATTTCGATTTCCCTTCGCTGTCATTATGCTTTCAATACGTCACTTCCGGTTTTTATGCGGAGGTGCGGTTTAAATAAAAATATATAATCTAAATAAATTGTTCTTTTTCTTTTTTTGCATTTTGAATGTCAAGACTGCCCTCTAAATAAGTATGGCGTCACTAAGCTTTAAAACCTCAATATCGCTCAAAAGTGTTTTTATTAATATGCTGTTTCCGCTCAAGAGTTGCACGACGAATATTACATTCTGGCACTGTAAATGTGTAATTATTTAAAATGTAAATTATTTAAAATCGAATTCAAATTACGCCTTCTCGCACCTAATTAGTCAAACAGCCGAGTCAAAAGTGATTCACGTGATTAAAATCCGCTCTCGGATTTGTGGGCGTGTGCTTTAAAGGTGCAAGAAGCAAAACAGGTTGGACCGAGCAACACCTGAATGGGCTCCTCATTGTGAAGGTGAAACCGATTAAGGAATTTTGATAGAGGATCCTTCGTTTCAATTTCATTTCGTTCGTTCCCACGGCTTTTAAATCGACGTGTTGCGACCGTCAGGAGAAGCGACAGAAAGTTTTGGGGCCGCAGCAAGACGCGACATGAAGTTGACATTCCTGCGGGATGAACAAATAAGGCAGAGTAGATGACTAAGGCGTCAACAAAGTTTGACAAAAACGGGGGGAAATCTGTGTTAATTTGCGATAAGAGGCGATGCTCGCACAACTTCGGAGCACAGCACTGCTGCTCAGCTTCTTCGCCTGTTGCAACACTTGGGGTAAGAAAAAATTCAAAAGTCCACTTTTAATGACGTCACTGGTGACCAACAATTAGGTACTGACGTTTATATAAAAAATATAACCCGTTTTCTGATGGGTACTTGGCCTACTAAGTAGTTAACCTCAACTATGATATTTTTACTCAATTTAGTAAAGCATATATATATATATATATATATATATATATATATATATATATATATATATATATGTATATATATATATGTATATGTATATATGTATGTATGTATATATGTATGTATATATGTGTGTGTGTGTGTGTGTGTGTGTGTGTGCGCGCGTCTATTGCGTTGTATTGATATGTTTGTTCAGGTTTTATTTTGATGGAATGTTCAATCAATCATTTATTAAATTATGCTCAAAAAAACGTCCTCCGCATAGAGATGGCTACCACATGACCCCAGCAAAGGCGCAGTCGATCGTTTATCATTCATCATACAGATTATGTGTATTATATATTTTGATGTTCAATAAAGCGTTAGAAAAAAACAAAACATTCACCGTGACGTTACAATACTGTCCATCATGCAAACTGGCACGTTTAACCAAACAAAACAGGAAAAAGAAGGCGCTTTGACCTAGTGTGGGTGGAGTCAAATGTTTACTGGGTGGAGTCAAATGTTTAGCTCCGCCCCACATTGAGTCCCCTCTCAAACTGCAAGCTCCAGTCAGGGCTGACTCTCCTCTGGATGAACTGATTCGGGAACAGGGCACGGTGAAAAAAATGTCTCATAATGGACTTTTCTGTTGTCTTTCCAAACAAAAATGTCCCTAATGCCCCTCCTCCCAGACGAGGAGTGCGCGCTGGGCATCGTGGGCCTGCCGCTGCGGCTTTCCTGCTTTTACCCGGATGCCCTCGCCTTGGCCAACGTCTCTGCGGAATGGAGGAGGAACGAGGACAAGGTGGCGCGAGACGAAGACGGCGACCGCGATGCTCTTCGCACCGGTAACTTCACCCTGTGGCTCCCCGCTGTGGACCCGCAGGAGGACAACGTGTCCTATAGTGTCGTGGTCACCTCTCGGGGAAACCGCAGCCTGGTGGCCTGCTCGCTGTGCGTCAGGGTCGCCGGTAAGTTCAACATGCTTCATGCGTGGTTTTATTTATCGTTAAATATTTTAATCAGAATTACTGGAAAATAAATGAGTGTTAAAACTGGATTTCTAGCACTATCTTACTCCAGTTGCGTACAGTGTAACAGTCAAGTGCTGATGCACTATGCTGAAAATTTTAACTACCTTACAAGTGTCAAAAATAGGTTTAATATATAATTACGTTTGAAAATATAAAATGTTTAAAATATATAAACTAAAAAGTATTTTTTTTATTAAATAATGTTTATTTTTGCTTCCTTTTTCTTTGTCTACAGTTATGTTCAGGGGTGCTGATCTGATATATCAGAATGAGTATTAATATATGCCCCCCCATCAATAATATCAAGCTTTTTTTTATCTCTATCCAAAATCTCTGATATTAGCATTATATCAATTAGTATACTGTAATATATAATATTATATGCGCGCTGTATATATAAAAAATCAAGTGTAGTACATGCACTCTCCTTTAATTCATGGAAACCAAATGTTTGAAATAAAAGGTTTATATCTTCCTATAGTTGCTGTTGATGTTTTTATATATATATATATATATATATATATATATATATATATATATAAATAATAGAACTTGATTAAATCTCTTCTATAATTAGAAGAAAAAATACAGCACATATTTTATATTGAACCGTTATTGGCCAGTAATAAAGGTCAGTGGCTTTCAAATGGGGTTTCACTATACATAACTTATGGATATGAACACCTTTAAAATGATCATTTTAATTATGTGATCATTTTAGTGTCAACTAATCTACTTGAATCTTAAATTACTTTAATCTTAAACAGAAAAAGTACTTTTTTTTTTCAAATTGACTCATTCAGTGCCATAGATGAGAATTCTCATCTGTTAAAATAGTAATAAAAATGATAAATAAATTAAATTCTCGTCAAATAGGGATTTTTTTTTTTTTTTTGGAGAGTAGCTGACACCCTTGACTAATGCTTACCTTATACAGTACAGTGGGCGGCCTGTTACGAGATTAATCTGTTCCGCGGTTGGGCTTGTAAAGCGAATTCACCATATAGCGGGCAATCCTGTGTGTGTGTGTGTGTGTGTGTGTTTGTGTGTGTGCGCGTCAGCTCCGTTCAGCCCTCCCGAGCTGCGTTGGGAGGCGGCGGTGGAGGACGCCCCCAGCGTCTTCCAGTGCGACACTGGCGGCGGCTTCCCCGAGCCGGTCGTCTACTGGCTGATTGACGACGGGGCCCTGGAAACCCCGGAGGACTCGATCCGGACCCAGGTGGAATTCCGGCCCGACTCGCACCTCTACTACGTGACCAGCTACATGACTATCAACGTGACGGACTCCAACGTGTCCTGTGTCGTTCATAACCCGGCCACCAATCAGACCCTCACCTCCACCACACGTATGTGGGATGTCACTGCAGGGGGTAAGGGGGGCGGGGGGGCTTTTGTGATGGGTTTTCCTTACTTTGCCACATCCTATATGGCTTCCTTGAGTCATCTCCACAGTGGATTTGAGGAGCAATGCTCACAAACGTTGGGTTTGTCTCTGCTTAGACGCGGTGTGGCATGGCCCAACGGTGACCCGGGCCACCGACGCCCTGTGGGTGTTCAGCACGGGGCTGTGCGTGGTTGTGGGGGTCATGGTGGCCGTGGGCTTGGGCTATCAGATCCACCTGGACCGGCTGAGCAAGAAGAGGAAGATACAACACCTGAGTAGGAGAAACAGAGGTCAGTTTACTGGACCTAGGAACAGAAAGTCTGGTTTTGGGTTGTCATTTTTAAAAGGCCTCGGCTCGCAAACTTTTTCAGAAATAGGAAAGACACGAATTATTTGGATACAAACAAAGCCAAGTCACTTTAACGCTTTCTTTACAGCAGAGGTTCAAATGTGGGTACATGAAAACACTTCAGAATAATATGTGACATTTTTAACAGGGGTCCTGCAGGTGTCCGCAAATCTTATTTATGCTGTTTTCATTTCAACAAAAACCACAACAATTCTCTCGTTTGACTGCCCATACAATTGATGACAGGAGGAGTCCAATCTTCCTTTCAAATTGAGAGTAAATTAATTGGATCGGCCCATGACGCAATCGATGTACTACAGCTCATTTTGTTTATTGGAATACAATTATATATAGATAGATTATTGTATATTATTATATATATATTGATATTGAAATGTATTGATCTTTCTGTAACTTTAGCCATCATTGTTTTTGTATGGATGTCTGCAGGTTACCACCGGAGACGTCAAGAAACTGAGGAAACGGAGGTGGTCACCTTACAGTCATCAGAGTCCATTCTCTAAGCATTTGTTCTGCACTCCATGACCAAAACCGAACAGGATGTTGGCCATTTTAGTGTGAAAAAGACATCCCTCGGACGCTAGAAAAAAGAAATCACTCTGAAAATGGATTCGGTTTGAGTGGTCATGTTTATCATGACAAGAATGGAAACTTCTCATGGACAAGATTGAAAAGGAAGTTGGTTTTGGCATGGGCGTTTGCCACGAATCAAACCCGATTGCTGCAAAATGATGACAATTTGTTGCCTCAGAATTCTTGACGTTTTATCAGCTTTTTTTTTTAGCTTTTAAGACGCTAGTTATCAATAAATTAGTTTTTCACAACTTGTGTTCAGGAATTCTCAACAGTCACTCGGGGCTAAGGTAAGGACCAAACACGGCAGAACTTGTGAACATATTGTGACCAAACCGGGTCAGTCCAGGAGCTTTCCTTTACCGTGTCATTCAGTATAGTTAACGTACCAAGGACATTTATACATAATGTATCTTTTATTATTGCTGTACAATAAGCAAACAATACAAGACTTGTAAAGTGCATGTCATTAGTGTTAAAATACTGTACGTAGTATTTCCTAACACTTTGGGGACATAAATAGAAGTGTCAACAACATATGACATAAAAATACTTGAGTGTAATGACAAAATCATGATAAAATACAATTTGGCAGAGGAAAGCACGACTGCTAATAGTCTAGAAATAGCAACACAGTATACTGTTGCTACTAGCTAGCTACTGTGCATATTAGGAATGGGACAATATCTTGCATGATATCTCACAAGATTAAAAAGATAATTTAGATAATTTAGGAAGAAAAATAACTTATTACGTTTTTAAAAGCATTTACAAAATTAGAAAAAAAGCGTTTAAAAATGCGTACAAATGTGTTTAAGTTTGCAAATTGTGCGCACAAGGGTTAACAGAATTCAATCAAAACTGCACTTTGATGCTGACATCCTGAAAATGGTTGCTGTTGCTCCTGATCACTTATCGGTACACCAGATGTGGATCAAATGTTTTCTGTGGGTCTGATGTCACTTGTGATTGGAAAAAAAAAATGGAAACATTTGATTGAAAAATGTGTTATTTGGTTTCCTGTGTTTGTGTTTTTCACACAACACACACACACACAACAATAGACAGGATGCATTCATTACTTTGGAATCTACTGCGGCAATATTTGGGTTTTCCAATTGAAGAATAATTGGTAAAATATTGACATGTCAAATGAGATTGTTTATGATTTGTTGCGCAACAGGTAGCTGAAAAACGAACCTGTTTTTATATTTGAACACTAGCTTGTTCATGTTTTTGTGTCTCGTCCTATCCCTAGATACAGAAGTGCTGGGTCCTGAGGGCAGTGAAGGCATCACACCGGTTCCTCCTCAGACTCCTGGTCCTTGTTACTCCGTTTGAGCAGGCTCATTTCCACCGGGGGGGTCTTCTTTAGTCTCGAACTCACGGCGCTAGGAATAGATGACAAAAAAAAAAAGTCAACAGGTAGAAGGAGGGTCGAGTTTAGCAAGATTTTAATTGTGTTGCCAGCTGCGCTCTCACCAGCTGACCAGAGAGTAGAGGGCGCCAACGCTCAGCACGGCGACGGCCAGGTGCCACGAGTAGCACATGGTGATGAACATCATATTATTGTGGTCCTTGGGGTCCCACGGGGCACCGCTGGGAGGGTACAGCACGTAGCCAATCTGAGATGAAAGGAAAGTCGGGTGGTTGCTTAGCAACATGGCACTATCACTAATTTGGGGTAGATTGTTTTATTTTTCTTAACATTTCTGGTCCTTATTTGAGTATTGTTTTTCAGGCAAATTTTCACATCTATATATATATATATATATATATATATATATATATATATATATATATATATATATATAATAAATGGGAAATCGACTACTTAATCAAGTTTGGTCAGCTTAAGGCATTATTTTCAATGAAAGAAGCCAGCGGAATGAACCAACGTCCGAGTTCATTCTTGTTCACACAGAGGAATATTACTAAAATCATGTAAAGGTTATGATGTCTTCAGCTGATCCAATTAGAAGTGGCAAAAAAAATGGACCCGCGACAAATATATAGTATATATATATATATATATATATATATATATATATATATATATATATATATATATATATATTAGATACGAACGCTAGAAAATATGACGAATTTAGGATGATTTATTCTATTTTGCTGTTGATGCATCTTATACACGGTGCGTCCTATCTTTGGGGAATTACGTTAAATTCTAACCATCAATTTCTGCTCGGTTTTCGCAGTCTTTTTTCCCTAACCTGCCAGAACCAGCTACCCTGCAGCAGCGTCAAGACACAGCGCAGCAGCTCCAGTAGAATGTTGCCCCTGTGGAACAGCTCCAGGAAGGCCACGGCGGCGCCTCCGAAGACGGCGTAGAGCAGCAGCATGTGCAAATGCATGTCCAGCATGGTCCGGCCGTGGAGGTGGTAGAGGAAGAGGAACCCTATAATCACAACAGCTCATCTGTCGGGGTTTGTACCTGACTCTCTTTTGCCAATCAAACGTAAACACAGATGATGTTCGACACCATTCGACCAATCAGATGGACATACGGGTCCCTAAAGCAGGGGTGTCCGAACTTTTTCCTCCGAAGGCCAGATACAAAAAATTAGACACAAGACGTATCTAAAATTGTATGTTTCAACTAGATTTTGCACGCATTAGCTAATTATTATAGGTTTCTACTGCCCGCCATACGAGGATTTTGCTTTCCGATCCCAACTGGAACGGATCACCGTATTTCCCGCACTATAAGGCGCAGCGGATTATAAGGCGCACCCTCAATTAATGACATATTTTAAAGCTATTTCCATATATAAGGCGCAGCGGATTATAAGGCGCGCCCTCAATTCATGACATATTTTAAAACGTTTTCAATCACAATATAGCAATACTCAATAATAACTCTCAATAGCATAACTCAATGTCAATATGAGCAACCTTGTTCAACTGTAAACACACAAAAGAAACAGATAAAGCTTATTTTATCAGTTCATTCCCCATCTACCAATCCCAATCTCAATATTGACCCATATATAAGGCGCACCGGATGATAAGGCGCACCATCAGCTTTTAAAAAAAAAAAATAAGGCTTTTAGTGCGGAAAATACGGTACTTTCGCATGGCGGAGGTCCACTCTATATTCCTCAGCGCTACCGTTGCATTTGTACTGCGCAAATGCCAAACAAAAAATCTTGACTCCAGAAGGTCTAACCCTCATTAAAGAAGGCGATAGCCATCATCATCCTGTCGAGGGCGATGGGCGCCGCTTGGCTGCCGTGTATTATCAGCGACACGCATCCCGCCATGCCGAAGAAGAGATACATGGTGGAGTGCTGCCAGTTCATCAGGTCTTTCCATTGATTCCCCTCAAAATCATACAGCCTGAGTCTCGGCCCGTCGGCCAAAAACTGCTCCCCGAGAATCCCTAGGACGACAAACAATGGCGGTCAATGGCGGAACGTCGGCGGCGGGACGGAAGTAGCTCGCGCTCACCCAGTAATGAGAAGAGGAGGACCAGCGAGCTTTCGAAGATCTCCAGGCGTCGTTGCGTGGCTCTGCCGCTCAGCCGGGTAGAACCGATGCCCTTGTTTCGATGGGTGGCGTGCCACAGCGAGAATTTGGCCGTCCACCAGAGGCCCCCCAGCAGGAAGAAGGTCCCGGGAACCGCGTGGCCCTTGAAGCTCCCCATGACGCTAAGCCCAGCAGTGAGTATTCCAAATCAGCTGATGTCCATTTTGGACTGTAAACGGCATTTGTTCCAGATGAAAATTGGTCAGAAAAAAAGTTGTGAAGGAAATATTTACCCAGGTTATTCATTTGTGTCGATCTCTTCAACGGTGTTCGTTGGCAAAAAGATGCTGTAAAATAGTGACAAATCACTAGTTTGCCTCAATGAAGCTACTCTACACACTTCCACGTAGTTCTTTTGCGCAAACGTGCCACAAGATGGCAGCAAAAGCCTTACTTCTAAATTGAACTTGCACTTAAAATAAATGACATTATGTACATTTGTGTCCACTGTTTGGGACACCATTTTTTTTGTCTATATCTTTTGACTCATTCAAGCCAGGCTGATAAGTCCTGGTGTCCTCAGTAAAGGCCATCCTGGCCTTTTAAATGGTATCTCGTGTGTTCGCCGGAACATAAAATTTATTAGCTGGCTCTCAAAAGGATATATGACATGAGAATGATGAGACAAATGGTATAGCTGCAATTGTGGCACACAGTAATGACATTATGAGAGTATGTGATTGTGTGTGCCATATATATAACCTCATTTGGAGTTATGAACCTGGCTTGATTTGATTTCATAAACACTACGGTGAGCCAGCAACACTTTTAACAATCAAAGGGTCGACCACCGTTTGAATGAAGAGGACACTCAAGCATGAGGGGACGTTTGTTCCTGGCCACATCCACTCGAGGATGAGCATAACACCACCGTTGCTATGGCAACAGCTGCACTAGAGGCAGCGGTGCGGCTTATAATAAACATTTGGAACATTTATGGTTCATTGTGAAGACGTGAATGAAAATATGGAGCAGTTTTCAAGCTGAACAGCTTTTAATGTGGCTAGTAATTTAAAAAAAACAAACAAACAAACAAAAAAAATGCATTTTGGTTGTCTTCTGAATCCAATTTCTATATTCAGAATCAAAACAAATGTAATATGTGGTAAAATTACAATTTTTAAAGAGGAAAAACATGTTACTACTTGTAAAAAAAATATTTGATAATTTTTGGACGAAAATGAAGTTACTAATTTAGTTGTGAATTGATATTTTACGATATTTGATACTTAGAAAAGAGCTACACTATATGCAACACATCTGTTAGTAGCATCTTTTTAAAGATTAGAAAGAATGTTTTTCTTGTGGGTGGGAGGTAATTTGAGAAACAAACAATCGAATTAGGACAACGAGCTAACTTTATGTACAATTTTTTGTATTACATCAATTCATTAAAACGTGAAAAGTTACCCTGTATGGTAATGTTTTCAAACACAGGATATTTCTCGTTAAAACATTTAATTGGAAAGCAGAACAAAATGTTTTATGAAGTATAACCTGTTTAAAAGAAGTAAAAATATCGGATTTTTGTGACCAAATCGAGCGATTTTCAGAATTGTGGAAAAAAAAAAAACACACAAGAAACGGAGTAAATGGGTGTCTTACCCGATGCAGTTTTGTCCCTGGAAAGTTCAAGGAAAAAAAGGTAGTTAAATGAAGAAATAACACATCTTGGTTGCTCCCATCACTGGACTAAATTTCATCGTTTAAATAAAAGCCGAGTTCCTCCTCAGAATCCTCCTCATCTCCGAACCGTTTCGCAACCTTTTTTTCCCCCTCCTAATTTTCCTTCTCAAGCGTTGTCATTGGCTGGCCGCGGTCAGCTGACGGTCACCCTCACAAGATCTTTGGCTGCTGCGCACGTCACTCTGGGTTTTCCACGTGTGCACTTTCATCCGCCTGCTTTATGGCTAAAAAAAAAAAAAAAAAAGACTCCGCAAACTTTCCTGACTAGGCCCGCAGCACGTACACGGCACACGGTGGCGTCAATTTTCCACATTGGCCACTCCTCTCAGCCGCTTCACTCCCACATGATGCATCGTAGTTTGAATAATAAACTTGTAGTTGGCGAGAAGCGTAAAACGTAGTTTACCTCAAATGTTTAAAATATAACATCACATCAGGTTTTTCATTAAAAAAAGCCATTTTTAAAATAATTTTTCATTCTTTTTCAGACAGGGAAAAGACTTAATTCAAAATACTTTTTTTTTGTTTTGTTTTTTTCCTTGACGGTGAAACGTGTCATGGACCATCTTAGAAATTTGGGGATTTTAGAGCGTTGTCTTTGAATGTTTTAAAATGGAAAGTCTTTTCAGTCTTTTTAAGACAAATATAAGCGTGTTTAGGGTTGTAAGTGTTTTTTTTTTTTTTCAAGAACTTGTGGTTGGGTTTTTGGTATGGATTAATGCCATTTTCATTCGAGTGAAATGATTTGTGAATGCACCACTAGTTGCTTGCCACCAAGATGCCAAGAGGTTGTGAAGTATTTTTATACAAAAACCCCAGCAAATAATGAGTGACAAGGACTAAAAATAATACAATAGCAAATTGGCGGGGCTTGACCGTTTAATGTCCATGCAGAGGGACGGAGGGGTCTCGGAGCAAGTTAGCATGCACATATTACAGCAGTAGGCTTGATATAACTACACAAAAAAATACACTGAAGATGTAGCGGTGCTGAAGATTTAGCGGTGCCTACGGAGGGAAAGCTGCCGTCGGAACGTGTACTGCTGTTGCTGTTTTTCTGCGGCGCCGACCTCATCTGCTGACCTCCTCCTGTCACTCAGTCTCCTCGCCACGCAGGACGTCGCCGTCTCGCCGACACTGCGTGGGCCGCACGGCTCGGACCTGCGAGTGGCCTTCCATTCCAAAGCAGACTTAATGGGTGGGAGAATTTTTGCAACAGACATTTTAGACGAAATACGTGGCTATTAACTCATTCACTGCCAGCCACGTAAAGGAGATTGTCATTGGTAACCAAGTAAAATTGGATCTTTGACGTATCTAACCCCCGGCAGCTCTTTCCCCCCCCCTCACACGTCGTCTGTATTAACAGGCAATTTGCAGCCTGTAAGCGGCAGGCTCCTCTCGATGTGACTTACATTCTTTGGCTGGCTCAACCAATCACAATTACGTTCTTTGGCTGACTCAACCAATCACGTCCACTTCCTGGTTTGCTTCAGTGCAACTGAAAAGTTAGCTACTGTAGCTAACCGCCGCGGCTAACGTGGGTAACGTTTCATGCTACTTTTGCGGGGCATTTTATGGCAAGAAAGTGAACCCTCGTCGACTTGACACACTTATAATTAATACACAGCAATTGAGTGATTGATTTGCAATAAACTACTATCTCTTGGCAGTAATTGATTTCAAATCAATCGCGGTTAACGTGGCTAACAAATTTATGCTACTTTTGGAGCATATAATGGGAAGAGCGAACATTTTTCAAGATAGTGTGCATTTGTATTTATATTTTAATATTGTGCATGGTAAATATTTGTTATTGTGACAAATACTGTATTATATATTTTGTTTAAAAATAAACCTCTTCATAAAATCTAGAAAATAGTTACCCCAATTTTTTTAAATATATATTTAAGAGCTGTATTTTCAATATCGTGCCACCGCGCTAATTTTGTTCAAGGTTATCATACAGTCCGATTCTGATATCGTCCCATGCTTATTGCCAAGTAAAATTGGATCTTTGATCACTACAACCGTCATTGGAAGACGAGTAAAAATTGATTTTGACATCTATAACCGTCGTTGGCAGTCAAGTAAAATTGGATCTTTGATCACCATAACCGTCATTGACAGCCAAGTAAATTTGAATCTTTGATGTCTATAAAGGTCAATGGCAGTGAATGTGTTAAGCGTGTATCTTGGGAGAAACTTTTTTTTTTTTTTGTAAGTTCTACTTACAAGTATTTGAAAGCCTTACCTCCTTGTGGAAGGTGTGCACACAGTGCAGCTCTTGAATGGCACCGCCACTTTTGTACATGTTGTCATGACACAGTAGACACAACTTGGCATCATTGTTCTGGGGGAAAAAAATGGATGAAAAGCTGTCATCGCCACGAAAAAAAAAAAAAAGATCCATGAAAACCCAAATGAGAAACCTTAACCCACACCTCCAGATTTAATTTGGGTTAAAACTTAACCCTGGCTCAAACTGAAACTTGAAACAATACTTAGGAACCCAAATATATTTTGGAAATCTTAACCCAGGTTTGAAATCTTTGCTCTGTCTTAAAAGCCTTACTTTGAAGCCATAACACAAGACCTAATTGAAACTCTTACCCAGGCTTGAAATTTCGAAACAAACTCAAACTCTAAATTGAAAGTGAACTTTGCACCCCCGACCCTGTCTTCAGGTCCTACTTTCAAACCCTCATTTTGACGTAAAACACAAATTAGAATCCCTAACCTTGACAAGAACCTTAACCGTGACATGAAATCCTACTTTGAAACACTCATCTCTGATTTGATGCCCTAATTTGAAATCCTGTTTTGAAACCCTAATTTGTAATCCTAACTCTAAATTACAACCCAAACACTGATTTAAAACCCCACTTTGTAAACCTAACCTATTCCTGAAACTCCAAATTTAGAACGGAACCTTTGCTGGACATCCTTAGTTTTGGGATCTGGGTAAAGGTTTCAAAGCAGTCTTTCAAAATCTCAAGTCCAGCTCACAAGGGACAGTGCGCATTTATCTTGAAGACAAAGTCTCTTTTGGAAGGATTCGCTCAGCTCCGGGATGGTGCCGATGCGGTTCTCCGATACGGGCGGCTTGGAGCGTCCGTTGTCGTCCGAGAACGTCCGCCGGGCCCTCTGATGAGGTCTGACCTCGTCCTTCTCCTCCCGACTCTTGGCGTGGCTCGGCGCGGGCGCCACGGTGACCGCGTGCAACCGGTTCAGCTTCATGGCATCAAGCTGGGACTGTGAAAAAGAACCATAATTTTAGCGACTGTTTGATTGTAGGTAATTATGTCGCGTGATTATTTTAGCATTTTTCTCTACCAGTTTGAAGAAGTGAATGCTTTGACTGGAACAGTTGATTTTCTTTTCAAATCAAGAGCCAATTCATTGGAACAGGAATCAACTTATTGCTGAGTTGCGTTATAGTCGCTCCCTTCCTCAGCGTTGTTTGCCTTTATTTTGTCGAGTTATATACAGTACTCATGCATGGATATTGCCATTAGTGATGTAATATGTCTATATATATATATATATATATATATATATATACTGTATATATATATATATATATATATATATATATATATATATATATATATATATATATATATAGATATATATATATATATATATATATATATATATATAGATATAGATATATATATATATATATATATAGACATATATATAAAATCCAAAATTAGGAGGTATTTGCCTGTAAAAAAATATATATATCTATGTTTACCTAATTGAAAATATTGAAAATAGTATATTCATTGGGTTTCTGATATAAATTGTAGTTAATTATGTGTAGATGGAAATAGACTTTTTCCAAATGGACAATTGTGCACTTTGTAGACTTAATCAGTAAAAACATTCCTCCGTTTTCAAGTTACTGTAATTCAAAAGTTAGCTTATTGTACTAGCTAATTAACTGATCTTTCAATCGGTCAGATTAATGGCACAGACTTTTTTAAAAAGATAAATATCACTATTACGCTTGATAATTTCAGCGCTACTTTGGACATTGCTAATGCTAACCAGCATTTGCCCAGCTGTAAAAGCTTAATAAATGTCTACATTTAAATCGGGCTTAAAATATGAATTAATTTTCATTTGTGGCCTTGAGATTATGCCAACTATATTTAGAAATCATCAGATCTCACTTTTAAACTTGCTCAAATCAGCTCTAGTTCGGACAGTGCTAATGCTAACCTGTGAAAGCTTGGTAAAAAATTTAAACTATACATTTATTTGTATTCGTAGGCACAACACTGTGTCCACTTTGTAGGGAAATAATAAGATCCAACTATTAATAGTGCTAACTTTAGCTCCACTTTGGACAGTGCTAATGCTAGCCAGTCATAATATTGTTACATCACTTTGCAATGTAATAATATCTATTGTAAATTGCATTAGCTCATATTTGGCATTTACAGTAGTGCAGTGGTGTCAAACATACGGCCCGCGGGCCGGTTCTGCCCCGCAAATGGGTTTAATCCCGCCCACAAGATGATTTTGCAATGTAATGTATAAAAACGAGCTGAATTGTTAAACATTTTGAAATGTTTTACGATTAATAGCAACGTGTCATGATTAATACTGATGTTGTGCATGTACTATTTTGACCACTATTAAATAAGAATAATACATCTGAAGTTGATGTTTTAAAGTTATACATATTGATATATACCATTGTTTTATTGGTCCAGCCCACTTGGGAATAGACACCCCTGCCGTAGTCATATCTATTGTAAATTCCGTTATCCCACATTTGGCGTTTAGTGTAGCGTGCGCGTCAAGCTTGCAGATGTTCACTCTGCGATATTACACGATTTGGTTGAAAATTTCAGACTTTAATAACCCTTGTGCGGTATTTCGTCCAATCCTTTTATCTCTCCATTAAATGCATTTCGCATCAAAGCAAAGCGTTGAAAGGAGACATCAGGAAGCTGAAATTCCACCCAGATGGTGACGGCATGTCGGAGTTTAACATGGCATGACCATTTAAATTATCACACTACAAGGATCTCATGGTTAAAATAGTGCTAGTAAAATGTGGAAGAATTTGTCCAAAAAATGGACACGATACTGCCAAGGGTTAAATGAGATTTAAGGGTCTCCCAATAGGGTTGTAGTTTCAAAAAAGGATTTGATTTTCACCGTCAAGTTCGGCAGGGTTTTGGGTTCACAGCTTGGGTCATGGAGGATACACATGCATGAACCGGCGTTTTATTTACCACAGTGGGAAGAGACGCCCGTCTGTCAGCTCTTGTTTTGGCGGGCCTGCGAAAACTTCGCTTCCTTTCACGTGAGTGTCCACCAAAACCTCCTCCGCCACACCCTTCAGCTCCGTGTCCCCAGTAGCTGCTCATCCACTTGGTGAAGTTGCCGTCGTCGTCCTCGTCGTCCATGATGATGGCGGGCAGGAGCCTCAGCGACATGATGCTGCCGCGCTCAAATTTTGACCGACTCAACGGCTGACTGACTATTCCACGGCCATCCTGAAATAACCCGCCACGATCCCTTTTAATCTACGTAACGCGGCCGGCGGAGAGTTTTCACTCTGGCGAAACTGAGGATGGGTGTGTTTTGTTTTTGGAAGCCTTTCCATTTTGTTCCAGTCAGCGAGTCCCCCCAGGGCACCTCCACGCTGTGCCCATACTTTCCATGAGTGCATGAAACATGTCAATAATTATGGAGTGCTCCGTGGTCCTGGTATGTAGGACAACAAAACATCAGTTCATAACGCTGCTGTGGGGACATGTTTGTGTGTAGTCATGCAAAATTGGGGGGAAACAAAGGAAAGTAACGAGAATACGATGAATCTCATAGCACTAGCTAGCAAGCGGCAAAGAGCTGCATCTAAATGAAGCCCCGCATAAAAATATTTGAAAAAAAAAAATCTAAACATACCTGCTTTCTTGAGTTAAAAAAAAATCTCACAGTAGTTGTGAAACTCTTCTTTTGCATCTGCGCCTGTATTTTACTGCCCCTTGGTGGCCAAGTGGTGCATGCCAAAAGGCGCAACATAATGTCTATTATTAAAAATGTGACAAAAACGGTTTGTTTTGCTTCTTTACACTTTAATGAAATGTTTTAGTATAAGTGTGACTAAAATAAGCAGATTTTATACAAGCACTTACATATATGACTGAATCGCTAGTTATGTATGCCACAGTAAGATGCATAGGGATCTTTATTTTTAGTTTGTAGGTTAGTATGATGATTGTGTATGTGTTGGACTCTTTGCCAACTACTCGCTGTCCCATTTGGGAGCTGAGCCATGTCTGGATGCCACTCAATGTTTTTTTGCCCGTGGCAATTTGTCCTCGCCCTGTGACCGATGCTCTCCAGTTGTCAAAGTCAACGACTGTTAACCCCATCAGGCTTAAACAATGTTAGGGGTTTAAAGTAAGATTTCAAGCCACGGTCAATATTTTGAAGTTAGGACTTCAAAAAGAGGCTTTCAAGCCACTTTTATGGTTTTGTGGTAGGAAAAATCAGTGTAATGATTTGTGTTTCAAAATGGGGTTTTAAAACAAGAGGTTTTTCAAAGGTAAATGATAATTTCGAGGCAGTGTTGTTTCAAAAAAGGCTTTCAAGCTTAAACACGTCTATTTTCGGCATTATTTATCTATGATTTATATCACCGTATGATTTGATTTGAAAAGATCATTTACTCTTTGAGAAAACACCCGTAATACATATCAGACTGCTTGGAATCACGTTTGGCGTACCCACGATTGAAAACTACACTTCCCATCAGCACGTATCCCATGAGTCCTCACGTTGGGCGAAGCACGCGAAGAAGACGACGACTGGTGCAGAGCTGCCGCTAACTAGCTAGCCGAACCTGGGTTGCTCATCATGGCTGCCTCCAAGCCAGTCGAGCCGCAGACCGGCACCGGCCTACCCCGATGGCAGCTGGCTCTGCTGGTCGGGGCTCCGATCGTGCTCGGGGTGGGAGCCGTGTACCTGTGGAACCGCAGCAGGGCGAAGGGACGGCCGGGGAAAGGTAGCGGCGAGCGGATAACACCTGAAGGCAGCGCCAGTCCGGAGCAAGGCCAAGACCAGAGGCTGGAGAATATGGTACTGCTCGAAGATTTCGCATGGCGGCGTTTACGTTTGGCGGTTCGGAGCGCACTTCAGGCTTTGACGCCAGGTTCACCGGCGACGGGCGTGTCATTGCCGCAGAGGTGACGGGGACCCAAGGGCACCTGCCAGTGACAGCTACCCACCGGCTTGGGAGGGCACGCGTCGCTCTTATCCACCCCATTAAACCAATGGGAATATGCTAATGCTACAAGCTAACTCAACTGCCAACTGGCTAAAAATCAGTTACTATGCTCGCGACGGTTAGCTCCTAAAATGTATGTTATGTAAACGCACAAGTAAGTAATTGTGTAAAATTACTACGTTAAATTTTAATATTTAAATACGAATGTAACTTTAGTGTCTGCCACTTAGCCAGACTGGAACAGGTGAATGCACCGGTGTCAAACTCAAGGCTTGGGGGCCGCATCCGTCCCTCCACATCGTTTTTGTGAACGCGAATTACATTATGTAATAAAACATGGAGCTATAGCAACTAGGTTCTGATATGTTTTTACGGCTGATGCCAATTTTTGCTAGCAAAAAAATAAATAAAATTGTCCAGTTTAAAAAAAAATCATAATAAATAAAATAGCATTTCTTTCTTCCCAATGGGTGTCATTTAATTGTGTATTTTCACTTTTCACTATCTGCTACCTAAGCAGGGGCCAAACCGTAAATATTTTGTTGATTTAAAAAAAAGTTCTTTTTCGGTTCCCCAATAGCATTGCTTGGTGCAATTAATTAAGTTAAAAGGACATTCATTCTTGTCATATGTTTGTGCTAATAGTAGATACATGGGTGTCATATGGAACAAATTCATGCTTAATTTGTTGCATGTATTATGATTTTTTTTCAAAGAAACTGTGACTTTAGGCCGTGTGTGAAGTAGCGATATCAAGTTCATTTTTTTGTAACTTCTTTGCATTGCCTGCCTAATCATTGCCTTTAAAAATTAAAATTCCCTTTGTTTTGAAAGCCAGGTTTGAAGAATGGCTAATTTTATGATTTATGTTTAAGGATAAGACTATGGAATCAATTTATTTTTAAAAGAAATCACTGACAGCATTACCGCTTTTATACAACTGCTGTAAATGGTTAAAGTACATTAAGATTAAAAAACAAAAATCACTGGCAAATATTAACCATCTGGGCAATTATTTTCCCCCGGTGCAACGATCGCCTGGGCCCTAATTCCAAGTGTTCTTTGTTTGTTACAATCCCATTTTTTTTAAAACAAATGTAATAATAGTTAAAGAAGCAGTTTTTACTTGCTAGTGATTTCAAAACTACACTGCAGTTATTGTGCATTTGTCATGTAATATGAAAAATATGACATGACGTTCTATGACATCATACGACGCTAATTTGTGTTTTTTTTTTGTGTAATACTGCTAGCCTCAGCACAAAAACAGTGACTAGGCAAGATTTTTGGCAAATAAGAGATGCCACTAATAGGCACTATTAAATGAATACATTTGGAATGCTGAACAATGACGAACACAAGCGTTCGATACTCCGTGGCTTTTATGTTTCATGTGTCTCCATTTTTAGAGTCCTTTGGATAGAGCCCAAGCAGCAAAGAACAAAGGCAACAAATACTTCAAGGCAGCCAAGTATGAAAATGCCATCCAGTGTTACACCGAAGCCATTGCGCTCTGCCCCGCCGAGCAGAAAAGCGATCTGTCAACATTTTACCAGAACCGAGCGGCGGCCTATGAGCAACAGGTTAGTGCGACATTCTACTTTCCCAATTGCAATAAAATTGGATTGCCATTAATCTGGTCCACTCCAAAAAAAAAAACATCAAAAGTATTACAATAAAAAAAAAATCACACCTGCATTATTATGTAAAAGCATACAGTGATTACGGTAATTCCTCAAATATAAGACACACTGTTTATCGCAAAAATGAAGTCCAAAAGTATGGATGCGTCTTATAATTGGTAACTTAAAGATAGGAATGGGACGATATCAGATTCTGACGCTATGATAAAATAGCGTCAAAATATCACGGTATTGAAATCACAGTTCCAAAACTTGTCATTTTCAAATTATTTGGGGTACATGGCCATTTTTCGACATTTAAAAAACAGTTTTCTTTTTAAACAAAATATATAATACGTAACTTGTTTCAATAACAAACATTTACCGATGCTAAATTAAAATAAATCTGTAAATAAAATGAAAAACAAACTTTTAGTGAGTAACACGGGTTTTGCTTAAACACAGTAAACATGAATTCTTTCTGATTGAACACTAAGAATTTGGGTACTTAATTTGTATAAAATAATAAGAATAAAAAAAGCTCAATCATTCAACTATTATGTGCATCAATTGATACACAATGTGGATTCTGTCTTTTCATGTTGACTATTTGCCGCACGCACATACGTACAAACAAACAGACTTCCTGTCACTCAAGGTGTCTGGCAAGTAGATGAGATGATCCAACGCTACTTCGTGTTCCTTATGAGTTGTGTCGTCTGGCATTTGGAACCCCGCTTTTTACTCCTCGTAATGTCCGAAATTGCGCGTAAAACACGGCCCGCGGTGACCGCCGTTCATGTTGAAAAACACCAGACAGCCTTTGCAACGGCGCTTTTTATTTTTGACACTGACTGGCGTTGGCGTTCTACCCTCCTTGTTTCAATTCACTGGATATTGCGCCGCTCCTGTTGATATATTCACGACAAGCGGTTTGCTTTTTCCACAGATGAACTGGACGGAGGTGGTGCAGGACTGCTCACAGGCTGTAAAGCTCAACCCACGTTATGTCAAGGCTCTGTTCAGAAGGGCCAAAGCTCTTGAGAAGCTGGACAACAAGAAGGAATGCCTGGAGGGTGAGCCATCGCCCTGTGCAAGCGAGGGTTTTCTGTACATAAGTTGGAAGATAGCATGAGATTTTTGGCATTACTTCCATCAGATGTCACCGCCGTGTGCATCCTGGAGGCCTTCCAGAACCAACAGAGCATGCTGCTGGCTGACAAGGTGCTCAAGCAGCTCGGCAAGGAGAAGGCCAAAGACAAATACAAGGTAATCACATTTCCTATTGGAGAAATTCTTTGTGTGTCATTAAGTTCCAAATTGTGCTCAATTCAAAACATTTAACCTTTTAACTTGTAATTGAACTTATTTCTTCCCATGCCCAAACTGTTGGCGTCATAGGACTTTTTCAAGGTGCAGTGGGTCCACTGTTCTTAAATGTGAATTGAAATCGCACTACGTTTAAATACGGCTACAACTAGCGATTATTTTCAGAATGATTTTTTTTTCTTGAGGAACCCCATTTTTGAAGCCATGATTTAATTTCCATCCTTTTATTCTAAAACATGGGCATTTTCTCACATTGACAGTTCAGAAAATGAAAACTTTTTTGAAAATATTATTCAATTGCTGGTTTTATCATACCATGTCGGAAAAATGTATTTCTCAAAAGTAAATTTAAATCTTTGTAAATTTCTTATTTTGGTTGAGCGCCGATAATCTTTCTGACTTTATAGAGGGCAAAATAAATATGAAAATCTGTAGTTTGGGAGGATGATTCCAAGGATTTGGACCATTTTAGGTTTCTAAACGATTAACTGATAATCAAAAATAATTAGTTGATTATTATGCACGATTAAATCTTTTTAAACTGTCCATCCTTCCCATTAAAAACACCAAAGACAATGGAGCTAAGAATGAGGTCTTATTTGATCAGGGAGAAATACTGACACCAAGTGGCAGGACGTTAGCATATATTTGGGTAAAAAACACTTAACCATTTTTCTCTCTCGCCTAGAACCGCGAGCCAATGATGCCTTCCCCCCAATTCATCAAGTCATATTTCGGTTCCTTCACCGACGACATCATCTCGCAGCCACTGCAGAAGGGTGAAAAGAAAGACGAGGACAAGGACAAAGAGGGCGAGACGTCCGAGGTCACGGCCAGGTACGAGAGAAGACCAGTTGCTTGTTCTCGAGGAGACGGCTTCAGTAAACTTGTCTCAATGGCAATGAGCCAGAAAGTAAAAAAGCGAAAACAAAACGCTTCGGAAGATCAAAAAGCGGAACGAAAGAGACATGTTGAAGGTAAACGATCGAACACTCACTCAAATTGAAAAGCCGACTTTGCTTCCAAAATGGGTTAAATGTGGTTGTGATATTAAGAAGATGAAGGTGGATGCTCCATGTGAGTTAAGCCTATTATTTTAATAATTTGGACTGTGATAATGTCTGTTTTTGGCCATGACTTGTAAATGCAGTTTGAACCTTAAACTTGTCCGTTTTATTGCGCAATTTCGGGGACCCCAAACATTTCTGGTGGGACCAATAGCCTTTTAGTGCTGCGAGTCCCCAGGCCAAAATAGTTTCCGGTGGTAAAACACTTTTTTAACATCCGCTCTGCTCCATCTCCTCAGCTCGGGCTACTTGAAGGCCAAGCATTACATGGAGGAGGAGAACTACGATAAGATCATCAGCGAGTGCACCAAGGAGGTGGACTCGGAGGGCCGCTACACGGCCGAGGCGCTGCTGCTGCGAGCCACCTTCTACCTGCTGATCGGCAACACCGCTGCTGCTCAGCCCGACTTGGACCGTGTCATCAACATGCAGGAGGCCAACGTTAAGGTTCGTCTCCTGCAGCCGCTAGATAAAATGCGTGCGTGTGAACAGATTTGCAGACCGGGTTCCTGGAAACAACAATGCTTATTTTATCGAAAGATGCTCTCATAGGCTAATTTCTTCTTCTCGGCAGCTGCGAGCCAACGCTCTGATCAAGCGCGGGAGCATGTACATGCAGCAGCAGCAGCCCATGCTCTCCACGCAGGACTTCAACCTGGCGGCCGAGATCGACCCGCGCAACCCAGACGTCTACCACCACAGGGGCCAGGTACGCACGCTTCCGCCGGAACAATGCTAAGCTAGTCCGTATTCTGGCTATCCAGCTTAACTCATTCACTACCGGGCTATTTTTTTTTAAATGTGGGTCTAGTTAAAACACGTGAAAACATGTGAATTTGAATAAAGATGCAAAAATAATCAACTGATTGCCAATAATTGTTAATTGGAGCGCTAGAGTAGAAAAACTGCAAACTTTTTTTTCTTCTTTTCTACTTTTAGGACCGTTTTTGGCAGGTTGAAAAAAAATGCCTCCACATTTTCCATTTTCTTCTCACTATTTGTGTGTTTCCTTGTGCGTTTGATTTTTTTTTTTTTTGGGCAGCTGAAGATCCTGCTGGACCAGGTGGACGAAGCCGTGGGCGACTTCGACGAGTGCATCCTGCTCAAGCCCGACTCTGCCCTGGCCCAGGCGCAGAAATGCTTCGCTCTGGTGAGTGCTGATGAGCGTCTCTCACTTGCTTCGGCTCAACGGCTTTGCGCGCAAACCCGCTCCCGCGTCCTCCAGTACAGACAGGCGTACACCGGCAACAACCCGTCACAAGTCCAGATAGCCATGGATGGCTTTGAGGACGTCATCAGAAGGTTCCCCAAGTGCGCCGAGGGCTACGCGCTGTACGCTCAGGTAGGGACGCTGCCATTTATTCACAGCGCGTCATCAAAACGTGGAACTTTTCCCCTCGCCTCCGTTTTAGGCACTGACCGATCAGCAGCAGTTTGGAAAAGCCGATGAGATGTATGACAAGTGTATCGAACTGGAACCGGACAATGCCACTACATATGTACACAAAGGGTAAGACTGACATACGGTACCGGTCAAAAGTTTGGAAACGCCGTGAAATTACTAATAAGACTGGTTTCAGTGTGGCTCGAAAAGGCCTCAGTGGGTTTAGTCAAATTAAAAAATCTCAATAAAATCTAAACTCTCAATCCCTATTTTGTACAGATTATTACAGCTCCAGTGGAAGAGAGACCTGGATTTAGGTCTGGACCTGATCAGCAAGGCCATCGAGATTGACAACAAATGTGACTTTGCCTACGAAACAATGGGAACAATTGAAGTTCAAAGGTGAGGGGGTGTATTTTTAAATCGAAATATGTTTTAAACACATTATCAAAAGTATGTATATGAGAATAATATTGAAAATAATACATGAATAAATTACATATAAATACATATATTTTAAATATTATAGTTTTTTAAGTAGAAAGTGTATTTTTAAATCAAAATATGTATTAAATATGTTTACAAATGAAAATATATAAGTATTATATATACAAGTAAATAATTTAAATAATGTGAATAAATACCTATATTTTAAATTCATTATAGACCACCCAGATGCCTATTTTGTTTTAAATTTATATTTTGAATTATGCAAAATATATTTGTATTTAAATACATTTTAAATATATTAATATATATAAAATAGAATACAATTAATAAGTAAATAAGAGATAATATATATATATATATAATTACATATATTTTAAAAATATAGAATGTATTTAAAATATTATTTATTCAAAGAAAAAAATAAGTATAAATCAAAATATTAAATACGTTTTAATAAACATTTGTATAACCTGAATAGATACATATATTTTAAATACCTTACATATTCAATGTTTTAAATATTTAAAATAAAAAATATATTTTAAATAGCTAACATGAAAATATATTTAAATAAAATTACATTTGATCTAAAATATATATATTTTTTTTATTCAAAATAAAAATACATATTCTTTTAAATTAAAAAAATATATTAAATACATTTTAAATCTTATGTACCTTTTCTTGAATTAACAAGATGGTAACTTGGCTTTCAGGGGCAATCTGGACAAAGCGATCGAGATGTTCAACAAGGCCATCAACCTGGCCAAGTCGGAGATGGAAATGGCGCACTTGTACTCACTGTGCGACGCGGCGTACGCTCAGACGGAGGTCGCCAGGAAGTATGGCCTCAAGCCCCCAACGCTCTAACTCCTGCGCCAACTTCGGAGGCTTACTCGTTCTCCAACCGTAACTGTATTCAACTTTGCACCGATTTGTCTAAGGGAAAAAAAAAGCGCTGGATTATAATGTGTAAAAATATCATATGAAGCATTGTGTGTATGTTGTGTTTGAAGAACGCTCTGGAATGCTTAGGGTTTTGGTCCCCACCACAATGGTCTTATACACTTGTCCAGATGACAGTTAATAGTATGGAGAAAAAAAAAAAGTGGACTTGTGATTGGTCATTAGAGTCAACAGACTATACTGTGAGAGCTAGTTCAATTATGAAAAGTGTTTTCTTCCAGTTATCTAACAATAGTTCCAAAAAAGATTCAAACCATGTAGCCAAATGTGTGGTATGGGTATGTTTCAGTTGGGGAGTATTTTCATTTGTTTGTTTTAAACGGTGAATTGCCTGGGGGTTTTTTCCTTCTTTTTCTACGTTTTGTGCAGCATGTTTACTTTGTAATGTGAATGCAACACTTGGGCTGTTTGAACACTAGGAAAATCTTTGCCATCAAGCTGATCCGAACGCCTCTTTTTTTCTTTCTTTTATTTTTTTTAGAGCACTTTCATTGCTAACACAATCGAGGTTGTATCATTTCTTTTACTTTTGGGGACAAGAAAACTGGTTTTTGTTTTAAACTTGTTACCGGTGCATTTAACCAAGCTCCCCTCATTTTATAGACAGGCACAAGTTAATGTCGACGTTCTGAGATAGCCACACTTGATTTTGACTGACAAATTCTACTGACATTTTTCATTGATAATGTATGGTGACCAAAGTGAAATAGAATTTAAATCTGAATAAAGTTATGATTCCTGGAACTTTGCTTTTACTGCAACAAGTAGCATGCACGATATCTTTATTTTCGCTGGGTTTTCTTATCAGTACTGATGTTTTGCTTTAATATAAATTAATGTAAATTGTGATACTTGCGTAATTAGTGATGAAAATGTACATTTAACTTAATCCTTAAAACTATGGTACTCCGTTATCCTAAATTGGTAAAAGTGTCAAACACTTTCTTTTAAGTAGCTGGTTAATGTTTTATTCATGCTGAAATGCGTAAGTGACCTAACCTATTGATTTTTTTTCACATTAATAATGTACAAAATAAAGAACTTTTAAATAAAACCCAACAAAACAAGAAAAAAATAGCAACGGAAAGATGTATAGACAGACGTCCCGTTAAAAGACTTCTTAGCTCCGCCCCTCAGCTCGGCGACAAACTCTCGCGATACTTGTCGACACTTGACGTGCCTCGTCAACACAATAATGGCGGATGCTGGGGAGGAAGCGCTCCGGGGCAGCTGGTGAGACAATCTGATTTTTGTCCTTATGGTGAAGCGACACCTTTCAATCTTCTGCTTTTTACCTCCTTGCTCTTATTCTCCATCCCTCGCTGCTCAACCGAATTCGATCGATGATGATTATGTGTGGTTAATCCGCTCCGTTGACTTCTTTTTGTCACAACAGTTTCCTGTGTTGTATTCATACGTACTCTTCGTTTTTCTTAGCAAGCTAACTATCATTTTTAAAATTAATCACCATGCGAAAATTCAAGTCCACGGTGACTTGATTGTGTATTTTTTATTTAAAAAATCCCTGTTTTGGAGTGTCGCTTGGTCAGCTGATCGAGCTAGCCGGCTAGCTCGCTACTAATGCTAACAATGAGCAAGTCTACTGCATAACTGGGATTCGTTCCATTCACGCACAACCAAACCGGAAATTTGCTTCAACAATAGTCTTCCTCTGCTTGAATGATCGGGATATCTGACACAATACCTCATTTCTCCGCTTGACCGATTGTCACGGGAGTCCTCAAAGGCGGATCTGCATCAGCCAGTCGGAATGAATGGAATGTCAGGTGTCAAATTAGTAAGCATCGTTTCCTATAGAATCCAAATATTTATTGACAATCTCCCCGTTTGTCCACTCGGGACTCACCCGGATGATTTGTTTGGCACAGTTTAGGACTCCTTAAAACAGTAAATTCATCGGAATACCGTGCTTTTCCGCATTATCAAAAGTTGGTGCAATAATACAAAAGCGAGTGAGTGGGGATCAGGTTGCCCAGCAACCTTTTAGAGCGACGGTTTTCAATCTCTAGCTCGGGGACCGTTTGTGGCCTGTCATTAATGTTTCAGCACCCGCTGTATAAAGTAAAAATGACATTTGAAGGCTAGTTAAACGGAAATGCTAATGAATTGGGTTATATACTACAAAGCATTTGCTACTATGCAAAAAATAAATGATTACAGGTTGTACATTTTTTGGAAATAAAATAATAGCGTAAATTCTCTGCAAAATGGTAAAAGTAGTCTCATCCACTTTGTACCAAGGTCCGATTTATGAACATCCCATTACTGAGCCTAAGGTAACATTCAAAATGGACATCTCATTAGAGGTCGCTCTTCTTTTACTGAATGTCGAGATGAAATTGAGCAGGTCTTCTCACTGCAGGTGTTGATTGAGTCCAGTGGAAATTGTGAAAGCTATTTTGAGGCAGTTGAATAAATTACCAATACAAAAAATATGGCAAAATTGTAAAATAAATATAAAAAGGTCTTTCAAGAAATGTAAAAATGTCTTTTGGGGATTGAATAAGTTAAAGATGACTGAAAAGTATTTTGAATACCCTCAGGGACCAGGATCTCGCCGAGGCTCTCGACTCTGGCGGTTCCGACATGGAGATGGACAAAGGCATGGTCAACGTTCAGGAGATTTCAGTTCAGCAGAGAGCCAAGACGTGGAAGGTACAACGGCTCGGAAGCGTAAACGTTGTAATTCGAACTTCAGCTGTTTGTTGCTTGTCGCCAGATCGCGCTGAATGTGTCCGGTAAAGGAGACTCTCTCGCTTCGTGGGATGGCGTCCTTGATCTACCGGAGCAGACGCTCATTCACAGTCGCAGTCAACAGCTGATTGGTGAGGAAATTAAATTCACTAGTTGCGACAACTTAGCTCATTTTGGGGTACGTTGAAAATCCGCTAACGCAATTTTGCGTCTCAACTAGACATGGGCTAATATTAGATTCTGACAGTTAGTTTGATTAGCAAAACAAAACACCACAGTATTAGTATTGGCATTTTCTCAGATCTCTGCTAGCAGCCACTCATATTCTACTCCTTTTAAACATCACCTTTGTTGGATACTTTTTTTTTAGTGGTGTAGCCCCTGTGAAGTATGTTTTCAGCCAATGCAAAGCATTTTGGGGTGGAAAAAAATAAAAGTCTTAAAACATGCCATCAGTGATTGATTTATTAAACTTTAGAACCCTTCAAACTTAATCCGCGTTGGTCCACAAAATATAATCGACATAAAGTGTCATCTTTTGGGATTACAATAGAAATCTTTTCACAAAAATAAATCATGAATTTATTCTTAATAAATATTTTAAAAAATAATCCACAAGAAGTGTCAGCCCTGTTCTCAAAAAGAAATAATTATAAATAAATATTCGTCCACAGAAAAATATTCAACTAAGTGTCCTCTTTTGAGATCACAGTAAAGATCTGTTCACAAAAAGAAATCTTTAACTTGATAGGTAACGAGAGGTGACACAATCTGGCTTTTTACAAGAACGAAATTGAATAACCTACTGAACATAAAATTTGTTTTATGAACTTATTATATTTTCCTGAAACATTTAATTAACGTAATTCTTTTTAAATGATTGTTTATTTGTTTCATTTAAAACCCCCCATTTGAGAACCACCGTGTTAGATGAAGCAAAAAAATCAAAGCCCTTATTAATCGGTTATAGACGTATCGATGATTATTACAACCTTGACTGTTTAACACAACGCTAAATTACCAACCGAGTTATCAGACCATGTTTAGTCCATCCAAGTAGGGCAACTTACAACATTCTCATCTTAGGAATGCGTTCTTGTATTTTTGTGTGCAATCAGAGCAGCTCCAAGTGTCGGAAGAGGAGCGCAGCGAGACGCTGTCCGACGTGGAGGCGGTGATCACGTTCTACTGCAAGTCGCGCAACATCAGCTTCGCCTCGGACCTCGGCTGGCCGCACCTCCTCAAGCCGCTGCTGGGGCTTCGGCTAAGCCGCAGCGACCTCTACAACTGCTTCTACGCCATTATGAACAAGCACATACCCCGGTGGGTCCGAATTTTTACTATATGCAGACTTCCGTGATGAGTTTGCCATTTTGAAGAACCGTTTGCGCCAAGTTATTGATTATACCAAGTGCTGGCCAAAAATATATAGCAAAAGTACCACTCCGATGTCAACGATAATTTATTCCATTCCTTTGGTCTCGACAACAGAGGCATTTCAAATCATTTAAAGAAGATCTCTAGGGACTACTAGGGAGCTGAAATTTCACCCAAATGGTGACCAGTGTGTGTCATATTTCGGCAAAAATACTGTGAGAATGACGTGGAAGAAAATGACGCCAAAAATACAGAGAAAAAAAATTCAAATAAAGTTGATAATTTGGGGCAGATGAGATACTCATGAGATTTCTTCAAGTATAATAAAATGTAATTTAATGCTTTTGGATCCTGTGAAAGGGAAAGTGACATGGGATGTGTTTTTATCAAACTTGGCTTATGTTTGGGAGATTTGTTTTGAGTTGACAAAACGGTGACAAAACGGTTGAAATTGTAATTGAAGTGGATGAAAATAATCATGAAATAATAAGTGAACAATTACAATTAAAAGATGAATTTGCCAACATTCGAAACGTGTTTTTTTTTTTCAGAACACGAAATTTCAAGTTGACAACATTCAAATTGCTGTGACTTCATCAGATTTTGAGAAGCCTCTATGTACTATATATAATTTTTAAGGGAATTAAGCGTAGAATTAAGATATGTTCTCATTGTTCAGCCTGATTTGGTGCAAACGCCTCACAAATTTTCAAATGAAGAGCAAATTAATTGGAACAGGAAGTTACTCTGCAAAATGCTGTATGCCTTTATTTGATTAAAGTTGATATAAATACAATTGCTATTAGTGACACAATTTCCAGCAGATGAGACAGGAATAAAAAGGTAATCTCATTTAATCTATTTTCTATACATTTTCTATTCATAAAATACATCTGGAGATACGAGAGATGTTTTTGGATGTTATTGTAGTGATGGTGAACCTGTTGAATTTTCAGCCGGGGGGAATTTTTTGTCCTTTTTTTTTAATGCATATATTATTTTGTATTATTATTATTATTATGCATATAATATTCTTTTTCAGGGAATGTGTGCCCAAGGGCCGCCCGTTCCACCTCTACAGACTACTCCTGCAGTACCATGAGCCTGAACTCTGCTCGTTCCTGGATACCAAAAAGATCACACCTGACTCGTACGCCATCAACTGGGTTTGTTGGAATTCCTCCGATTTCTGCCCAATTTTTCCGAGACGTTTGTTCCCCTGAACGCATCTCTTCCTGCGCAGATGGGTAGCCTGTTCTCCAGCCACTGCCCGCCTGAAGTCACCCAGGCTCTGTGGGACTGCTACCTCCAGCAGGCCGACCCCTTCCTCATCTTTTTTCTTATGCTCATCATCCTTGTTAATGCCAAGTAGGTTTTATTCCACAAGGGAAAATTTGTCTTTTTTTTTTTTTTTCCCCCCTAATCTATTTATATGTTTATTTTTATTCCATTCAACCTCTAGAGAGACCATCCTTGACAGAGAAGGAGATAGCAAAGAAGAAATCGTCAGTAAGTGTCCGCTTGAGTCTTTATGCGTTCGTTGTTTACTTGCTTGTTTTGATTTTTAACATTACCCCTCCCCCTCAAAATAATTAAAAAAAAAAAAGCTTGGTCATAGGGCTGCACAATTATGGCCAGAATAATAATCATTACTTTGGTCAATATTTAAATCACGATTGTTAACTACGCCGCATGCAAACAAATTCACCCAAGACATGGCAATAATTTGGGCAACACAGCTAACTAACTTACATGCAAACCAATGAAAAAATGAAACAGTCCTTAGAACCAAGCACAATATTTACCTTTAAGGAAATTCTAATCGACTAGCAGTGAAAATGTCATTGTCGGATATATTAGGAATCAAGTGAGAAACTCAACGCCATTTCACACTGGTAAATAATATTTTAGGGTGAGAAAAGCAGAGGCTTTTGTCATGCTGTCATGTTGTGGCAAACATTGCCCCCTGGTTGTAAGATGAGGAAGTGCTTGATTTGATGTATGGTAGCCATTTCATGGTGGCTCATTTGCGGCCTCACATGCATTTTGCAGGGCCCGCAAGGCTAGTTAATTATAGAATAATAATTTATGTAAAAATAACAATCATAAATTGGTTCACCTCTGCCCTTTTTTTTTGTGGCCCTCAAATGAAAAGGTTTGGACACCCCTGACCTAATGTATGTGCAACTAAGCCATGTATGCCATCTAGTGGCCAATGGTGGTATTGCAACTTTAAGTCAACCATTGCACTCACAGCAATTTTTTCAACGTTTTATTTTGTCTCCTTTTTAAAATATGTAATATATTTTGAGTAGTTTCCTTTATTTTCAAAGCATTTTTTTATCATTTAAAGACCCCCCCCCAACAAAAAAAAGAAATACTGAAAAACATAATGGAAATCAGTGTAAAAATAAAAGCAAATAACACTAAATATTTATGTAAAGATAAATTAATGCAAATAATAAAAAAAAGATAAATAATGAAGGGAGGGACCACAGCACGTGGTTGGATGCTTCCAATTGTTGTCCCAAATGTTGTCACTTTGATTTTATTGAGGAATTTTGATCTGCTGGGCTTCAGGTCAACTCAACTGCATCCAATAATCATGTAAAAAGAAATAAAATTCCATTGTCTGAACAGAAATGCTGGAAGTATCCCCTTCTCTACTTGAGGCGGAGGACATCGAGGATCTATTTTCCTTGGCCCAGTACTACCAGAGCAAAACCCCTCTATCACTCAGGAAGGTAGGACTTCCTCTCCTCGCCGATCATTCTACCACATCTCGGACTGATGTTTCCCGCCGACGCCCTTTTTTTTTTTTTTTTTTTTTTCCTAGATGAACCAAAACTTGTTTGGTAGCAGCCTGGTGGCTCTGAAGGAGGAAGACGTGGACCTGAGTCAGGCGCTATGCCTCCCTGTGTCCGTCCCGGAAATCCTGCAGGCCAATCAACTCCAGCAGGTGGCTGAGCTTCCCACACTTTTTCAATTAAAGGGCCTAGCTCATAGTGTTTTTACACAGTTAAATACAGCGGAGCCCCGCCGTACGAAATTAATCCGGCGATGGGATCGCAAGGCGAAATTATCGTGTGGCAGGCAAAAAAAAAACTATGCTAATTAGCTATTGAATGCAAAACCCCAGGTAAAAACATTAAAATTATATATACCGTATTTTTCGGACTATAAACTGCGACTTTTTCGTCATGATTTGAGCCCTGCGGCTTATAGTCCAGTGCGGCTTATCTGCTGTTTTGTTTTGTTTTTTTCCCCCACCGGTCAAGCAAATGCGTGTATCTGCTCAAGGAGTCAGTTGATGGAACAACTATGAAAAAGAACCGCAAAGACGTGAATCAATGGCTGTGCTCGAAAAGAGTTTTCAAATATATTTTTAAAAATCTTTTTAAAAAATGTCTAAATTGAATAAGATTATCACAGAATGCTGTAAAGAGAGGATGTTGCAGTTGGTAGACGATTTTAAAAAAAAATTTAAAAAATTAAAACTTTCATGTACCGTCTTTTGCATAAATATCTGATGTTATGACCTGCGGCTTATATTCCAGTGCGGCTTATCCGCCGCAAAAGTTTTTTTTTTTGGGTCCATTTTTGCTGCTGCGGCTTATATACCAGTGCGGCTTATAGTCCGGAAAATATGGTGCATATTAAAAATGAGTAACAAAATAGTATAGTAAGTACTACTTACGTATAATACTATTAAAAATGAGTAACAAAATAGTATAGTAAGTACTACTTATATATGATACACATGTATATAATTAAATAACATAATGAATAAAAAATATATAAATGCACACTGACCGCCAAGTTTGAATTTTGTAATTGTTGTTGATGCCGTAAAGTGGGAAAAATGCTGTAACGAGGCGGTGAAAAAACACGGTAACGTGAAAAAAAAACGTAAGTTCGGGACGCCATAACCCGAGGGACCACTGTGTCTTTATATAAATTATATTTGGCACATTGGCGTTTCATTTTTTAATATGAGTTTTGTGGTACCAGTCTTTCTAATCAGGAAGTGAAACCCATCATTCATAACAATAGCTCCGCCCGCGAGCGAATTCTTTTCTACTGAGGTTGATTTTCCTCGCTGTTTGCTCCCAATACACCTTTCCGCCACTTCAGCGGTTTCTTCATTAAAAAGTTGTACGTTGCGGTTACTTAAAACCATCCAAATCTGTCAAAACAGCTAATTATTTATTTTTTTACTCGCGATTTCACTGTGCAGCTCTCATTGTCCTCATACAATGATGCCAATCATTTTGTCCCATTTCCCGCTTCAGGACGGGGTGCGTTTCTTTGTGGTGGACTGCCGGCCGGCCGAGCAATACAACGCCGGGCATTTGGCCACCGCCTTCCATCTGGACTCCGACCTGGTGAGTTGAAGTCAGCGGTACCCAGAAGTACCTCGCCGCCTTTAATTCACAGACTGAACGCGATCGGCCACAGATGCTCCAGAACCCGTCTGAGTTCGCCCTGTCTGTCAAGTCCCTCCTGGAGGCCCAGAAGCAATCCCTGGAGTCGGGCTCCATCGCCAGCGGAGAGCACTTGTGCTTCATGGGCAGCGGCAGAGAGGAGGAGGACATGTACATGAACATGGTGCTGGCGCACTTCCTGCAGGTGAGAGAGCAGAAAAAGGGGGCGGGGTCCAAGGCAGGAGCTCACCCGACGCTGACGAAGCGCATTGTGTTGCAGAAAAACAAGGAGTACGTCAGCATCGCTAAGGGGGGCTTCATGGGTGAGTGGGCTACGTCGCCGGTGTCAAACTCGAGGCGCGCGGGCCAGATCCGGCCCGCCGCTTCATTTTATGTGGCCGGCAAAATACTGATTTGACTTCCAAGTTTCTCAAATACCAAACCAGGAAGTTGTCTCCTTTTCCGTCTTTTGCCTCCTTCTTCCCCTATTCTTCATTTCTTCCCCTTCATTCCTTCACATTCTTTACTCCTTTATTGAAGTTCTCCGGGATGCCGTTTTGGCCAGTTTGAAGTCCAAAATTTGGTTCAAAATGGTTCTAAATTTGTCGTTTGTGTGCGATCCTCAGCTCTCCAGCAGCACTTGGTGGACATGAACGTGGAGGGCTTGGACTCCTCCTACATCCACTGGATTGTCAGCACGTCAGGATCTCACAGCAGCCTCAGCTCGGCAGACGTACGGCTCCCCCGTTTTTTTTTTTTTTTTTTTTTTTTTAGATACAGCTGCAGGTTAACGCATCTCTTGCATGTCCAAACAGGGGGAGTCTCTGAGCGACGGCAAAGGCGTCAAGTCATTGGTCAACAAGATGACCTTTGCCCTCAAGTCCAAGTCGGTGAATGTAAAAGAGAAGATGATCAGCTTTATTGAGAACACATCCACCCCAGTAGACAGGTGAGAAATCCCATCCACATCAGGGATGTCCATTTTTTTTTTCATTTGAGGGCCACTGAGCAGGGCACGGGGGCCACTTTATACTTCGGCTTTATCAAACATGCTAAAATCAAGCAATACAAATATTTTGTCGAAGGTTATAAAGTGAATATTTGAGGAGTTCTCAAGAATTTGTGGTGGCCAGCAGCACACAATCCCGCTACTACTTTCTCATTCAAAAGCAGATACATCTCTTATTTTCGAGAATCATTCTGCTTATATGGACAACAGAAATTTGATAACAATTAGTTGAGCTGAAATTCAGAAGATTCGGATTATATGACAAAAAGTATTCGTTGGTTGTTCAAAGTTAAGATGGATTAATCAGATCAGTTCTGGATTAATTACCACACTTCTAATTATCACTTTTTTATATGACACAATTAGATCTGAATTGGTCTTTTTGTCGTATTTTTGCCAAATTTATATATTTTTCGTAAAATGTAATACATTTGCTTACTTTTTTTTAAAATTTCTCCATAATTTTTAAGGGCGGGGGGGGGGGGGGGGTCTCACTTTTTTTGTGGATTTTTTTTTAAATCAAATACAGTGGATCCCCGTTTTACAGCGCCCCTGGCTTCCGTTTTTTTCATGTTGCGATGTGGAATACCGAGTTTTTTCATCCCCTCTTTATGGTATTTTCCCGGTTTTGCAACAAAAACGACTCTCATGACCCTAGGGGCTTGGCTTGTTTAGGGGCTTGTGTTGTTTTGCCTCCATCTGCAGGCGTTTTTAAGTAATTGCACTTATTTTCTGTTCTGTTGCCTCCATGCAACGCGTCACTACAATGCTGGTCTGCTATTGGTCGGCGTCTTCTCACGCAGATGGCGGTCTCTTGGTCGGCCTCACTTGTTTCAAAATGGCTGAAGCTTTGTTCGGTTGTGATTGGTTACGAAACCGTATTTATAGTGCATTTTACTGCTTAAGTCAAAATTGAAAGGGTTAGCCATGGGTCTCAAGATTGCCAGTGATGTTAAAGAGATGATTTATATGGAAACGATGCTGGAGATAATCAAGAAATTTAAGCTAGCCTAGCCCATCCTTACTAGGGAATATGGGCATAAAAAGTGCCACTCAAAGGTAAATAAATCCTTTCTATATTTTTTATTTATGATTTTTTCTGATCGTATACATGTATATTATACATACGTAGCACATACGATTCTATTTTGGTACCAATTTTTAATATGTATGTACAATTTTGATGTTTTTACCTGTGGTTTTAAACGTTACATTAGCTATCACGAGTTTACGAGTCCAACCCCGAAACGGATTCATCTCGTAACACGGGGGCCCACTGTATATTTGTGCTTTCATCCCAAATTCCCGGGTTAATATTTCTAACATTATTCCCATTAACGTTGGCTAGAATTTATTTTATTTTTTTTTAACCAGGAAGCCCGTAAGAAATATCTCCCAAGATGTTGACTTAACTTTTATCAGTTTTGCTCTTCCCCATTTCCAAAACAAATTCTATTCATTATACCTTGTACCTTATTTCATGCTAGAATATCTTTCAATCTGCCTTGGCCAGAGAAGGTGATCCCCGATAGGTAAGCGCTAACTGCTAGCACTGAGCTACTTTGTCACTAGCATGCTCGGGAAAAAAAAGACGCTGGTGTCACAACAACGCATGCTACTCCATGTTAGCATTCATAGCGCGCTAATAACGCCGCGCACACACACAGACATGCTAGTCGTCACGCTTTGACTAACAACATTCAGCATTCTCTTTTTGTAGGCATTGATTCATCCTCACTTCGACTGATTTTTTTTTTGTCTCATCGGAATGTCCTGTAGAAGTCAAAATATCTCAGCTATACTTTTTTTGCTTGGTCGCGATAGTCTTTCCATTCCATCTTTCAACGTCTTGGCATTTTTATCTCTCGCGGTCAATGTGACAAAGCGGGGATTGACTGCCTATTCTTTTTCCGCTACTCAAAAACTGTGCTGAATTCAAAGCCAAATCGATGCAAAAAAAAATGTCTGTTGGTAAATGAGCCTTCTTCTCCATCCTGCTTGAAAGCTCTTCATCGGCCATCACCATTTTTGTTGACTTCACTAATTGGGTCTTATCCGCATTAGCATGACTAGCTTAGCATCACTTTCGCTAAATTGTTTTCTCTCTTCAGACATGTGAGCAGCAGCGACCGCGTGGGTAAACCGTACCGCGGAGTGAAACCCGTTTTTAGTATTGGCGACGAAGAGGAATACGACACAGGTGGGGTGCTCGCTTTGCTTTCGTTGTCGCTTGTGAGGAGCGTTTTTTTTTTTTTTTTTGACGGGTCCCCCTTGCGGCCTTTAGATGAGATTGACAGTTCGTCCATGTCAGACGACGACCGGAAGGAGATCGTTAACGTTCAGACGTGGATCAATAAGCCGGATGTGAAGCATCACATCCCGTGCAATGAGGTGAAGGAGACGGGTCACATGTTTCCAAGGTGAGTTGATTTTTCTCTATGGTAGAGTATGGTATGTTTTTTTTTTTTTTTTGCTAGCTACCACAACTTCCAATTAATTTGCTCTTAATGTGAAAAGAAAAATGTACTGTTCTGTCGTGGTATTAACCCTTGTGAACACACTTTGCAAACAATACACGTTGCATTTTTTTTCCTAATTTTGTAAACGCTTTTAAGGGCGTAATAATAACAAACTAATGAATTTATTTCCTTCAACCACTCAAATTGTTGCGTGGCATCAATTCTATCCATTCATATGTAGGTTAAATTTATTAACACCCACAAAAAAAAAGAAAAATGGTATGGTCTGTCTGTAACCTGTGAAATGATAAGATTTTAAGACATAGCCATTAACTGGTCTCTACCGCCATCTACTGTCGTGAGAGGAAACGCAAGTCAACAAAGAATCTTCTGTTTGCCGCTCAACCAAATGTTGCAAAAATTGCAAGAAAACCAATGTAATAAATGCAATTAAAATGCATCTCCAAAAGTGTAATTATAATGGCTTTTTATGGTCCAAAATTTGGACCATGATTATTTTTGGACACAAAATCTTTCACGTCCAGCTGCAATCACATAGAAATGTCAGAATCGTTGCATTTTGAAATTAATAATCCTCTGCTGGCAAATTTCAGCTGCCTACTGTGTTATTCCCCATTGATTTTTTTTTCATATCATAAAAAAAAAACAAGAAAATCAAATGAATTTCCATAATTTGTATCATCATGCCACAAGGGTCAAAAAGCATCACATTAGATTTGCTGACACCTTCAGAACCTCCATTAAAATTTGATGTACCCTCATTTGAGAAGATATTGCTAGTTTTGTTTATTTCTTTTCTATCGGTCAACGGCAGCCACTTGCTGGTGACAGCAACGCACATGTACTGCCTGCGTGAAATCGCCGCCAGGAAGGGCTTCGCTTACATCCAGTCCAGACAAGCGCTGAGCTCCGTGGTGAAGATCACGTCCAAGAAGAAACACCCGGAGCTCATCACTTTCAAGTTTGGCAGCAACAACTCCACCGGAGTGGAGATCTCTGCTGTGGAACGGTGACTTTTCTTTTAAATGTTGCACTCACATTATTACATTTTACATTATAAATCGCTTTATTTTTCTGGCACACCCCGAATACGGAGTGTTATTTTAAATGACTTAACTTTCCTAAATCTCATCTTGTTTTGGTGGACTCCATCTAGAGCACAGGTGTGGAACTCCAGTCCTGGAGGGCCGGTATCCTACATGTTTTCAAACCTTTTCCCTCAAAAACACCTGATTCAAATGATTGGGATGGTTTGGAAGCTCCTGCAGAGCTTGCTAATGAGCTAATCATTTGAATCAGGTGTGTCGGGGAAAGAAAACCGGAAAACATGCAGGATGCCGGCCCTCCAGGACTGGAGTTCCACACCTATGCTCTAGATCATAGGTGTCAAACTCCAGTCCTCGAGGGCCGCTATCCTGCATGTTTTGCTAATGAGCTAATTATTTGAATCAGGTGTGTTGGGGAAAGAAAACCGGAAAACATGCAGGATAGCGGCCCTTGAGGACTGGAGTTTGACACCTATGATCTAGAGCACAGGTGTGGAACTCCAGTCCTCGAGGGCCGGCATCCTGCATGTTTTCCGGTTTTCTTTCCCCGACACACCTGATTCAAAGAATTAGCTCATTAGCAAGCTCTGCGGGAGCTTCGAAATGATCCCAATCATTTGAATCAGGTGTTTTTGAGGGAAAAGGTTTGAAAACATGTAGGATACCGGCCCTCCAGGACTGGAGTTCCACACCTGTGATCTAGAGAGAAACATCTCATCTTGTGGGATTCCTGTATCATCGCTAACAATTCCGATATTTTACTTTCCTCGCTCACGCGCAAGCCGATAATCCAAACTTTTCATAGTTTAACGCTTTAAATCCCTCCTTTCAGATACCTCATCCCCAACGCCGGAGACGCCACCAAGGTGATCAAGCAGCAGATCATGAAAGTCCTGGACGCGCTGGAGAGCTCGTAAAAGGTTCGAGACAGCGACAACGGCGCCGTATTTTGGCCGCTTGCCCCTGACAAAAACTATCGGAAGCACCTCGGAACCCCACGCGGCGCCGCGTTGCTCCGCGGATGCCGCGCCGCTCCACTGCACAACTGCGAGAGCCGGGAGTGTATCATGCTGCCCTCTTTACACTAACTTATGAATTATATATATCGGATATACTGTATTATTTGTCGATTCTAAAGCGGCGCTATTCCACGTTGGAAGCTCTCCTCTGGCCTTAAGGTAGCGTTAATATCCAAACAGTGGTTCAATGATGATGCCGATTTCTGTGTTAAACGGTGTTTCTATCGTCTTCTTTTCACACCGGTTCATTCAGGCCAATTGTTTATGGTGTCCAAACTGTGGCCCGGGGGCCGTTTACTGCTCGCCATTTATTTTTCAGTGGCCTGTGGTTAAAAAAAAAATTCTATATATATATATATATATATATATATATATGATACATTGGATACATGATGTTACATCTCCTGTAAATATTACTAAATTTGCACAAAAATATAAATAAAATATGAAGTAATAGTAACAATTTCTCTTCCGAACACAGTTGAGAAAAGATCATTAAACTTAAGAAGCAAAATTTGTTTCATCCACGTATTAATGAACATCTTGCATCTTTTTATCTAATTTGGTTCTGAATGTGAAGATGGTTTTGGGCTTCTGTTCAATACAGGTGTGGTTCTTCAGTTGGGATTCTGTGCTGCAGGCCGCCAGAAATTTTGGATGAATTCTTAAATATTCAAATTATAACCTACAAAATGTGAGGTAGCGGTTTATCAAATTGATGAGAAAATCATGTATTTGTATTACTTGATTTTAGCATGCTTGATAAAGCCGAAGTGCAAAGTGGCCCCCGTGCCCTGCTCAGTGGCCCTCAAATGAAAAAAATTGGACACCCTTGATATAGCTGGAGATGGCAAAATGTACAAAATCCATAAGTGGCGATGTTAGTCTGCAATGCATTTTTTTTTCCTTTTCCAGCAGGCAGCCTTAAGTAGAAACCCCTGTGAGGTTTATTATAAATATGTACATATGATAAACTGCTGTTCTGTGAAGCATATCCAGAGATAAGAGTATGCACCCAGGCTTTAAAATCATCTCGCACGTGTGATGTAGCAACTTAACATCAACCTTTGTTCGTGAGAATGGCGCACGCTCCCCGCGTGTATTCGTTTTTTGCATTTGCGCTTAAAAAGGAATATTATTGGTTTGTTACGCACGTTGTACGATACGGACAACAAACTTGAAACACGAGACTTCCGACTGCCTTTGTCCACTCCAATCTTCTGTATTTTGCCCAATTCATTGTGTGGTAATCATGATGATATTTGCAGTATTTGAACAGGAGTGTGTACCACTGGTAACGTCACTGACAAATGGTTGGATAGCACCACTCGGCTCGCAATGCAAAAAAAAAAAAAAGTGTAATTTGCACCTTACTGTACTGCTATTATTTTCTAAGCATTTCCCATTTTAATAAAAGAAAGTGATATCACTGAGGTTGCACCGATTTCTCTGGGCGAAAATGAGATAATTTGAAAGATTTGTAATCGATCATTTCTGTCAATGCTTTAACAAGTCGTGTCAATATAAGAATGAACAAAAGACATTCTAAATCAGTATCACATCAGGAGCATATAAAAATAACAGTAACATTTAAGTAAATATAAGTGATAGACCACTTAACTATCAATCTTTTTTTTACCTTTTCGTTGTTTACAAATTTAAGAAAATGTAACAGCAAACATCAATCAAAAAATATAAAACATGAAACAAAAAGACAAAATGTCTTTGTGAATGATTTTCCTAAAAACAAAAGACCAACAATATGGCGGAATTATTTATATTTGTGTATAAATCGCCTCAAATCTTCATCCCCTGATGAGTATTTTGAAAAATAAATTCCTCCTAACCGAAACCTCACACCAAAGGGACAAAGTGTCCATTTTTAATATAATTAAACAAATCTTGAAACATACACCCCCGCTGGATATGTATTAAGCAAGATTTTTTAAATGTATTTCTTGTTTCTTGTTTCTTGTTTATTGTTAACGATAAATGTAGATCGTAAAATTAACCAATCGTGGACCCGACATTCTCGCACAGAAACGCTATTGGCGGCCACACTTCCGCCCCCTGCAATATCACTTCCTTTCAAATTTCAAAGTAAAACACTTATTCTTAGCGCAAACAAGCGGATGGTTAAAGTGTGACGAGTGACGTTTATAGAACGTTTTCTAATAGAATTAATTGTGTTTCGGGTTATTAATATCGCCAAGTATATTACTTAGAGACCTTGCAATAAAAGTTATAACCTTTACTTTGAAGCGACGTTATGAAAGCTAGTCGTGGTAGTTAGCGTGTGTAAACACACACGTACGGCAAGTCATTTTGTCGTCGCGTTCATGTCTACGATATCGAAGGCAATGTCCAGTAAGAAGATTTTTCTTAAATAAACTGACACTACGCGTCTATTTATGCGTGATGAAACATTTAAACACGTTTTATTGCATTCTTTTGTCTCCCCCGGACGGTGACTAAGTTTACTGCAAAAACCGGCGTATAAACTAATGACGTTTTTTCTTTCTTTTTTTCCTGATTGCAGAATTCCGGCTTGCAGTTATCCAGCTGCGAGTGGGCAGCGTCAAGGCTGACAACCTGAGCCGGGCCCGGAGACTCATCGACGAGGCGGCGGGGCAAGGTGGCAAAGTGGTGCTACTTCCGGTGAGGACTTGCGAATGAAGGTTTAGTTCCGTCTGTGTCAAATATAGGGCCCGCGGGCCATAACCGGCTCGCAAAAAAATTAAGGAAACCCGAATAGGACCCAACACATTCGTCCATAATCTTGTAATTTTCATGCGTTTAAGTAGTGATTCGTGTCAATGAAAAACGACTCATTTAAATAAGCAGATTTATATAAACCATTTGATGCCAATTGATGGACTGCATTTTATTGACTAATAAAATAGCAGTTTTCTATTCACGAAATATTTGGTTGATTTTAATTTCAATTTAACTAACGTCTTAAAAAATAAATATTCACTAAGCATACGGATGATATTGATTTGGATTTACTTCTTCATTCGCACTAAATATCACAAAGAAATTTATTTCCATGTACTTCAATTGTTTTGACTACATTGAATTGTATTTATTCGATGGAAATGATTTCCACCCGTTATCGTGGCAAAATGAATTCATACTATATTTATTAAACATCTTCAAGCAGTATATAAACAAGGCTTCAAGGCTTGATACTTAAAAATAATAATAATAATAAACGCAATAAATTAATTTAAAGAAATGGCACACAGGGCAACACAGCTAAGTGCAGCTGAGTGCAAAGCAATGAAAAAAATTGAAGCCTACTTAGAACCAAGCAACATTATTTCTTATTTCCAATTTTTAATCAATTAGCAGTCAAAATGTCATTTTCGGTCAATTTATTCCAATTTTCGGATTTTTTCTCAATTGACAGCTAGCACTGTATATATTAGAAATCAGTTGAGAAAGTCAACGCCATTTCACACTGGTCAATAATATATCAGGGTGAGAAAAGCAAAGGCTTTTGTCATCCACGTGGGAAACTTTGCCCCCTTGTGGTCGGATGACAAAGCGCTTGATTTGACACGTATGGTCGTCGGCATTTCAAACGTTCACATGGCCGGGGATCATCTTAATAAATCGTGGCAGCAAATTTTTGTGATGGCGATTAAAATGTGATGAAAATTCCATTTTTCTGAAAAGTTTTAAGTATGGTGCAAAAGTAACTGCCGAGAATTGGAACCGAGAAGATCAATATTTGCAGGAATGCTTTAATTCGCCTTACGGGAGCAGCTACTTTCCCACCTACGCTGAGAGGATCCCAGGGGAGTCCACGCAGCTTCTGTCCCAGGCCGCAAAGGACAACAAGGTCTTCCTGGTAGGAGGTGAGAAGCGACAAGTTTCCGTTGCGTTTTGAGCTCAATTTCAGGTGGTCAAAGATCTCCTTCCCGTTTTGCAGGCTCCATCCCCGAGGAGGACGCGGGCAAATTTTACAACAGCTGTCTGGTGTTTGGACCTGATGGACGTCTCCTTGTCAAGCACAGGAAGGTAGAACCTCTGACATGTTTTCACACACGCAGCAGAAACACACTAAGTCGTTTTTCCGTTTCAAGATCCACCTGTTCGACATCGACATCCCGGGAAAGATCCGCTTCCAGGAGTCGGAGACGCTAAGCCCGGGAGATACCTTGTCCATGTTTGAAACGCGTGAATGATGCTTATTTATTCGTACTTTTTACTTGTTATTGTCTTGACCGTAATTCCCAAAATATAAGACGCTGTTTTTCTTTGATTTTTTTTTTAGATGAAGGCCTAAAGTATGGGTGCGTCCTATAAACAGTAACTTAAAGATGATATCATTTTTTTTTTTACTCCAATCGAGGAAAATCTGTCAACCATGAAGCACAGATGCAGATTTTTATATCAGTTTAATATAATTAATATTGGATTATTAATTATTATAATTACCGTAACGGGACGGGCTAGCAGGCAGACGTCAATTAGCTTTTTAGCATCCAGTGCCTGTTGCAGCTAACAACCGCTTGTGTTAGCTGTGATTGTTACAGCATTATTTTCATTAAAAGAAGCGAGCAGACTGAACCAACGTCCGACTCCATCCTTGGGAAATTTTATGATGTATTCATATGATTCAAAAGCCCTCTGTGCAGTGGTAAAAAAATAACACGCAAAGGTATTAAATTTGTCTCGTTTAATAACCCTTGTAGCATTATTACGTTACAAATCGTGGAAATTCCTTGGATTTTTTTTTTTATGGTATCGTAAATGAATCAATTGGAAAAAAAAACACTAGGGAGCTGAAATTTCCAGCGGATGATTAAAACATGTCAAATTTCTATGTGATTGCAGCTGGGCATTCAAGATTTGGTGTACAAAAATAATCATTGTCCAAATTTTGGATCATATAAAACCATTATAATGACAAGCCTTGAGGTGCATTTGAATAGGATTTATGACATTGATTTTCCTGCGATTTTTGCAACATTTCATTGAGTGGCAGTCGAAACTATGTCAGCAAACAGAAAATTCTTGGTTGACTTGTGTTTCACCTCAAGACAGTAGGTGGCGGTAGAGACCAGTTAATGGCTTTGTTTTAACATGGTAACATAGAAAATACCAGAATTCAATCCTAAAATTAAGGGTGCATCCTAAACACGGATGCGTTCTATATTTGGGGAGTTATGGTGTTTATGTTTTGCTTTTCCACAAATTTAAATGTAATATTTACCTTTAGCTTACTGCAAAGTGGGCGTGGGGATCTGTTATGACCTGAGATTCGCCGAGCTGGCGCAGCTCTACAGCAGGAAGGGTGAGTGTGTCAACTCATATATATATATTTTTTTAGAAGTATTGCTGTTGTGTTCCTTTTCAATATTACTATAATGCAACATTATTTTTGTTACTCCCTAATTGCCACAATTGCACCTCATTTTGTACGCGTCGGAATGATGGGTCTGTGTCGAAAATACTTGGCGCAAACATGGTCCCGGCAAAGCTTAGAGTTGGATGTTATCAGTCGACCTAGTTCTAGAGTTGACTTACCGGATTTGGTTGACTTTTTTCCCCCAGCCCTAATGCGATGGTCTAAAGGTCTTGTTTTGGGACTGCTTTGTTCCTTCATAGCCTGGATGCATTCCTGTCATTGAAGTTAGTTCCTAAAAGTATGTATGTAAGTAAGTATGTGTGAAAAAAATAAATGTAAATATGCAGTTAATATAAATAAGAAGAAATAAAAAGAAAGAATACTGCATGTATCTAAAATTGTCTGATAAATCGCACATATTAAAAAAATCACAGGAAAAAATGTTGGGTCCTGCAAATGAATGTTTATGCTTTGATTTCTTACTTTGTGTATGTTAAAATATGTTTAACAGGTTCTTGTTTGTTTTCTGATTAGGTTGTCAGCTCTTGCTCTACCCAGGAGCCTTCAACATGACAACGGGTCCCGCCCACTGGGAGCTCCTGCAGAGGGGCCGGTGAGCTTTTTAATGTCTTACAAGTTCTTCTAGAACAGTGGTTCTCAACCTTTTTTCAGTGCTATACCCCCTGTGAAAGGGTTATGCAAAGTACCATCGTAATTATTAATAAATATTTGTCCACGAAAAATAATCAACATAATGTGTCAGACCTTTGCATTAACATGACAGGTAACGAGAGGTGGCACGTGACAAGTTGGGTGGAACCGTTCTGGTATGGGGTAGAATCTGGTCTTTTAAAATAATACAATTTAATACAATTTGTTTTTATGAACTTATATTTTCCTGAAACAATTAATTAATCAATTCGACAATTACTTTTAAAGGATTTTTTCAGGTTTGTTTTATTTAAAATCTCAAATATCCCCTGAAGTTCCTTCAGGTACCCGCTCTCGAAGACGTTTGGGGTAAAAAAAAAGTTTTTTTTTGTGGTTTCCCCCGCTGCAGGGCCGTGGACAACCAGGTGTACGTGGCCACAGCTTCGCCCGCCCGGGACGAGAGCGCCTCATATGTGGCCTGGGGTCACAGCACTGTGGTCAACCCCTGGTAAGACATTTTTGCTCAAGTTCTTCCACATTCTACTCGCAGCATTTTAGCCGTTTCAAAGTTAAAATGATGTCACCATCCGGGTGAAATTTCAGCTCCCTAGTGTCTTCTTTCATTGCTTTCATTTTGATGTAAAATGCCTTGGATATAAAAATCAAAGGATGGGACAAAATTAATTACTGTAACTAAGGCCTCGTCTCATTTCAAGGGGGGAAGTTATCTCCAAAGCCGGAGCAGAAGAAGCCGTGATCTACGCTGATATCGGTAAGTGTCTGCCAACATTTCACCATAAATTCTTCCTTCTTCTGTAAATTCCATCAATTTTCAGTCTTCAATTTCAGTACTGTCCTTTATTTCTTGCGGTTTTAACGCGCTACTTATTCCATATAAACATATTCCAAATATTCACGCCAGGTGTGGCGATATTTTTGTCATTACAAAAATTCACAGATTTATCTAAATTATACATTTTTCATGCAAAATTCTCTTTTTTTCCCCAAAAAGTCAAAACGTCCTCCAATGGTTCTTCATTATTTATTTCACTTTGAAAGTCAAAGGATTCATTTCTCAATTTTTGACACGTTACTCCTTCCACATTTTTCGACCAATTCTCACCATTCCAACAAAATTACATTCCAGAAATTTACCCTGGTTGTGCTTCTATTTTTCTCATTCCAAAATGTCACAGCTCTCCCCAAATTCTACATTTTTTATACAAATATTCCCCATTTATTTCGAATGAGGGAAAACGTCCTCCGTTGCTTATTTACCATTTGTTCCACTTCGAAATTTAATGCATTCAGCTCATTATTTATCACTCTTTGATGTACTATTCCTTTCACATTTTTCGACAGATTTTCTTCACCTTTCCAACATAAACATAATCCAAAAATTCACACCAGGTGTGCTTCTATTTTTCTCATTCCGGAAAGTCACAGCTCTCCCAAAATTTTAGTTTTCACACAAAAAATTCTCTATTCATTCACAATAAGGCAAAATGTCCTCCGTTGGTTTTTTTTAGCATTCGCTCCTATTTTAAACTCAAAACAGTTCATTATTTTATTTCAACCGTTTCTCACTATTCCAGCTCTGACGTATTCCAAAAATTCACGCCAGTTGTGCTTCTACTTTCCTCATTCCATAAATTCACCATCACTCCAAAATTATACATTTTTCACACGCAAAAAAACTCTTCATTCATTCACAACTTTCTCCGTTGGTTACCATTATTTCCGATTTTGTATTCAAAACATTCAATGATTTTCCAAAATGATGCTCATGGAGCAGTTGAATGCGGTTACCATTTCAACTATTATATCTTACTGATGGTTGGTTTATTTGCGACATAATAGCGGCGATATTTAAAGCTGGGTTATGTCGGCATTATTAGCTTTGGAGAACATAAACGAGCGAAGCTCACCTGCTGATTTCAGACCTGCAGTACCTGGCTGACGTGAGGCAGCAGATCCCTATCACGACTCAGCGCCGCCACGACGTCTACGCCGTTACCTCTGCGCAGGGAGAGGCCAGATGAGAAAGGATGGCCACCATTTTTTTTTTCTGTGACGGTTGGAATATGAATCATGATCCTTCTGAAGCAATTTGATCATTTAAGATAATGTTAAAAAACTGCGACCTTGACTTATTAGTGCCCCACTTCATGAATTTTTCAATGTACAAATTGTCACCGGAAGAAATTAGCTTTTTTTGCCAATGTATAGCATATTTTCATGCCTTATCTTGAATCAAAAATAAACTACGAGTTTTAAAAGGTTTTGGTACAACTCCTGCGTATTTTGCTTGCATACAGTGTGCCCTCAATTAGGATGCTTTTGACATTTTCAGATTTGTCGTTGTAGGTATCCAAATATGTAGCAAATTAGATCGATCAATAGGTAGATACTGTAGCTAGCTAGCTAATGAGACAGAAACAGTAGCTATCTAGCAAGAAACATCTATTATGTAGCTAGCTAACAAGCAAGATCAACACTGTAGCTAGCTAGCTAAAGAGAAAAATCGACACTGTCGCTAGCTAGCTAAAAAGAAAGGTAAATACTGCAGCTAGCTAGCTAAAGACGGGACAGTGAAATACAGTACAGACAGACAGACACAGACAGAAGATAGATAGATAGATAGATAGATAGATAGATAGATAGATAGATAGATAGATAGATAGATAGATAGATAGATAGATCGTTCAAGGTTGCAAATGTTCGCAAGACAGAAAGTATTTTAAAGTTTTAAAGCCCCCATCCCACTGTAATTGAAAATTCGCAAGAAGCAAATGCGCTCACGTCAAGTTTTGTTTAAGATCGCAATTGTTCTTTAGATATTTTGAAAGTAACTCACGTGTGGATTTTTTTGTGTGTTGCAAAAAACTTAGATGTGACAAGAACGTCAATTCGTTGCTCACGTAAACAACTAAGGTGGTTTTAGAAAATAGGTGTTGCAGAACGGTTAAAGAATAATTGCGTCCTTGAACTAAACACCACTCGACTAGATCCACTATAATAAGATCGTGTGATAGTAATGTTTTTTTATTTAATTCTCAACCGACTGCAAGACGGCAACTCCCTGAAAAACTTCTTTGTTTTCAAGCAGATTGTACACATTTAGGCAAATGAACTAAATTATTGCAAGGAAAAAAAGCGAACATAGTCATTGTTATGTTTGCGGTTTCTCGTCAAGAGTGAGACCTCTTCCCTGACTCGATCTTTCGCAGGTGAACGGCCGGTGACGTCATCCAGTCGGCTCAGGTAGGTCACGCCGATCTACGAGCTGAAATACTTTCAACATTTATCCGTATTTCAAATAGAAAATCAAGGAAGCCAACTCTAGATTTGGCGATGGACAAACTCAAATCGGTTTTAAGCGGCGAGGAGTCGCGCAGAGATGACAGGACGATTTTAGAGGTGAGACGCTAATTCGGTTTTATTTGTGTTGCATTTTGAGTTGATTGTTTTTGGATTCGATTGTGTGCAGACCGTGAACGAGGCGTCCACGCTGGGCTGGGGGACGAGAGTCAAAGGCTTCATCGCCTGTTTTGTCATCGGGGGAGTTTGCGCCATACTCGTAAGACTCACACGGAAACGGACAACATTTTGTCGGCTTAAACAAAGCAGCGCCGAAGCCTCCTTGTTGTCGTTGTACTGGTTCGTCTCGCTCTCAGGAATGTCGCTGAGGTTCTGACTTCGATGTAGCGTTGGGGCATTTGAGTTTGGATTAGGAGCTTCCCTCGTTTGTCGCGGGGTTTGCGTCCACAAAATACTCGAAGTAACCGAAATCCGCGAAGTTTGTTCCCTTTTTGTTTTTGGTCTGTTTGTTTTGTTAAAAAAATAAATACAGACATTGTTGGTCTGGTCTTACTTAGAAGATGGAAAAATATAAAAAAAAAATAGTGAGTTAAACTTGCAATAGTTTGAAAAAAATGTATGAAAATCCATGTAGTAAGGGTTGTTTTTTTTTATTTTTAAATAAATATAATTACTGGTACTATTTTTGACTCTTCTGACTTAAAGCACTAAAAAAAAAAGTATGTTAACATGTAATAGAATTTTAATTCTTATTAGTGTAAAAAGGGATCATTTCATAAATCCAAACGTATTATTATTTGCGCTGCATTCATTTTGTGCATGATGTGTGTTTGCAGGGGGTGTGTTTACTTTTCCTCCCTAGGATTGGCCTCATCCTCTTCATCGTTTTTTATACTTTCGGCAACATTTGTGCCCTGTGCAGGTTAGTAGTGTGTGCAGTATAAAAAAAAAAAAAAAAAAAAAGACATAACTGAAATGCAGAGGTAAAATTGAAGAATTTACATGGAGATTGAGTTATCTTATTTTTTCATCACCTCAAAAATGAAAAATAGTATACACAAATACAACTAGGCATGTTACTGTTGTGTTGGGATACAGTAATTCCCTTCACTTTGTGACTACAGCATCAGTTTCAGATGGAAAATTTTATTTATTTTTGCCACAATTTTTTGCAGTTGCATTGTCCGGGTTATAAGTCACCCTAGTAATAAAAATTTTGCTTAAAATTTTCATCTCTCTCTAGCACTTAGGCAGGGGTGTATATACTTTTTGAATGCTGTATTCCCATGTTTTTTTGTGCCACGCAGCACTATGTTTCTGATGGGCCCCATGAAACAGCTGAAGAGGATGTGTGACAAGACCAGAGCGTTGGCCACCACTATTATGATTGTGAGTATATTCTTGGCACTGGAATTTATAATGTAAAGTTCCCAAAAATGAAATGATTTTGAGATCATAAGTCTTTTTTTTTAGTTTGAACTGCTATTTTACTCATCACCAGGGGGAACGCTCCATTAGTAAACACAATCGGGCATGTTACTGTTGCATTGGTGCTGTATTCTAACAATCCGAAGGTGCTACATAATGCTGTAATTTTGTAACTATAAGCTTCTACTTTTTTCTCATGTTGTGAACCCTGCGGCTTATAGTCCAGTGCAGCTTATCCACTTTTTTTTTTTTTTTTTTGCAAGCCACAAGAAAATACTTAATACATAAAATATATAATACATAATACATAAAAAAATACTCCATTTACCATTTTTGCTGCTTAAATATCTGATGATACATCCTGTGGCTTATGTTCTGGTGTTACTTATACATGACAAAAACTAAGTTCTGCGAAACTTTTGTTGGTGCTGGTTATACACGGTTATATTCCACAAAATACTTTAAGTTGCATGTGATATTTGAAAAAAATGATATTGCACTAATTTTTTAATGAAATTTCACATTGCACACATGATTTTTCCACTAAAAACTTCAAATATGTGTTTTGTTTTGTTTTTTTCCCTAGACTTGTCTTGTGTTGACTCTGTGCGCCGCTTTCTGGGTGAGTGACTTACTTTGTCATTTTCTTACTTAAAAATAAATAAATAAACATGTCAGTAATTGAATCTTTTTGCTTCCAGTGGAAAAACTTTGGTCTTGCGTTGTTGTTTGTCATCCTACAAGTGTTGTCGTTCTCCTGGTGAGTTCAACGTAAATCCTTTTCGAATGTTGCTTCTCATTTACAGAAAGTGTTGGACTTAAAATGCTGATTTGTTTGCAGGTACAGTCTTTCTTATATCCCGTTTGTCAGGTTTGTCATTTTAAAATGGTTACAATATCTCATCAAAGCGACTGCACAGCAACAGCAAATTGAATTTTCTATTTTGTCAGCAAATCACTGTGGTAGTTTTGAGCTAACTTGTCAAAAATGGCTTTGCAGGGACGCCATCTTGAGGTTGGTGGCCATGTGCATGAAATGAGGCCTCTGCTCTGCTGCATCAATCTTCTTATGTTTTTTAAGCCCATTTTTCCTGCCTTGTTTTTGAACAAATGAAAGTGGAGTACTTGTTCATCACGTGATATGCCTTATGATACAAAAGCTGCTGGATTTTGAAGTATGTATAGTGCATTTTAAATTAAACGTGTTCCTGTAAATGTTTCTATGTTACCACTTTTGTAAAGTGTTGGAACTTGTAGTGTCCAAATAAATAAATGACGAAAATAAAAATACATGCGGTTTGTTTAATTTCAATTGCGATGCAACGTTTTTGGTTAATCTTAGTTTTAAAATTGTTTTCTGAAAATATTTGTATATTTTATAATTATTTATTTTACTAGTATTCATTATTTTATATTTTTATTATTTTTGAGGACGATGGCAAAAAAAATGTTTTTTGGGGCAAATCACAAACGCTCATTCGTAAATTATTTTTAGATGTGCGCGTTGTGACGTCACGAGCACTGAGTTGCTGGATCACGTGACTAATGCGAAGGCTGTTACGAACTTGTCCGCATTTTTGAATTCCTGATTAAGTAACACGAAAGTTAATTATTATAGTGGAATAAATGCATAATTCTATTACCGTACGCCCCTGGCTGAGAACAGCTAGTAGTCTTGAGGATTAAATTTTAATGTTTGGAGTCTCATGGAAGGTTTTAAAAGTGCTCCTGCGTCACGTGACAAACACGGAAGTGCTTGACAGTTGCGAGTATTTATTTTAATCACTGATTTGGAAACCTCTTGTTTCTTAGGATGTTTTTTTTAATATAGGGTGCCTCTGGCTCGGAACAAACAACAGTGTTGTGGTTCAAAACTGGAGTTTTGGAGCGACGCGGGAAGTTTTGAACGACTTTCTCTATCACGTGACAAAGGTGGGCGCGTTTGGGTTGACGTCTGTACTGTGTTTGTATTTTGGGGATTTTTTTTAAACCTAGATTTGTAAACATGATTTTTTTGTTCCTTAAAATATATATATTTTTATATCTAGCAGTATCGGGGTTCAAAAGTGAATTTTCGGAAAGTCGTTGAAAGTTTGAATGACTTCCTACATCACGTGACGAAAGCGGAAGAGTCCAGCGGACTTTTCGGGGCATGGCGCTCAGACGTCATTCCTCGTAGATTGTTTTGTTTTTGCCACCCCAGTGAGGAAACATGAAAGAATTACTTCTCAAGATTCAAAACAGCGTGCCCGCCAAAAAAAAGACGACTTTGATACAGAGTGACTTGCGGCTTTGGGGTTTAAAAGGTAACTTTTATTTAGAGCGTAGCGACAGGGGGGTTTCGATGGCTTCATCCATTTGTAATGAAACAAAAATGGACTGCGTATCATGGGAGTGTTTCGGTTTTTCAACAGGGATCCAACTGAGGGCCTATCAGCTCCATGGCGTCCAATGGCTGACTCAGTGCCTGAAGAATCAGCAGGGATGCATCCTGGGAGATGAGATGGGCTTGGGGAAAACTTGTCAGGTTTGAGACAATTATAAAGTTCCTCCACGGTGTTATCAGTGTGTGTATCCATTTCATGTTTTGTATCTTCAGACCATCAGCCTGCTGGTGTACATGTCAGGGGCTCTGAAGGTCAAAGGTCCATTTTTGATCCTGAGCCCGCTCTCTGTTATGGAGAATTGGAGGAGTGAGTTGGAACGGTAAAGATGTTTGAGTACAGGATCTTAAAAATAGTCTCGTCCTCCCAATAAAAGTCTCAACATCCGTTGTTGTTTGCCCGCCCCAGCTTTGCGCCGTCTTTGACCGTGCTGTGCTACAAGGGAGACAAAGAGAGACGGCTCGAGATCCAAGGGGACGCGCAGGACTTCCACGTCCTGCTCACCACATACGAGGTGAGTAGTTTTGAGGTACACGTAAGCATGGACAAATGTTCCGTTTTTGATGATTGTTCGATTCCTAAAATGGCCCGTTTTTCAGCTCTGCCTCAAGGATGCTTCCTTCCTGAGACGGTGAGTATCTTAAAACAAAACAAAACAAAAAAAACACTTTTTTTTCACTTTTTTAAATTATTTTGTTTAATTTATTGCATCTTTGCATTCAAGCATTCAAAAAACAAGCTTTTTTTTGTGTAGGCATGTGGAGTCATGCCTAGTGAGAAATTTGACCTACAAAGGATTTTTTTGCACGTGATGGTGGAAAAAAAAACTTAGAAATACTAATAGTATCTCAGAAAATGAAATTTAAAGGCCAAATTCAAAATTAAATGTTTGCTGAAAACTGTAATTCACCAACTTGTCCGCTAGAGCGCGCCCCTCTTTTTCATCTGCTTGAGTACAATTCTAAAAAATGATATTGACATCAGTGAGGTTTTGTGTTATTTTTATTATTTAATTCCCTCACCCAATACACTTGTGAATCATGGAATCTGACGTTTTTATTTTTAACATTTTGTCATTCCCTCTCTTAGGTGGAAGTGGAAGGTTCTGGTTGTGGATGAGGCTCATCGGTTGAAGAACCAGAACTCTCTGCTGCGCAAGACCCTGACAGAGGTACTCTGTTGCAACATCTTCATCACTATCATCATCAGCGACAGCTTCATGTAATTACTCCCATCTAGTTCTCAGTGGACTTCAGGGTTCTGCTGACCGGCACGCCCATCCAGAACAACCTGCTGGAGCTCTATTCCTTGCTGAGCTTCATCCAGCCCGCAGTCTTCTCGGAAGATGACGCTGACGGCTTTGCCCGCTCCTATGCTGATGTGCGGAGTCAACCTGAACTCGGTATGATTTATTTATTTATTTTTTCTGCATCTGGAAAATGAAAGACTTGAGGACCACCTTGAAATTCCGTGACGTCAATTCATGGCCAGGAAATGCAAGATAGAAGTTTTTTTTAAGATAGAAGTTTTATAATTACTAACTAAAGATTTTTATATTTTACAAAATTCAGTCTCAGCAATACTTTGTTTTACTTGTCGTGTATGTGACCGATGAAATTTCGACAAATGTTAATGAAACCGTCGTCTGTAGTTGCAGTGCAGGGAGTGATGAATGTCATGTAAAGCATGATAATGTCATCTAGTGGACATGGTTGTTAATTGCACTCTTGTCCCCTGTATTTTTCAAATGTGGGATATTGGACATGCGGTCATATACAGCCCAAGTTTAAACCACTTAGCTGGTTTTATTTTCGTGTTACACTTATATTACTCATCTGTCTTTCAATTGCAGTGTAACTGTAGGAACGTAGACATGGCGTTAACTTTAAGTGTTAGTACTAAAAGAGAAAAAAAATAGCACGAGTGCAGACAGTAGTACAGCACTTGACAAATGACGGACCACAGAAAAAAAAGTCAAATGTCGCCCTCTAGTGGTGGCAGAAGGTTGGACAAAAATATGCAGACAGATTGACGGACGACGATTACAATTCTGTCCGGTTTGAAAAAATGACGGCCCGACGATGACGGAAAGGGGGTGGGGCTCTGATGAATGACCAATGTCGGACCAGCAAAAAAAATGTAATTTTCCCATCTCTGAATAACATAAATATCCTAGAAAATGATAAAACTCATCTTAAAAGAATAGTTCACTCATTTTGCAATTTTCAGTGGTAAAAAGTTAATATTTTTTCTCTGATTAATTTGACCAGTACATTATTTTTCACAAACAAATTTACCCATTGAAAATGACATCGCCTGTGCTCAAGGCTTGGGTAACGACCAATCATGAGTCACCTGCAGGTCATGTGACATTCACGAGCTGAGTTGTGATTTGTTGTTACCTGTGCTTTCAGTACGTGATGTTATTTTCATGTCATGGTTGATTATTGATTAAATAATAAGTATTTCCTTCTAAAAAAAAAGGCTAAATTCCAATTTGTAACCCTACTTGTTTGTTACGTTCCATTTCAAACTATGCCGAAGCATGTCGGTTATTTCCAAACCTGTTTGTCCACGGGCCCCCAGCTGCCGAACTGCAGAGCGTCCTGGAACCATTCTTGCTCCGCCGGGTCAAGTCGGAGGTGGCTGTGGACCTGCCCAAGAAAACGGAAGTGGTGGTGTACCACGGCATGTCGGCGCTCCAGAAGAAATACTACAAGGCCCTCCTCATGAAGGATGTCGGTGAGAGTGGAACCATTTCCCTCATATTCTGCGTGAATGCTCTTCATCGTCATCCCAAAAGCGCAGCCTGTTACCAGGCCGATCAAATCCATGTGGGATGGAGAGGCTTTTGGAAAATTCTTCCTTATTTGGCCACGATTTGCTCTTAGAGGCTTTTGGCAGCGAGCAAAGCAACAAGACCCGTCTGCTCAACATCCTGATTCAGCTGAGAAAGTGTGTGGACCACCCGTATCTCTTCGATGGTAAGGAGCTTCCATTACCGTAATTTACACGCATAGGACGCGCCCTTTATTTTATGCTCAAATTCTGGGATTTTCTATGCTACCTTGTATAACTGTGTTTCACAAATGGGGGTACTATTACCCCAGGGGGTACTTGAAGGAACTTCAGGGGGTATTCTAAGCAGTTGTTTTTCCTTTCCAGATGGAGACATTAAAACTTTTACTTGATCCTCTCCGTTTTAGGAATACTATTCCTGCGCGTGAAGGATAGACTCGGACGTTGGTTGAGTCTGCTCACTTCTTTTATTGAAAATAATGCTGTAATAACCACAGTTAACACAAGCTGCGGTTAGGTGCAACAGGTATTGCCTGCTAACTGCCAACTGATGTCGGAATGTTAGCTAGCCCCGTTACGGTCATTTTTGTAATTGAGAAAATATCTGTAAAAATGCGCACCTGCACGTCAAATCTTGGCTTATGTGAATGATGGATCGATCTTCCTCGAATGATGTAGAATGAAAAAGTTTCCGTTCATAGGACGCATACGTACCTTTAGCCTTCAATCTTGGGAAAAAAGTATGCCTTTTTTTTTTTTTTTTTTTTTTTGTCTTGGCTCAGGGGTGGAGCCAGAGCCATTTGAGATGGGGGAACATCTGGTGGAAGCCAGCGGGAAGCTTTGCCTCCTTGACAGCATGCTAACCTACCTGCATCAAGGGTACGTCACTTCCTGTCGTGGAGTAGAACATAGTTGTGGACATGTGCTAGATCACTCTAAAAAAGTTTGCACGAGAGTTAATGTTCTAGATCACTCTACAATTAAGTATTTCATTGCCGACTCTACCACGTTTACAGTACATAATATACATATTCAATGTTTTATACAACATATTGTAAAACACTTTCCAATGCAATTTGTATAGTCTGCAAAGTGTGTACATGAAACAAAAAGATTCAGTTGAAAATATGAGAATTCCGTCAACTAAAGAAAAAATGTGACTAAATGAAGCTCTTGGTAGACAGACGGTGCAATATCAACTGCAGCCAGAGGCGGCGCTAAAATGCAAGATTAAGCCAAACGAGGCACAAATCTGTAACTGGTAAAAGATAATCTAAATCAGTTCCAAAAAACCCAAATTATTTCACGCCCCCCCCCACTTTGAGAACCCCTGCCTTAAACTATGTTTATGTATGTTTTTATTTATACATTTATTCAAATTCTGTTGCAGCGGCCATCGCGTTCTGCTCTTCTCTCAGATGACAAGGATGCTGGACATTCTTCAGGACTACATGGAATACAGAGGTGGGAGCGACACGCCGGCGCTCCAGGGGCGCCTAATATTTCGACCGCCGTATTTTATCCGCGCAGGATTCAGCTACGAGCGTCTGGACGGCTCGGTACGCGGCGAAGAACGCAATCTGGCCGTGAAGAACTTCAGCAGCAAGGACGTTTTTGTCTTTCTGCTCAGCACCAAAGCAGGTGTGCTCGCACGCTCTTTGGATTTTCGCCTCTTCAGCTAAAATGTGTGTGTGAGTGTGTGTGTGCGCGCCTGATGCGGGCAGGCAGATAAGAGCTGTGGCAGGATGACGCTCGCCGGTGAAAACAAGGCCACAGCCACTTCCTGTCGCGATAGCTTTCGGCCCTTCAGTTCACATCAGACTTAAAATAGGATGATTTAGTTGAGCGTAGTCTTTTGTGCTAAGCTAGCATTAGCATTTAGTCAGTCCCGAGTTCTTTGTTTTGTTTGGTACTCAAGCCTTGAGCACATCTAATGTTATTTTGAGTCGACAGGAAGTGGAAAAATTGTTTTTTAGAGGAAGTAATCATACATGAAAAAATAATTATGGACAAAATATAAACTTTTTCCTACTGAAAATGACTAAAGGAGAGGACTATCTCTTGCTTTCAACCTTGTGTGTTTTTTTTTTCTAATTCTTTGATATTTGATTTCACATCACAGGAAAAGCAATGAAAAAAGACAATAGGGAGCTGAAATTTCACCCAGATGGTGACAACATGTCAAAGTTCAATATGGCATGACCACTTAGTTATCACACTACCAGGGGCGTGCCCATCCATTGGCTAAAATAATTTGAGAACGGTGTGGAAGAAAATGACCGAAAAATGTTCAAAATACTGCAACAGGGATTAAAAAAAAAATCTTTTCTGATTTCTCAATTGTGTTCCATGCAGGAGGTGTTGGCATGAACCTGACAGCGGCTGACACGGTCATTTTCATGGACAGCGACTTCAACCCTCAAAACGACCTGCAAGCGGCCGCACGCTGCCACCGCATTGGCCAGCACAGGTGCCCGCCACTGTCGTGTGACCCAAGCGGCGCCGCCATCTTTTATTCTGTTCATTTTTTGAAAATGTCGGCTGCAGGCCGGTTAAGGTGATCCGTCTGCTGGCCAGAGACACAGTGGAGGAGATCATGTATTCGCGCGCCATCTCCAAGCTGGAGCTCACCAATACAGTGATTGAAGAGGGGCGCTTCTCTCTGCTGGAGCGTGCGCAGTCTGCGGCGGCGGGGCTGCATGTGAGTTGCAACACTCACCCTCTCTCATCCCTCCCATCATTTTCAATTATCGGCACTTCCTGTGTGAGCTCTACATAAGCTGACTTGTGTTGCTAGAGTTCATCAAAGGAATGAATTATAATTAAGCTAGGAAAAGCAGAACAAAGTTGTATTATTTCTCTGATATGCAATGGAAATGTAAGATAGAAGTTTTAAAGAGAAGTTTTATCATTGGTAAATTCACCCTCAGCAATACCTTGTTTTACTTGTAGTGTATGTGACAGATGAAATGTAGACATATTTAGACAAATATTAATTTAACCGTCTTCGATAGTTGTAGGGCAGACAGTTATTAATGAGAACGGACATGGTGGAATGTCATGTAAAGCATAATATTGCCATCCTGTGGACATGATTGTTAATTGCACTCCTGTCCCTTGCATTTCTCATATGTGGGATATTAAACATGCTGTTCCAGCTCAGTGATATCTTGAAATTTGGCGTGGACAAGCTCCTGTCCTCCGACGAGAGCTCGATCCAGGACGTAAAACTGGAGAAGATCCTTGGCGCCTCACGCGACGGCCGTTGGACGCTCGACCAAGACGACGACGCCGACCAAGAAACTTCCTCCTTGCGAGAGGACGATGAGAGTGACTCGGAGTCTGACAGGCAGAGTATGTTTTTATCGTGCCGCTTGCGCGTCGTTATCCTCACGGTGACGTCGGGTGTATGGTCCCAGACCACATGTACTGCTTCGAGGGCAAAGACTACAGCAAGGACCCCAGCTCAGAGGACCAGAGAAGCTTCGAGCGCCTGCTGGAGGAACAGCTCGCCGATCTGCACAAATCCGGCGGAGAAGGACGAAGTCTACGAAACAAAACTGATGTATGACTTTCTCATGGTATAATTAGGATTTTGGGTCTAGTTTATTAACATATATTTGCACGATGGACAGAAGTTTTGAGACAAATATATGTTAATAAACTAGACCCAAAATCCTAATTTTGGTTGCGGCGTAAACATCTAATTTCAAGTACCAAGAATGTAATGTTCTTGTAACAGCATCTGTGTAAGGGGCTACCGTACTTCTTTCAGGTGTCGGCGACAGCGGGGCTGGTTTTCCCGACCAGGAAGCGGCGGCCTCTCACGGAGGCGGAGCTAGAGCTGCGGCGGCAGAAGCGCCAAGAGGCAGCGGCCAAGCGGGCCAGATATGAAGCAGAAACCAAAAAGAGGCAGGAGGAGCACAAGTTCAAGAAAAAGTAAAACATACGCTCATTTTCATTTCATTAATTTTGAATTGTTCTGCATGTATGTGGTCGATATGGATATTTGAAACAAGATATGGTTATTTATAATACGGTGATTACGCATGATATTTACACATAATTGTTCAAACAAAAGGTATAATTTATATAAAAACATAGTAATGCGAAGTGCCATAAACGGGCTAACAGAGATTGATAATAATAATATATAAAATACAATTTTGGGGGTGTCTTAATGTTTAAAACACAAGAAAGAGACTATAAATCGGTCCCTTTACACGATACTTTGTCTTCAAGTATTTTGAAAACAAAAATGGCCAGGTCTTCCTGTGACAAAAGGATTTAAAAAAAATAGAAGTATTGAACTAGTAAACAAAGATTGGACTCAGTCACTTTCTACTGTCGAATCTTAATTAAGTACAGTAAGGTCCAGTTATGGTGTCCTTCCATTCAGGATGGCCTGGTGGGCGTCCAGCGGTTACACATCTCGCTGCTTGAAGTCGGCGGAGAGCGAGGAAGACGAAGAGGACGAAGAGGAGGACCGCAGCAGCGTGAGCTCGGCTGACTCGGACAGCGGCGCCATCCACTACGTCCTGGGCGACGTGACGCATCCGCATGCCGCACGCGGGGACGCCGTCGTCGTCCATTGCGTCGGTACGCAATGCATTATAGCGCCAATACATTGTAGCGCCGCTGCTGATTGGGCGTCGCCTCGTTTTGTCGTTAGATGATTCGGGCCGGTGGGGGAAAGGCGGCTTGTTTACTGCGCTTGAGGTGAGGTCGGATGAACCCCGGCGGCAGTATGAGCTTGCAGGAGAGATGAAAGGTGAGAGGGAAAAGATGGACTAGGCTTGGGATAAAGTGGGAGGCACGGCCAGAAGAATGCGTCATAAATTTGTCATAAATCTTTGTGATCCAAGGCGAACAGGTTTCACATGATTCTTACTGCTTGATAAAGACGAGGTCATAAATTCGTCATACGTTTTAGTGATGTAATACTATGAGCATGTTGCCCATTCCTACCCGTCACAATTGATTACAAAAATCAAGGTCTTTTCAAAAATCGGTCACAAATTCGTCAAGCGTTTGCCATCAAATTTTCAAATAGAACACTTGTATTGCCCTTAGTGGATACGTTTGATAAAGTCTTCAAAACGTGGGCACAAAAAGGTAATACATTTGTCATATTTTCTTTTAATATATTCCTCTGAAAATATTGCCAATTTCTAAGAGTCTTTTAGAAACTGGTACGAAAATGGTCATACATTTTTGCAGTAGTGAAATTATTGACCGTTCCTAAACTGGTCATCTATTTTTGTGTTTATATTGCAAAAATATTGGCAATTTCTAGTAGTCACTTGATAAAAGATACATCTTTTCAAAAAATGCGCCTAAGGGTCATAAATTTATCATAAATCTTTGTAATATAGTGAAATTATTCATGTTTCCTAAAACAGTCATACATTTTTGTGATACTTTTGCGAAAATATCTCCAAATTTTAGAGGTCACATTTGATGACGCATACTATAGATCTTCTCAAAAAGCTCCTAAGGGTCATATATTTTTGCAATACTGTATATTACAGTGATATTATTGACCGTTCCCAAAACGGTCATAAATGTTTGTGATTTCAAAAAGGGTCACAAAGAGATCATAAATCTGTTATATTGGTACCCCTTGATCACATCTAATAAAGGGGGAGGGGGGTGTCTTAAATTTGATGTAGACCTGTGTAGTCCCTTATTACGCAACCTGTAAAATATTCCTTTCCGTATTGTTTTTTTTTTTTTTTGCCCCCCTACAGATCTGGATCTCGGAAGCGTGCTATTTTTCCCCATCGATGACAAACAGTCCCGCCTGGACGGGAATGATCACGTAGGTTCCGAGCATTTACTCACACGCGCACGCGTGCGTGCGATTGCGTCTACGTGTGCGTTTGTGCGACTTCCTCCCCCGATTCAAATTGTGATACGCTCAGCTCGCGAGGAGTTAACTTTTGAACGCGCTCTGCCCCCTCAGCTGGCCCTCATCGTGGCGCAGCAGCGAGATAAAGCCAACAAACTGTCCGGCATCTTCCTGACGGCGCTGGACGACGGCCTGAGGAAGATTCATTCCGCCGCCAAAAGGATTCAAGGTGGTAATGCACCCCGATGAATCCGAATGGGCTCAGTCACGTTGAAAATCAAATGCAAAGGGTCATAATATCGCAATCCAGTTTTTGACGGCAGCTTAAGTTATATTATTTTCAAATCGGTCTTACTGTTTCATTAAAAGTACCGGTAATTGTTTTATTTTTTACGAGGCAGGGTTTTATTTATTTATATATATATATATATATATATATATATATATATATATATATATATATATATATATATATATATATATATATATATATATTTTATTTTTTTTATAAAAAAAAATCAGGGAAAAAATAAATAAAAAGAAGGCGGCCATATCTTTTTGAGAAAAGTCATATTTTTATGAGAATCGATTCATAGTTTTAGGTGACTCGGGTTTAATTTTTTTCCAAGAAAAGAATCCAGTATTTCTTCAACATTAAATTGTAGTTTAAGCTTGTATGTTTTTTTTTTTAAGATTGAAAGTCATATTTTAGTATGTCTATTACAAAACATATTTTTTGGTTTGTGACATAAAAATTGTCATCCTTTTTTGTGATGGAAATAAGTCATATTTTTTTTTTAGGAAAGAAGGAAATATTACAAGAATAATAAAATTTTTTAGTCATAATATAAAAATAAATTAAATTTAATGAGACCACAGGTTTTCAGGAAAGGTTATTTTATTTTTTCTGGATTAGTTGTATCATTTTATTAAACACTTAAAAAACTGTTATTTTTAAGTTACAATATTAGGATAAAGGAAACTTAATACATTTCTGTTTTTTCCAGATTAGTCGTGTTTATATTTGTAAAATGAAAACGTACACGTTACAGCAATAGGTTTATTTTGTGAGAATAAACGTAGTGTAATAATAAACAAAAATATATTACAGGTTTATCAAAAACTCATAAATATTACAAATATATTTCCTATTTTTACAACAAATCATATTTTTTTAAATAAATTCCCCAAGAATTCGTAATAACACACGTAATCTCACAACAACAGTTTTCTACAATAACTACCTAGCCATCTAGCTAGCTATCGTACAAAAATAAAACTGTTCTTGCGAGCTAGCTACGTAGATAGCTCGCAAGTATAGTTTTATTGTATAACAGTTATAGCTAGGTAGCGAGGTAGGTAACTAGCTAGATACTGAGTTATCTTGCTAGAAGGGTTGATAAATAGGTAGGTAGTTATTAGATGAGTGGTTAGCTAGAAACGTCGCTAGCTGACTAGAACGGTATTGTAGTGCGCAGCTGTTTAGCAAGCTAGCTTGATAAGTAGCTCGGTAGATAGCTAGCTAGAACAGCAGCTGCCTTGCTGTGCAGCTAGCTAGCTAGATAGCTTGCTCGATAGTTGGATAGATGTATAAATAGTAAAAAGTCAAGAAAAAAAGAACAATAATATAAAAGTCTTGACTGCTTCACTAGCTAAAATAACTTTAGGAATGTCTTATTTTACTTGAGAATGAAGACACCGTCATGCGAGAAAAAAAAATTCTACGTAAAGTCTTATTGTTCAAGTCACCAAATTTGTATTACACCGACCACAGACCACATCGTCGTAGTTTGACGCTCTGCAGGTATGAGCGGCCTTTGAAGTTCTCGGTTAGACTCGAATGACGGGAAATGCCGGGCCGTTCCTCCCGTCGGCGGCGAGCGTCGCATCTGCGGCCGCGCTGGAATGCGTGCTCGGAGATGACTTCTACTTGAATGGGAGGGAGGATGAAATGGCGTTTCGCCTGTCCCGCTTTTTGTTGATCCTCAAGCGAGCGTGCACCTGCCGCGCATCGGCCACGCCACCAAGGGCTTCAACTGGTACGGCACCGAGCGTCTGATCAGGAAACATCTGGCTTCCAGGGGCATTCCCACCTTCATGTATCCTTTGTCCTTCAATATTTTTTTTATGAAAAGTTATCTGTTTGTATGTTTTTGATTTGATTGTATTTCTTATACAGTAGTTCTTTAGTTTGGATTCAAGTTTTATCCCTTACATTCTTTGTTTATTTATTTGCTTTAGATTTACTCTATAGTTTCATGTATAGCATGTATATTTTCTATTTAAATTCTTTGCCTTGTATTTTTTACAAGGCATTTTCCTTCAATAAGGAAAACATTTATTTTCCATTTTGCTTATTCTTTTGAGCCAAGCATTGTTATGTTATATTTTTGTATTCATTTTCCTTGTACTGTATTTTTTATTTTCAGTTATTTATTCCCACTTGTGATTTGAGTCGTGAGTGAGCTAGTTAGCTAGCGAGCAAGTTGGCTAGCAGGTGACCTAGTTAGTTAGCTAGAGAGCTAGTTAGGTAATGAGCAACTTCGTTAACTAGCTTTCGAGCAAACTAACTACAAACGAATTTTTGCGTAGTGAGATGGCCAGTTAGCTAGCTAGCGAGCAAGTTAGTTACCGAGTGAGCTCATTAGCTTGCAAATGAGCTAGTTAGATAGATAGCGTGTTAATTAGTGAGCAAGCTAATTAACTAGTTTGCTTGCTCGCTAACTAGCTCTCTCGTTAGCTACGGGATTGTTACTTAGCTAGTAAGATTGATAGCGACCAAGCTAGTTAGTTAGCGAGAGACCTCATTTGCTAGCTAGTGAGCCAGTTAGTTGGATTGCTTAGCGTGCTAATTATATAGTGAGGGCGCTAGTTAACTATCTTGCAAGCTAACTAACTCACTCTCTCTTAGCTACGACCTTTTTGGTTAGCTAGTTAGCGAGCTAATGAGAAAACTGGCTAGCTATCTGCAGTAGCTAGTTTGTTTGTACTATTTTTTTTTGTTTATATGTTTTTAGCTTATGTTTGTATTGTATTCTACCTAATTTCATTGCCTAATATTTTTTATTCCTTCATTAATAAGCAAACATTTATTTGCCTCACATTGTGATTGCTCTTTTTTTTTTGTTTATTTTACTGCCTTGTATTTTTTTCCTGTTATTTTTTTATTTAGTTAGCACCCGAGCTTGTGAGTCAGCTATTTAGTTGGATAGTGAGCTATTTAGCTCGCTAGCTAATTACAGTAGCTTATCAGAAGTTCTTTTTCTGTTTGAAATTCATTCAAATATTTTTATTACAACACACTCAATTCCTGTGCAAACTTTGAAAATTCCTTAAATTTTGCACCTCTTTTCCTTAACCTGGCTGACAGATACTATCACAGTCGCAGTGGCAAAAACGCAGCGGCCGCCACATCGTCGGTTTCCTCCCCGGAAGCGCAGGCAGGCCCATCCTCCCCCCGGACCCCCCCTGAGCTGCCATGTTTCATGAGGGGCGTTCGTGTGTTTTTCTTCAACTTGACGGCAACCGACAGGAAGAGACTGGCCCGCTACCTCGTTACATATCCTTGATGACCTGTATTTATTTTATTTCAGCTAAGTAGAAGTGCTAACCACCTTAATCGTGTTTTTCTCGGCAACTTAGAAAAAAATCGACCAATTAGACATACCGTGTTCCCTCATTTTTTGGGGGGGGGGGGGGGGGGGTCACGATTCAAAAACTACCCGCAGTAACTGAAATCTGCGAAGTAGAGATTGAAATTTTCTTTATTTTTTTGCTTTTGTTCCCTTTTTTCAGGTTTGTTTCTTTCGTTAAAAACGTACATGATTTTTTTGGGGGTCTGGTTTGACTCAGCAGGAGGGAAAATATCAATTAAAAAAAAGCAAAGTTAAGCCCTTAAATAGATCATGAATGAAAATTCATGGAAGAGCATTTTTTGTTTAAAAAATTGCCGATATTTTGACTGGTTTGACTTTAAAGGTAGAAAAATAGTGACGTAAACTGATGTAGACAGGGTATTAAACTTTTTTTTTTCTTTTTTAAAAAAGAAATACATAAAATCTGTATTTTTCTGTTTTGTCCACCTGAGCAGAAGGAAAAATGTCAATAAAATTAGCAATATATATAATATAATAATATATAAACATAAGGTTCCTTAGCTGCTGTACACTTACGACGGCGACGAAGACGAGGTGATGAGCAACGAGGTGACGCACGTCGTCGCCGAGGTGGAGCACGAGATCCGCTCTCAGGTTAGCTACGAAAATTTCAGCCTCTCCGCTGACTTCGACTTGAACGTGATGATTTTTTGCGGCGTGTGCAAAAACAGGAGCTGCTGGAGCTGACGCGCCGCTACGATGGGGCCATGCCGGTGCGCAAGGCCTGGTTAGAGGCCTGCTTCTCCCAACAGAGAATGGTGGACAGCGCACTTTTCACACTCCAGCTCACATAACACCTGCGTGTGTTTTAGCTCAGTGTTGGAGCAAGAAATAAAATCTGAATTTATCTTTTGCTCTGTTTACAATATTCGCAGTATATTCAAAAACAATATTCAAATGGCTCTAGGTTATATCGATCTGGCAGAAAGACGATGACCATCACAGTTGTTTTGTCTCGCAGATTCGAATTGATATGAAAAAAATGTGTTTAGGGGTTCCTCAGGGATCCGCGCTTGGACCATTACCTTTCAAGTATTTGATAGTACACTTATTTAGCAGTTTTGAATGGTAAAAGGTCAATTCAATTTGATAAATGTTTGCCATGTACAATAAAAAAAACACATTTTGCCACCTGCAGTTGACCGAAAATGACATCACAAGCTCTTATGGTTCACGTCACAAACGACAGATCACGACACAGCTTGCAAACATCACTTGACCTAACCCACTAAACGGGTGAGCTATGATGTCATTTTCAGTCCACAGCAAGAGGGAAAAATGTTTTCAAAAGGTACTTAAAAATCTCTTATCAAAAATATTTATAGACAAAATAATAACTTTGTACTGCTGGAAATGGCTAAAGTTTACTATTAATTTTCATCTATAGCCGTCATTGGCAGTGTTAAATGTTCTTCCACAAAATGGCAGACTAGAGTTAGATACTTTCCTGATTTTTTTTTTTTTTGATGTACTAGTCATGTATAGAATTAATGCGTTTTCATATGTTAGCCATGTATATTAACAAGTAAAATAATTAAGCCAGACCTTTAAAAACACATTTTTCTACTTGCAATCAACTGAAAAATGACTCCAAACTCGGTTGACGACCAATCACGCCTCACCTGTTGGTCATGTGACATCCCAACCATGATTGGTCGTAACCTGCACTTTCAGCACGTGATTTTTAGTCGACGCAAGAGGCAAAATGTTTTTTGAAGCATTGTGAAAAAAAGTCACAATTATAGACAAAGTACTAACATGTTACTGTTGAAAATGGCCAAATAAAATGACTACCCCGTTAATAATAAACGACAAAAAAAGAAAACACGAAAGTGCATGTTCGATCCACGTGTTGTTTACGGTCGAGTAAACACCTGACTGACGCTGCGTGGGAAGTCGGGAGTGGGCGTGACTTGGCGGAAAGACTCCGAGCGATTTCAGTTCACACCAGAAGCAAAAACCCAAGCGAGCAAACGTGTGAAGCGGAGACCGAGAACCAGATATCGAAACGGTCCCCACAACGTAGCCGCCGAGCGAGCTCGTTTTCCTGTTAGGGAGCTTGGGCGTCGCCGGGAAGAATTCTCTCACAACTACCATAGGCTGGAGGCAAGAGAACTCTTTTTTTCCTCTTTTTTTTTTTTTCCTGTAACCTGAATTTGAACGTGTAAAAAAAAAAAACCTGACACGTATAATGTTTTAAGAACGTAACTTTTACATCGTAAGCTCTCCAACCACGGAAAAATAGAATCGAGGTCACATGCGAAACCACAAATGTCATTTTAAATGCCACTTTATATGTCATGTCATTTAAATGGAAAACATTTGAGAGTTGGTCTCATGAAATGACTTATTACGCTCCGACGCTTCTTAAGATGCGTTTACGTGTATGCGTGATTGTTAGCAAAAGAATTGGACTTTTTAGTTTTGTAATCGATGTCATCGCACGTGGGCCAACTGTTGACTACTTCAAATACATGCAGAAAGCCCCTGTGTGCGCGCGCGTGCGCGTGTGTGGGAGGGTGAAACACCCAGTTGACGTTTTCACGAAACAAAGAAAATTACACATTGAAAATATTTTTGCCTTAAAAGTTTGCTAGCTAGCTAGCTTACCTTTTGTCTTAAAAGTATGCTAGTTGGCTGTCCTAACTTTAGTACGTATGAGAACTTCACAGACAAGCAATTTTTTGTCGTTTTCTTTTATATTTTCTTACTACGAATATTTTTATTAAAACGCAAAAATTTGCAGGATGACATGCGGCATCTCTCCAATGCCGTCAACTGAAATTTACGTCAAAATGCCCTCGAGCTCGCATCACAAATGTCGCCAATCATGTGTTTGTGCTTTGGTCACATGACCTTCGCAATGCGAGCCCGAGGGCACCTTGACGTCGATTTTTGTCAGTAGCAGGGAGCGCCGTTGCATAAATATCCTGCTTTCTTGAGTGGCTAAAAAAAACAACAACAACAAAAACAAAATAGTTTTTTTTTTTTTTTCCATGAACGCTATTTTATTCAGAACGCCGTGGCTGACTGAGGTGCGATAGGTGAGTCCTGCTCCCTAGTGGTGTTACTTGGCGTATTTTTGCGTTTCAGATTTTTTTTTTCTGTTTTTTGATTTGTGCCTGTTTTTTAAGAGCATTGTTTTGTCAACTTTTTTTTTCAACTTTTTTGTTATCTGTTTAAAAAAAAATGCATTTGTTTTGTCATAAGTTTGCTTCCATTTTGTTTTTGTGATTGCAGTTTTTTTGGTGGCATTTTTTTTTAGCATTCAACTGTTTTCATTATAGACATTCAGACAGAGAACATAAAACCACAAAACATTTTATAGCTCATTTAGTAGGCTGCGAAATAGTCATTTTTTGAATTAAATTTCAATAATATATGGCTGTGAGAATTGTTATTCTGTCAGTCTACATATGTTGCTCCACTATTTGTGTTCACATATAAGTTGCTTGGGAGTGATAGTGCTGCAACGCTGTTGCTGGTCATATTTTATCCGCTTTGCATTGGAAAAATTCTACATGGCAAATTTTGCATCCAATCGCTGTGCGTGCATTTTTTGTCTTTCTATTTTTGCATGTTACCGCCCTTGACATTACACCACAACTTGTAACATTTTTTTTTTGGTGAGGACATCCTGTCACGGCCACACATGTTGATGTCGAAATTAATCGCAGAGAAAAGACATCGAGTCTGCCTGGGAGGGGGGGTGTCGTTTGTAGCAGAATAAAATGACTCCAGTCAAAATAAAAGTACTCTTTTAGCCAAATTTCATTAAAAAGCTCCTAAGTAACTTAGTAACAAGTAACAAGTACTAAGTAACAAGTATGTTCTTGCAACACCTGAAAATGTACATTTTTTTTCTGTCTCAAGTGCTACGTGAACACACACATGGATGCGAGGAGGCTCAATCATGCTGCCAGCTTGCAAATCTCTAAATAGGTGAGAAACACACAAAATACTCACAAATATTCAACAAAAACTGTTTTATTGCTAACAATAGTACACCATGAAAGACATTTTCCGTCAATGAAATGACTTAAGGCAGTGCTTCTCAAATGTCTGTAGGAGAACACCTGAGGGTACTTGAGGGCACCTTGCGGGGTCCGGGAGATCATAACAGGTTTTAGTAAATGTAAGGTTTTAATAAATGTAATTTACTAAAGAGCGCAAAATGCCTTTTCAAATTAAGAGCAAATTAATTGGAAGATGAAGCAGCTGATTTTCAAATTGTGTCATTAGGACTTCTTTTCAAGCTTGGACAAACCTGTCTATTAAAGTAAACGTGTGACAGGTTTGAGATTTTGATGCTAATATTTTTTTTTTTTTTGCTTTTCTGACATTAAACTGTCAGATTACAAAACCGAATACCAGACTGCGTTTCAAGGCAGAATAATGTTAATGTAAACAAAAGGGTATGGATGTGGTGGATCCCTTTGTCGGTATGGACCGTTTTGTACATTTTCTAACAATAAATAGTTCTCAACTGTTATTCGGTGTTCCGCAGAGTTCAATTCTGGGGGACTTTATGTTTTCATTCAGTCTTCGACCCTTGGGTTCCATTTGTTTTTCCTCTCCACTGCTAAGCTGATAACTGTCAGATTTATGTCACGCGGAGGAAAAAAAAGACACAGAGACAACTTCTGTCTGAAAAGTCTAATCATTAATGTGTCTGATGTAAAAGCGTTCTTCTCCAGTTCATATATTTTAATGTCAAAGAAAACAAACAAACAAAAAAACAATACACACATGGTTGGTCTTTTTTTCGGTTTGGGCCCTTTGTGTACATTTTCTAACGATAAATAGTTCTCAAGTGCACTACCCCACAGTCATATGGTGTTCCACAGGGTTCAATTGTGGGGCCCTTTATGTATTCATTCAATCTTCTACCCTCGGGTTCCATTTGCAGAAAATAGTATTTCCTTTCACCGCCACGCTGACGTCCGATTCCCGTCCGGTAAAGCAAAAGAGACACTCACTGGGGCCACTTTTTTTCCGACGTAAACGTGTTCCCGTCCAGTTGGTTCCCGAGCAACAGCAACACGCCACAAGAGGACGATGAGACCATGAGCGCCGAACAGCGAGAAGCGACCGCCGCCCCCAAACCGGACTCCGCCTCGCTTTACGACCACACGTCGTCCGGCTCCCCCTCCCGGCCCGGCTCGCGGAATTCGGAGCGGGACGGGGAACCTGAGCCGGACCGGCGTTTCCGGCCCGACCTCAGCTACCGTTCCGTCCCGCCGGCTCCCTTTCCGAGCCTGGCGGAGGGCGGCTGGCCGCAGCCGTCGTTTTTTTCCGGCGACTGGTCGGGATATCCCAGCAGCGGGCCGCCGTCCGGGTCGGACCCCTCCGAACTCTGCAGCTGCTGCGGCCAGGGCTTCGCTTCCGGACACAAGCCCAGCCTGGAGCAGCCGTGCTCGCTGCGCTCGGAGCCGCCCGCCCGGCACCGCGCGCTACCGCCGTACGCGTGCTCGCCGCCGGGGGCCGCCTGCTGGGCCGGGCGTCCGGCCGACGCCCCCGTCGAGCCGCCGCGGCCTCAGAACCCGGCCGCTTACGCCCCGCAGCACTGTGAGTCTCGACTCGCCGCCGCCGCCGCGTCGATTTGCCGGTGCTGTTCTGGAGTCGGCTTTGTTTTTGGTGTCAACGCACAGGTGACTACAGACCTCCCTGGGGCCGATTCACTCCCATGTGAGTTATTTTGCTTTCGCATTCTTTCCACTCAGACGGCTAGCTAGCTAGAGGGCTATTAGCCAGATGCATAGTTAGCTAGGTAGATGGATTGCTTGATTGGTAGCTACATTGCTGATTAGCTAGATAATTAGCTTGCGAGATGGGTAGATTGTTAGGTAGGTAGCCATATGAGTGGAGAGCTAGATGCTAGCTAGCTCAGCTAGCAAAGCTGAAAATGCGTTCCCGGCGTTGAATAAGATGGCTTTTATTTTTTTATAGAGAAGGCAAAGCACAGACATAATATTTGACAGTAAACTATAAATAGCTCAAAGCGGAACGGTCGGATCTCGGAAGGATATATAGCCTGGCCAGACGTTTTGGGTCTTGAGTATCGGCAAATTGTATCGGAAGCCTCTATGAACTCCCAATACATAAAATAAAAAATCAACAACAAAAAAAAAAACAAGCTGGGATCAAGTATCACTCACTACTTTCAAATACATGGACATAAACACACAATAACAAAACATATATAATATTCATATATACATATACAGTATAATACTTCCCCGGTAGTTATATCTTCTTAGTTCTTTTTTTTTTTTTTTTCTCTGGTAGGGGCCACAGCGTTCCGGGCGTGGAAAAGCCGGCGCCGCACAGCATGCCGTTGTCCCTGGAACAGAGTAAGTGGGCGGGGCGGGGCGGGGCGGGCCCAAGAGAGGCGGCGCGGGCCACCGCTAACGTCGCCGCCGCGCGCGCGCACGCAGGGAGGGTGTTCGTCACGTACGAGGCGGACGACGACGACCACGTCAACCAGATCATCAAATTCGTGGCCCTTCTGCGACACAACGGCTTCGACACGCACGTACGAGATTCCTCTGCGCGCTTTTGGCTAACATTGGTCGCTCTCAAACTTGTATGTCAAAATTAAAACTGGACCTTAGATGGTTGTTTAAAAAAAACAAAACAATACTGTAACAACAAAATGCCTTACTTGATATGGTTTTCCTTCCAAAAGCCTTATTTTACTTTTTTATTTAATGCTTTACTGTACGTGATCATTAAAAAAAAAAAAAAAAAACACCTTACTATATTTTAAATAAAAGCCTTACTATACATATGTAACCACGTAAATATTATATATATTATATATTATATAATATTTAAAAAAAAACTATTAGCCTATTTTTAGCTTATTATATATGTTTTAAAGGTCTTTTTTTTCCCCCAAAAATAACGCCTTAATATACATGTTTTTGTTTTGTAAAGCTTACTGTACATTATCATTAAAAAGCACCTTACTATACACGTTTTTTTTTTAAATCAAAACAAGCCCAACGATACACATATAAGTACACAAATACATTTTTTTAATAGAGACTTTTTATTATTATTCGCTTATTTTACATTTTTAAAGGTCTTTTTTTTCTGAAAAACAATATGCCTTATTATGCATGTCTTTTTTTGTAATGCCTTACTGTACATAGTCATTAAAACACCTAACTATACATTTTGTTTTAATTAAAACGAGTCTTACTACAGTATACACATATAACTACTTAAATATTATATTTTTTAAATTTATTATTTTATTATAATTAACTTATTATACGTATTTTTCTTTTTTTTTTCCAGAAAAATAACAAGCCTTATTAGTTTTTCTTGTTTTGTGCTTTCAGATCGACATATTTGAGCAGCAGTTCCGCAGCATCAGCAAGATCGACTTCATGGAGCGCTACCTCAGCGAGGTCAAAGGTCGCCGCCGCCGCGGCGGATTTGATGAAGGGACCCCATTTTTGTTTCGCCCCCGCAGAAGGAGTACCTGATCATCATCATCATCAGCCCCAAGTACCACCAGACGGTCACCACCTCGCACCTGGGCCCCGACAACGACGAGAGGACCTGCAACACCGTCTACATCCACAAACAGGTCCCCGAAAACCCGGCCGAAAAATTCCGCCGCTTCGCCCCTCGCGCTCGACGCCCTCGGCTTTCTTTGCCTTCAGCTTCAGAACGAGTTCATCCAGAACGGAAGCAAGAATTTCCGCTTCATTCCCATTTTGTTCCCGGGGGCCAAGAAGGTAAGATTTCGTTATAATGTCATAATTCAAGTATTAGAACTTTTCAAGACTGTCGCATGATGGGAGGCCAGGCTAAGCCAACCGACAAAGTCATTGAAAGGCTTGCGAATGTCATTGGTTGGCCGCTTGCGCCACCCTGTGGTTTCAGGGTGTTATTAACCCTTGTGCACGCACTTTGCAAACATACACACATTGCACTTGCTTTTCATGGTGTAATAAATAAAGTTAATGATTTTCCCCCATTCCGCCACTCAAATTGTTCAGTAGCTTCAGGTTAAATTTATCAACAGCCACAAAAAATTGAAAAATGGTATGGTCTGACGCTGACATTTTAAGACATAGCCTTTAACTGGTCTCTACCGCCACCTACTGTTATGAGGTAAAACACAAGTCAACAAAGAATTTTGTTTTTGCTGACCGTTTGAGCGCCACTCAATGGAATCTTGCAAAAATTGCAGGAAAATCAATGTCATAAATCTCAATAAAATGCATCTCAAAAATTGTATTTCGAATAGTTTTATATGGTCCAAAATTTGGACAATTTTTGTTTTTGTCGCACGTCTAACTGCAATCACACAGAAATGTCAGAATCATTGCGTTTTGAATTTTTACGTTTTCAATCATCTGCTGGAAATTTCATCTCCCAGAGTATATTTTTCCCCCATTGAATCTCTCATGGTATCGTCACAAAAATAAATTATCACATAATGCCACATGGGTTAATGCAAAAATTGTAGGAAACGCATGATTAAAATATCCCTTTTCGATATATTCAAAATTGACAACGTTTCCAATTTTGAATGGCAGTAAACGAGCCCGACACGGGCCAAATTTGATGGCTCGACGGTGTAGCTCATTTCCACGCGGTTAAGCGCATTTGTGTTGCCCGCAGTGCCACGTTCCCAACTGGCTGCTCAACACGCACGTGTACGCTTGGCCGCGCGACCGCGACGACATCCTGCGACGGCTCATGAGGGTGGAGAAGTACAACCCGCCGCCCATCGGGGAACTGCCCACCATCGTGTCCATCCCCATTTAGAGTCCTTTCGCAACGACGCTTGCGAAGCAGAAGACGATTGGAAGGGGAGACAAAAAAAAAAAAAAAATGGCCGCTTTGAAGATCGGGCTCCTACGTTTCCAACAGTCATGCTGACAAGATGTCAAAACGTTTTCTGACGAGGCGGCCAAAGGGGCTCAGATGTTTACCGAATTTTGCATTGGAATTTGTCTTTAAAAAGACTTTTTTTTTTTTTTTTTTACATTGTTCCGATGTGATTGTTGAGCCAAAATTCCGAGCGATTGAAATCAATACACAAACATTTTGGGCTTTTATTTTTTTAAATAATAATAATAAAAAGATAAAGCTGCAGATTTGGATTTGAAATGTGTATATATACATATGTGTATATATACACACACACATATATGTATATATAGAGAGAAAGAGAGAGAGAAAAAGCGCTATAGATTCACGCACATCTTAGCACAGTATGCGTAACGAACACTCTCCCGATTTCATCGTGTGCCGTTTTCTGTCGAAAAACCACGAGCGGCGTGGAGGGGCGGAGCTTGCGCTTCGCTCGACTCGCCCACCCGCTCTCCCTCCATCCCAACGGGGTCATGGTTTAATAGTTTTATTTTCACAAAAGAGGTAACACTGCAGATGCTCTTACAGACATCATTAGAAAAAAAAAAATCTGAATACAGTGTTTCGTCTGTATATTGAAAAGTACATGAAATAATATTAATCTTACCAAAAAAAAAACAAACATCCGTAATAAACGTGGATTACAAAGTGACATTGGATGTAAATACATTGCTTTAGGATAAGTACAAACAATGAAGTGCTATTTGTTTCCGAAGCTAGAAAATGGGCTTAAAAAGCAGGAAGCGGCTTCTGTTTGAAGAGTTTGCAAATTTCCTTCAAGGAAAAAGTACTATAAAATAAGTTACAGTACAGTGAGTAGCTTTTGTGGTGGTTTTTTTGTTCCCATCCGGCAAGCAGAAAGACACTCGTGCAGGAATAAGAAGAGTTTCTTCATGGCACACAAAAACGCTTCACGACTTCTTTTGTTTGTGTGTGGAAAGTAGCGCAAATACTTCATGTCATGTGACCTACGCCGTCACACGTCGTCAGCCGGCAAAGGAGGTACGTGGATGTTGAACCTTGGTCTGGTGAAAAAAGCCATCTTCTCTCTGCGCACAAATTCAGTTCCAGTCAGAAAGGAGTTTCGCGAGAACGTCGTCCGTTTCACGTGAAACGTGATCGCTTTCATGTTAAACGTGATCACTTTCACGTGAAACGTGATCACTTTCACGTGATAACTTTCACGTTAAACGTGATCACTTTCACGTGAATCGTGATCACTTTCACGTGAATCGTGATCACTTTCACGTGAATCGTGATCACTTTCACGTGAATCGTGATCACTTTCACGTGAAACGTGATAACTTTCACGTGAATCGTGATAACTTCCACGTGAATCGTGATAACTTCCACGTGAAACGTGATAACTTCCACATGAAACGTGATCACTTTCACGTGAAACGTGATCATTTTCACGTGATCACTTTCACGTGAAACGTGATCACTTTCACGTGATCACTTTCACGTGAAACGTGATCACTTTCACGTGATCACTTTCACATGATCACTTTCACGTAAAAACGTGATCACTTTCAGGTGAAACGTGATCACTTTCAGGTGAAACGTGATCACTTTCACGTGAAACGTGATCACTTTCACGTGAAACGTGATCACTTTCACGTGAAACGTGATCACTTTCACTTTTGCGAATAAACGTCACTTTTAACAACTGTTCGCGTTTAACGCGGTCGTTTTTAAGTTCCGGACTTAACGTTGACCTTGTTTGGGATTAAGTTTCGCGTCATCGTTTTCACGTTTAGCGTGACCGCGTTTGCAAGACGTTTCCAATCGTTTGGGTTTTGCGTCGGCGCTGGTCGCAGGGAAATTTGCGGGACGGACCTGAAGGTGTGAACGGGAAGCGGCTCCTTGTGGCTCTGCCCCCTCATGTGCAGAAGCTCTTTGGAGGCCTTCCTCAGCCTCCTGCCCACCTCCTCCTCCTGACGCTGCTCCTGCTCGCTCTGGCCTGCCTGCAAGCCGACCAAATGTCCGTTGTGTAAAAAAAAAAAAAAAATTGCTTATGCGTGTTGAAATTTGACATTTTTGGGGGCGTTTTTCTTCCAGGTCGTTTTGATAGTATTTTATCCCACTCCTGGTAGTGTGATAACTACATTAAGTGCGTGTAACATGTCAACATGTGGGTGAAATTTCAGCCCCCTAGTGTCTTCTTTTAATGCTTTCCCTTTGATGTGATTTTTTTTTTTATGTAAAGATCAAGGGATTGGACAAAAACCCGAATGTGGGATTTTAACCGCCGTATTTTCCGCACTATAAGGCGCACCTAAAAGCCTTAATTTTTTTTAAAAGCGGAGGGGTGCGCCTTATAATCAGGTGCGCCTTATATATGGATCAATATTGAGATTGGTAGATGGGGAACGAAGTGATAAAGTAAGCTTTACCTGTTTCTTTTGTGCGTTTACAATTGAACAAGGTTGCTCGTATTGACATTGATTTATTGTGCTATTGAGAGTTTAGAGTTATTATTTGAGTTATTATTACTTCAAGTATTACTATATTGTGATTGAAAAAGTTTTGAAATATTATATATTATATTATATTATTATATTATATTATATTATATTATATTATTATATTATATTAATCCAATGCGCCTTATATATGGAAAAATGTTTTCAAATATGAGATTAATTGAGGGTGCGCCTTATAGTGCGGAAAGTACGGTATTTTTAGGACACTTTCTTCCACATTGTTGTGGCGGGATGACAAAAGCGAAAGCGGGCGCGTCCCACCTGTCTGTGGGCCTCCCGGAGGAGGCAGCGGAAGCGCTCGTCCCTCAGGGCCCAGTGGGGCAGCTCGGCGCCGTGGCGGGAAGGCGCGGCGGGCTCCTCCAGACGCAGCTTGAGCTCCCGGAGGGCGCTGAGCTCCTCGCTCAGTTGCCTCTGGCGCGTCCTGCAGGCCTGGAGGTCCAGCTCCAGGTCCAGGGAGGTGCGCGTGGGCCGCTCGGCCAGCGAGGAACGGTACGACTGCTGCTTGTAGCGTAGCGTCCGCCGCTCCAGCGTGTTTCGCATAAACGGCGATTTCTTTGGTAGCGTGGAGCTGTCGCTGTCGCTACGGTACAACTAACACAAAAATGACAAAAGCGCTTTCGATATTCCAAGTGATGACGAGGCATTGTCAAAATAATCGAGTTTTTTTTTTTTTTTTTTCAGCGTCGCGTATTAGCAATACAACAGGATTTCCTGCTTGTCTTCGGGAACAAGCTCAAAATAAAAACGCTTGTGGCATTACATTATTCGGTATGGTAAAGACTTATTTTGAAGCTCTCACCGCATTTTGATGGCCTTTTATCGTCGTGCGGCGCATTAGCAGGAATTTGATGGTCAAAAACAACAAGCAAAAGAAAATTGCCAGATTTGCATAAAAGTTGTCCGCATTTAAGTCCGTTAGCGTTGGATAAAAACAGTGCGCCTACCCTCAGTTGAAACTGATGCTCTGCTGCCCTCTGCTGGAGGATTGGCTCATTACCACAATTCAAACTAATTTAAAGGGCCAGCGCAACAGAGCGCCTCATTTAAAAAAAAGAAAACAAAAGATTAAAACGATGTATGTTGAATGTTTTTAATTATATTCATAGTTGATGAGATTTTTTTGTTTGTTTTTAATGCGAGGGTTATTCACCCTGTAGAACCACAATTTAAAAGGCATCAGAACCCTCCTGAAAAAAACGTTTAAAACGACATACCTCGTCTTTGGCACTGAACGTATTGTTTCTAATTGACTTCATAGGTGGTGTGTGTGTGTGTTTTTTTTTTTAATACTCACCCTGCAGACGTACTGGCTGCGAGCTCCGGGCGAGAAGGTCTGCGAGCGCACGAGGGTGCTGCCACGCATGAAGGGCGCCGCGTGACCCCAGCGGGCCCCGCCCCTTTCTTTGCCACGCACTCGCACCGTCTCCGCAAAGTGCCCCTCCGTCATGGTGGCCTTCTCCACCTGCCGGGACCCAAAGAAACCAATCGTAATGGGGACTTTACTTGGCTTATCATTCATAAATCAATAAATAAAAACTAAATACACGAAAAGTAAATAAATGAATAAGTGAAGAAATGCTTTGTTGCCTTGAGTACGGCGACCTTTCCCGGCGTCCGTTCGCTATTGCCGCAACCGCTGTCCACGGACTCGGCCTGTCTCAGCAGCGGATCCGGGTTCGAGTCCGGGTCGGTGTCGGCGCGGGACAAAAGGCCGCTCAGGCTCTCCTGGGATGGCCACAAATCCGTTTCAAGTTGACTTTGGAGCTCAGGTGACATTTTTGATTGACACCTCTGATAGATGAGCAAAGTCGTTAAATATGAAAATCAATGAATAAGGAAAATAGATACATACTTTTTTTTTATGACTATGAAGTGTATTTGAAGAATAAAATAACGGTCACTTCTGTTGTTAATTTCGTTAGCATGCCGGCTATCTTTACCGGGGCTCTCGCTCCGTTGTCGTCCTCGGACCCGTCGCGGTGCCGCCGCTGGGCTTGAGCCCTCGGCTCGGGTCTCTGAGGCTCCGCCCCGCCCAGCATTTGGACCCTCGGCCAATGGTAGACCATCTCCGTGCTCCCTTCGCATTCGGCCAGGCCCACCTGCGCTCGGCCCTACCGGAGAAGAAAATCGTCTTTCAAGCGCCGCCTGAAGGCCGGCGTTGGAATCGCGCCCGCAATAAACAGGACGCTGAACAAAATGGTGTGATTTAAAAAAAAATCCACAAAATAGCAGGACGCAAAGCTGTATTTTTTGTCGTTTTGTTTTTGTTTTTTGGTCCAACCTACCAGGAGCTCCTCCTGAGCCTGCGGGCCGAGCGAGCACAAGGACAACTGCAGGGCGCAGCCGGCCAGGGCGTTGGCGGGAACGGGTACGCGGAAGCCTTCGTTGAAGCTCACGTGCGTCTGCGGCTCCAGGGCCGTGCAGCAGTAGAAGGCGCAGGCCCGCCCGGCGTCCGCCGGAATCAGGTGCACCTTCACGAAGCTGCCCGGATCGGGAGATCGGGAAAAGGGAACAAAATAACGCACAAAAATAAACAAAAAACTGCACAATTCGTGTTTGAAACATTGAAAGAATGGGAATTAATCGCAGTGTTCAAAAAGTTACTTCAACACATTACAGGAAAAAAATTGAAAAATCATTTGGAAAACTGCATAAGATCTCATTAAAAAAAAAGGTTGTTTACATTTAATATAAATATATACATTCTATATACATTTTAATTAATGTAACTGTAAATTTATGGATATAAGCCACTGCTTTTGCTCTCACTCATTGAACCCTGCGGCTTATAGTCCAACTTATCTGCAGTTTTTTTTATTTTTTAACTACCCACCAGGGGGCAATCTTCCAATATACAAAGGGAGACAGAAGAAGAGGCTATAAAGGATTGATTTGAAGTTTGATTTGCTATATTAGTTGCTACAAGGGGGCACTCCACAACTAAATCCAACGAGGCATGTTACTGTTGTGTTGGCGCAGTACTCCAATGGTTCAATGTGTTAGCGTTATGATGAAAATATTTTGGCGCTGCTCTGATTTGTACAGGCATGCTGTTGCTGTCACAAATTTAAGAACCTCCATGTAACATCTTTCACTGTGAATATCCCAAAATTAATTTTCTGTAAAATGTTTGCATCTTATAATTGGGTGGAGTTAATAGTCGGGATAATGCGGTATATATGATTATGCAGGTTTTGCTCTTAAATCTTGCAACGTGTTTAAATCATCAATGAAACAGCTTCTTTTTTTTTTTAAATTAAAAAAATGCTAAATTCAAAGTGAGAACTCACACTTTGTATCCGTCCCTTACGGCTGTCCTGCTCAAATTCTTGAGCTGGAGCAGATGAAGACGCAGGGACTGAGAAGAGGATTCCCACCTGAAACATAAGCAACAAGGAGAAAACAAAACAAAACAAAACTATTACTAAAAATAAGAAAATACAAACAGGAATACAGTGATAAACTTGTATTAGTGCTCAATGACAGCACTGCGTTTGTGACTGTGGCTCTCCTTGCCCACATGCAAGGGCATCACACTTTCATAAACGTCTTTATTTATTTTGTATTTTTTTGACTCCAGAAGAAAACTCACAGCAGTCCCAGCTGGATCTGCGTGGGCTCGCTGGCCTGCTCCTTCAGATAGGACATCTCCTCAGATTCCTCCGCCCTGGTGGAAAACAAGTACAAATATTCAACTTAAGTGCATTTTTTTTTTAAAGGTATTTGGACTTTGAGTATTTCATTTCATATGTCCAGTCGCCTTTTACATGCTCCTAAACCCTTTAAAGTAAGTATACACATCATATTAGCAGCTAAGATTGCAGTTCATTTATTTGCCTTGAGATGGTGCTGTTGTGTCAGTGATGAGACCTTTTTAGGTTGTTTAGTCTGTACGGTTTTATTTTATATTTTGAGAGATCTAGGCATGATTTAGAAGTCCACCGGAGCAATAGAATTGATTTTTGGGATAATTCTGAGCATGTAAGCTAACTTAAGTTTGGTTTGTGGTCATGCGAAGTGCTTCCTGTGTGACATTTAGCCCTCTCGCCAACATGCTAACGACATGCTAACGACAGCAACGTCAAATGCTAACGTCATTATTGCACGCCAACGATTTTCACGTTTGTATCCTGAATTTTGTTTCCTAACTAGAGACAACACTTTTCCGCCGAGGCGTTTTGTAACCTGAAAGTAGGGCCGTCACTTAAAATAGCAAAAAAACAAAACAAAACAAAAAAACCCTCAATTTTCACCAGTCATTCTGGATATGTACTATTTTTAACCGATTTTAACTGATGTAATAAACCCAACAAACATTTATTTATCGGTTTGGCGCACTAAATACAAATCATGTGGTAAATATTTACGTAACAATAAAAACTTGCTTATTAATGTTACAATTAACTCATTCAATCCCAAAGACGTATTTTTATGCATCTTTTATGAGGCTAGGTCATCGGTGTCAAACGTAGGGTCATCGGTGTCAAACACAAGGCCCGCTGGCCGGTTCTGGCCCACAACCGGCTTTAATCCGGCCCGCGAGATAATTTTTTTCATGTAAAGCATAAAAATGAGCTGCAATTTTTTTCAATAAATAAAAACATTTAAACATGCATTGAGATGGATGACGAAATAATCAAATCAATCGTCGGGCTGACCTCCTGCCCCAGGCCTCAAAGACGCCGCTATCGGTGGCCAGGGCGTCCTCGGAGATGCCCGCCGAGACCCTCCGGGTCCTCCTGCTGCTTCGGCTGCCGCTGTTGCCGCGCAGAGTCACTCCTGCACATGACGGTTGATGTGTGTGTGTGAATGCACAGACCCATGTTGCTCTGTGTATGTGAAAGGACAAATATTTACATAACGCGTGTACATGAATAGATGAACATATGTTAGCGTGTATGTGTGACCGGAGCATGGAATGTTTTCCCTTTTTGTGTGTGATTGGAGAGTGTACTCTGTGCTATGTGTTTATTTTTAAACATTCGTCATAAACAACGCAAACAGATAATACAATAGTTTGAAGAAAAAAAAAACAACACCCCCAAAAAAATTTCAATAAAAAAAAAAACATAGCATGAAAGTCCTCCTTGCCAGTAGTTGGCACTGCAGCGGTTTGACACATTTAGGTCATTTGTTTTATATTATTTGTTTATGTTACAAATGTACATGTTATATGTATTTTTGAATACTCATAATAAAGAATGTAAACAGATAATACAATATTTTGAGTAAAAAAAATACTTGTTTGGTTTTCAGGAGAAATACAGTAAATCAAAGGAGTAGAAATGAATAATTAAAACAGGAGTTTGTGTTTTAAAAAAGACAGTAGAGTAAACCAGCCTGCAATCCAGATTCCACATTTACAGTGGTCCCAATTCATAATTTGTTTTTGAACCGCGCATAATTATTAGTCTCTAGTTTATATACAGTGTATTTCCATTGTCCGCCACTAGATGGCAGCACATATTTAAAGATGCTCGAATTTAAAAAGTGGAACAAATCTAACTGGAAGTCATTTTTGTTGAAAATGATTAACCATCATTTTCTATAGTACACTTCAGTACACCAATCTGTAATGCTGGTTCCTGGTATATTTCCCAATTTATTTTTGTACCGTTAGTTCGGTCTATAATTCCGGAGTATAATTCCATTGTCTACAACTAGACGGCAGCACACATTGTAAATTTAGTGGATAATTATTGAATGTCATCCTCTGCATGACACCAACCTGCGATGCAGGTTTCAGGTTTTTGGTCCAACTATTTCATAAATGTATTTTTGCATTGTTTGATCTAGCTTTATTTTTCTTTCAATTGGGTGAGTCCACTTCCGCCACTAGATGGCGGCAAACAATGAAAGACGCTCTAAATACAAAAAAGAAAGCGCTAACGCGGCCTAATTTTTGTTGAAAACGATAAAACGTCATCTTCCGTAATGAAAGTAATGATAGTTTTTTTTTAGCGTAGGGAATGGGAATGCGGGGCGGAATACAGGCCGGATGATTTGATTGGCTTACCTGTTGAGTTGAAAGCCCCCTGAGAGGATCCATCTCTGTGGTTCTTGGCGTCGGCAGGGTGCGCGGCGGCAAAGGCGGCCGCCTCCTGCTGTCCTCGCAGCCCCTCCAGCAGTCCGCGTCCCGCCTGCTCCATGTACTCCTCCGTCATCTGCGCCAGGGGGCAGTCCTGCGACGTGGAGTGGTAGGGCGTGTCCATGGGCGAACCGGGCGGCGACAGGGAGGAGAGCGACGAGCGCGACGAGAGCGACGCCAGCGACTGCGGCGTGTCGTGGGCGCGCTTGGCCTTGCTGGGGGCGGCCGGCTCGGGCGTGTAGGCGTCCCTGGACGCCGCCTCCGGGGGCGGGGCGAAGCGCGGCTGCGGGTCGGCGGGCTCGTCGTGGCGCTCGTACTGCGGCGCGCCGTAGATGTCGCTAAAGCTGATGGAACTGAGGGAGCCGCGGCTGGACGCCAGGGACCCGCGGCTGGACGCCAGCGAGCCCCGGCTGCTGCTGGACGACACCGTCAGGGAGCTGGCCGACAGGCTGCCGGACGCGAACCGAGGGAGAAGACGGGAGCCAGTCAAACGGTGAGAGATATATATATAAAATGCACAATTACTCAAATTTTAATCGCGATCACGATATTTTGATTGCCACGATTAATTAATCAGATCATCTACGATATTAACATTTAAAAAGCCGGCAACACTACATAACAAATCAAGCACTGTGTCATCCTACCACCAGGGGACAATGTTTCCCACATGTTTGCGTGACCTAAGCCTCCGCTTTTCTCACCCTAATAGATTATTTACCAGTGTGAAATGGTGTTGAGTTTCTCACCTGATTGCTAATATATATAGTGCTCACTGTTGATTGAGAGCCACTTTGGAAAATCCCATTGGCAAAAAGTTGGAATGAATTTGATTTGAAATGACCGAAAATGACATTTTGACTGATTCAAATTTGCTTAAAAGAAAATAATGTACTTGGTTCTAAGTAGGCTTCATTTTTTCATTGGTTTGCACTCAGAAAATAAGTTAGCTGTGTTGTCCCGTGTGCCATTTGTTTTCATTATTTTTTACTTTATTCATTTTATTTCTAAGTATCAAGCCTTGAAGCCTTGTTTATATACTGTTTGTTTAAATAAATGGACATGTTTGACCAAAGAAGATGAATAATTGTGATTAATAATCGCAATTTCAATATTGACCAAAATAATCATGATCATTATTTTAGACATAAGCGTGCAGCCCTGATAAATGCTTTGCACTATGTAAAGTAATTACACATGTACGGCACCAGGTGGTGCTGTGGGACTCTCATTGTCCAAGTATGTGCAGGGGTTAGAAACTTCAAATTACTCTCAACATTTTTGTCTAAATTACGTTAATGATTAAGATGATTTAGAAAAACACGATGTTTGGCCGCCTTTTCTTCAAGGTAAAAAATTTAAAAAATTGGTGTTAAATATTGCCAATGTATTATTCATTCATTTTTTTCCCCCAACATACAACAGTTCAGTTGGTCAAAAGTGTTTGTCGTTTGAAAGATTTTTTTTTCTTTGATGCGCTTTAAGCAATTTTTTTTCAGATTCAAAATAAGATGTGAACCCCTGTAAAAAGTAAGGCAAAAAGTGTATTCGCATGTCCTTTTTCTTGAGTTAAGCTCGCCGACGTCACGACGAGGACGACCGAATGATTTGGAAAAATTTGCATGGTGACGGACCTCTTGAGCTGAGAGTGAAGGTACGTGGTGATGCGCGTGGCCTCCTCCAGTTGCCTCAGCAGCACGTTTCTCTTCTCCTGCTGCAGGAGTCTGGACACATTAAGCGGTAACACATCGATATACACAAAGGAGAAGCGACGGTACCGTAGTAGTGGGATTAGGTCGCCGGGATCACGCTGACCTCTGATTGGCTCCCTGACTCTGCGAGCTATGCGCCTTCTGCACTTCCTCTTCCAGTCGGCAGCGTTCCTCCTCCAGCTGCCGTAGCGCGTCGGGCCCGGGACCGGGATGGGGACTTCGCTCGGGATCGGGATCCGGGTCGGGATCGTGAGCCTTTTTGTGCTGCTTGCTGACCATGATGATGTCGTGGAGGAGAGCCTCCTTCTCGCGCAGCAGCTGCATAAAATCTCGGTCCCGGTCGGCCTCGGCCCGGCCCGACCAGCTCTCGCTGTCCAGCTGGGCCAGCTGGTGCTGAATACTCTGCACCCTGGTGGACGCAAAGGGGTACCGCAGTCAAAAAACCTTAACGCGAAAGAAAACCAGACGGAAGGCGCTTACTTCTTCTTGGCTTCTTCATACTGCCAACTGACTTTGACTTTGTCCACCGTGTGGGCGGAGTCCTGCAGGGAAAACGGCTGTCAGTCAACCACACACAGGTGCGATTCAAGCGAGGGCGAGGGGACGAGCGCGACCTCTCCCATCATCGTGTCCGTCTGGCAGCCGGCGTCGCAGTACTGCTGATGCTCGCCCGCAAGCGTGGCCCCTCCCCCTCCGCTGCTGTTGACCCCCTCGCCGGCAGCATCGCTCACACACAGGCTGCTCTGGAAGTTCACCGTCAGCTTGGCCAGGCTCTACGAAAAAAAATTATACATATATAGATATATATACATTGCTTTTAATAAGTCTTCATTTTCGTGATCTTATGTAAACGTTTGGAAAAATTTGTCCAAATGTCCACTTCTTAAATGCTTTGGTGCCATCTTGTGCCATTCATAGGTAATTACAAAGCCATTTTTTTTGGCAGACAATTAGTTGCAGATTTTTGCCTATAAAAACGCCAAAAAGTGCAGATGACGCAAAGGAGAATGACGTTATAAATTAAAACAAGATATAGTGGTCAAAACTTGACAAGAATGAACTTGTCTCTTCGTGACAAAAACATTATTATGAGGGACACAAATCAGTTTTATAAGACTATAAAGTTGCACTTTTACTAGCAACATTTTCACGAGCATGAGATCAAATTATTACAAGGATAAAGTCAGAAAAAAGATCAGGAGGGGAAAAAAATGGAGCAATCTGGAAATATTACGTGCACGATATTGCTCACGTTTTCAAGCTTTTAACCTTTTAACTCATTCAATCCTAAAGTCGCATTTTTACATCTTTTCAGTTTCAGTATATAGTTTCAGACTTATATACATAGACACACACACACACACACATATATATATATATATATATATAAATACACATATACATATATATATATATATATATATATACATATATATATATATATATATATATATATATATATATAAAACATGTTAAAAAAAGAATATAGCAACAATAAAAATATAATAAAATAAATATAAAAAAATAATAAAAAATTATGATTAAAAAATAAATAAATAAATACATTATGATATTTATCAATTATCACATGACAAAGTGGAAAATACTACAAGAATAAAGTAACTAAACGAAAATATTTTGGATCGAAACAGAAAAGGAAACTTTCTATGTTAATAGGGCAAAAAATACCTATTTGGAAATACCTAATAAAAATAATACTTAATGAATACAATATATTTACACGAAAAAACTAAAACGAAGAAACATCACTGTTAATCAAGTGGTTTTAGAGAAGGTCTCACCGATCCAAAAGGTTGCAAATAAACAAAATGAGTTTTGGCCAGTGAATCACCACCTTTGTCTGGTTTTGCTTCGCGTTTTTCTTTTCTTGTCCGGCGGAACGGGCGAGACGCGGCGGCTGAGTCACACGTCTGGAAAGTGAATGAGTCCCACCTGGATGAGGTCCTGCCTCTCCTTCTCGCCGGCGCTGATGGCCTTCCTGATGCTGCGCAGCTCGCTGAAGATGGCCTGGGCCTCGTCCAGTTTGTAGTTGGTCTGACTGCACGACATCTTACGGTCGATCCTGAGGCGGGCGAGATAGAAACGTTTTTGGTAAATTGAGTTCGATCGCTTGATCTGCCAGCAAAAGATGGATTGCAAAAAGAGTTCTGTACCAGCAAATGAGAAAATATCTCAAATACGAGAATTTCATGTGAAACAATTGCCATTTACAAGAATAAAGTTGTTATACTACCAGAAAAAAAGCAGTATGGAGAAAAAAGGAAATGCAATGTCATCATTACGCTTTGATTTCTGCTCATCTTATAGGAATAGAAGAAAGTACCAGATTTTATTAAGATGGAATTACACGATAGCAAATATTATGAAAACAGCAGGGGCCCTCACATGGAACCCTGTGGAACACCATATGACTTTGAGGCAATTTCTAGCTGTCAAATGATATTGCTTCAATTGTCATTTTTCAGTGATGAGATGAAGACAGATAACATTAGATAAGTCACAGTTTCAAGTTGCAATGTTTAAAAAAAAAAAAAAGTTATTCGCAGCCAAGAATGTAATATTATGTGAAAACGCCAGTCTAGTCCAAGACCAAAATTAATTTTATTTGGGGGTGGGGGTAGTATTTTATTTTTTTTGTTACTTGTTGTTAAAAATAAAAATACTACAATAGTTAAAAGAAAAAAAACATGATTTAAAAAAAGTTTCTAAGATAGTTTTATGCTAAAACCTTTTGAGAACAACTCGAAAATTTGCATTTTGACCACACAAAATTTGCAATATTAGCGGGAAAAATCAGTTTGTCAAAAACAAAGCCAGTATTTGCCGATAAAAAAGGGTCATTTTAGGAAACTAAAACAAATAATAAAGTTGTTAAAAAAATGATCTAAAAAGAATACATGTAAAATATGACGCTAATTCTGGTGCCCAAATTGTGGTGATTGTTTCCGATTGAAAAACGAGACGTGACATTTGTGTATGAGTTTGGTAGCTCTAACTTGGATCTTCTTTTGTTCAAGCTGCTTTTCAAGTGCTCCTTTCAAAGGTTTCCTCTTTGCGTATTCAGTGTCTATACTGTCACACACACACACACACACCCGAACACACACACACACACACACACACACACACTGCGCTTCAAAGTGTCTTTTCATCATCGAACTACAAAAGAAAAAAAATCAAAAACGGAACCAATCTGCCGCCGTGGCCCCGAGGTGAATCGGCTTATGTTCTACAGCGTGGTTGGGGGGGGGAGCGGGGGGCAGGGTAGGCGCCCCCCTCCGCCCCTGTCGCCGGGCCTGGCACGTGGCCGCCGCGCTCACCGCAGCCCGCTTCCTTCACGCTCCTTCAACAGCAGGTAGTGTTCAGCCAGCCACCAGGCAACAAGACCTGCTTTGTTCAGGAACACCCCCCCCCCCCCCCACACACACACACACACACACACACACGCACACACACACTAGCAAGGCCGTGGAGTTTATATGCTTACATGAAGGGGGGGGCACATTGAAAAGAAGGAAAAAAAACATTCTACTAGAGTTAAGTTATACATTCCGAGAGTGAGGTCATAACCCAAAAATGTCATGTTAGGTGGAATTATAGCCAAAAAAAAAAAAAAAAACGTGAATAACTAAACAAAAAAATATTTGGAAATTTTGTTGTTTTGCAATAATAAAGTTGCAATATTAAAATTTGAAAAAAAAAAAATCACAATTTACGACTGAATTTCACTCGATAATAAATAAAAAAATATATAATAAAAGAATAAACCTAAAAAAATCTTACAAAATATTTTTTCATGAATTTGTACTCCCCAAAAAAAAATCACCTCAGAATTTCATGAGCAGTCATAATATTAAAACCCCCCAAAAATTACACCTATAAAGTCCAAATTTTGTAAGCAAATACATTAGATTCTGCAAGGATGACATATTGAAAAAAGACTATTTTATGAGTAAAAAAAAAAAGGTTACTGAATTTATAAAAAGCAAAAAAAAAAAAAAGTCTAATTTTGCAAGGATAAAATGTGAATATGATAAATAATATCTATGACTTAACACAAAAAACATGAAAAATAAATAAAAATCTATTTTTATCCCAACTGCAAAAAAAGGCAAATTTCATCACAGTATAAAAAAGCTATCAAGGTATAATTTACAATAAAAAAGTATTACAACAAGTGAAGAATTAAAGGTCCAATTTAACAGCAAAAAAAAAAAAAGCAAAAGCTAGACATTTTAATTAAAAAAACGCATAAGATATAAGAATAAAATGAAATATTACAAAAAACGATCTGGAAATTATTTGGTGTGTGCGGAAGCAGATATTGGGCACAACAGCCTTGACCCCCCCCCCCCCGAAAAATAAAACATTCCTCCATATTGTGTGTGTCTTTGCAGGTTATTCTGGGAACGTCTGCAGTTGTGTACATCTGGCAGATAAGCGAGTCAGGAAGTGCTGAGGAATTTGCACGCAGATATCGCGCTGCACTGTTTTTCAAACACTGCCCCCCCCCCCAACGCACTTCCCACCCTCCACTTCCTCTCCTTGGCTCCCTGCACTCCACTGGTGCATCCTCTTCCTGAGGTGGAGCCCCCCCCACTCCCTTTTCCACGGACCCTGCGTTTGCTGTTCCTAAAAATGCTTTTTTTCCCCCCCTCCGTCCTGTGGGAGGCGGAGCTTCAATTTCTGCCACAAACGTTCCAAAGACAAAAAGACGGCAACTGTTTGAAAACCTTCCCTATCTTTTGAACAGTGAGTAGTCTCTTTTAATTCTTATTTTTTGAAAGTGGAGAAAAAGAAAACAAAATACCACAGCGGTTTAATTTTAGAAGCTAACGAGCCTTGAAAAGTGAGGCGAGAACTGTCCTATCGGAAGACGTTTGACACGCTTTAAAGTGAAAGTCCGCTTATTTCGCCACTTTCAGCAATAAAAAGTTATCGTTACAATGAATTGAATTAGTACTTTCGTAAAAACACCTTTTGCCACTTGCCGTCGACTGAAAACCACCGCATTACCGAAAGCTCAGGTAACAGCCAATCACGGTTTAGCTTGTGAATGTCACGTGACCAACAGGGGAGCCGTGATTGGTTTCACCCAAGCCTTGAGCGCGGGTGGTCGTTTTCCGCGACGAAATGATTTTTCACGTAATCGTTTTGCCACTTGCTGTCGACTGGAAATGACATCACGTACCGTGAAGGTCACATGACTAACAGGTAAGCCGTGATTGGTTTTTCCCGAGCCTTGAGCACAGGTGGTCGTTTTCGATGACAATGATTTTTCAAACACGTTTTTCCACTTACTGTCAACAGAAAATGACATCGAATGTGCTGAAGGTTCAGATGACGGCCAATCGCAGCTCAGCTGGTGAACGTCACGTGACCGACAGGTGAGCCGTGATTGGTTTTACCCAAACCTTGAGCGCAGGTGGTCATTTTCGATGACTAAATGATTTTTCAATTACAATCAAAACTTTTAAAAGCATATTTTCACTTGCCGTCGCCTGAAACTGACATCGCATGTGCTGTCAGGTCACATGACCAAAAGGTGAGCCGTGATTGGTCATCATCCAAGCCACGAGCACCGGTGATGTCATTTTCAGTCAGCAGCAAGCCAAAAATATGTTTTTATAGGAGTTACTTTCAAACAATTTCGCTATCAAATATTATAGACAAAATATGAGGTCTTTAAAGCTGAAAACGTCCAAATATGTGGACTAGCTCTTTAAGCGGGAGGCAGCGCCGTCGACCGACCGAGGCAGAAATAGAGCGGAAGAGGTCGGCGACAGAAAGCCAGGGGAAAAGGGCGTTGGCGAGGAAGGGTGGCGGTCACACTCACTCCTGCAGGGTCTCCACGCCCATTTCCTTGTACTGCAGCTCCTGCCTCACCTGGGCCAGCTCGTGCTTCAGTCGGGAAAGCTGCGGAGATCAGGAGACAAAGACGGACGCGCCTGGGTCACGCCTGAGGCTTCCTCTTGCGGTCGTCATTTGCAGCTTTTGATGGCGCCGCACGGCAACGTGGCCGCCGTCCGTCGTTTTTATTTAGCGGCGGGGGGGGGGGGGGATCAACTGCCGAGCATGCCGTCGGCACGCTGAACTCACCACCGTCATCTCATGCGCACGGGTCACCATGAGGGCACTTGGACGAGATGTTATATGGTGAAAAGTATTGGGACACTTAAAGGAGCTGGCATTGCCATTGGAAAGTCTTTTACAATATGCTGTATAAAAAATCAAATATGTATAATATATATTTATATTATTTGTGTATACAATTATAATATATAATTATGTATATATATATATAATATAATTTATTATATATATTCTATTATATTAATTAAATATTTATAATGTATATATAATATATAATTTATATTATATATATTCTATATTAATTTTATATATATATAAAATATATATATATATAATTATGTATATATATTATATAATTTATATTATATATATTCTATTATATTAATTTTATATAAATATATGTATATATATTACATAATTTATATTATATTAATTATATACATATATAAATTCAATATAATTATAGATATAATTATAAATATATATTTATAATATAAAGTTTGTAATTTTTCATGTTTTATGCTGTTTTAACAACCACTTTTTTTCCCCCCAAGAAACAAAAACTAAATATACCCCCCCAAAGGAAAAAAAAAAAAAGCTAGTGGAATAATTGACATAATTGTATTAAGGCCTTTGGGATGTTAACAATTCATAATCAGATTTTTCATATTTTTTGGAGCGATGACAGTGTTTAAAAAAAAAAAAAAACCCTCACTATAAATACGGCGTAAACATGCTCCATTCGAGTTGTATGGGACCTTAAATACGAGCTGAGTCGCCTCTCTCTGACCCTTTGACGGTGAGCTCATCCCCACGCTCGAGAGGCCCCGGGCCCCGAGCCACAGTATCCCGCCGGGGCAACACCCCGGCCACCCAGCTATCCCCCCCCACCGCCCCGGCCGGCGGCAGCCCATTGTTCTCCCACGATAATGACTCACCCGCTCTCGCCTACAAGCCACTTCGACTTTGATTTGGTCGGGGTCGTATTTCGCGCCCGAGGACGAACTGGAGTGCGCTGCGGACACACAAGCGAGAGAGAGAGAGAAGACACGGAGGGGTGGGGGGGGGGTGAGTGTCGGCTTGCTGGGGGGTGTGGAATCTGAGGTGAAGATGGAACAGAAATACACAATAAAAAGTAGGGCGGAGGATCCGGTCTTTCGGTTTACGCTCGACAGTCAACTTCCAGAAACATGACTTGAAAAAAATGCCAAAGAACCGCCGACAAGGAATTCGGCGGACACAGTCAAACTAGCAATTTTCCAGCTTCGGAGATGGTAGAAATCTTTCATACTGCTGAGAAAAGATGACACTTTTTTGTGTAGCTATTGTGTAGGAAGATTCATGACATGTCTACCTTTTTAATTCTTTTTTTTTAGGTCCCTTGTTCTGAAAAAACATCGCCGGCAAGTTATTTAGAGAACAAAATTCAGACGAGGAATTCCAAATGTTCTCATTTTCTCACGCCATTCTTCCGTCTAAAAAAAGTGAGGAGACGCAAAAGGGGTTACCGCTGCTGGCGACGGAGCGGCTGTCCTCGGAGAGCTCGTGGAAGAGCAACATTTCGCGCTGGGCCAGCTCCAGGCGCTGCTGCTTGACCAGATACATCTCCTTCTTGGCTCGGAGGGCCTCTTGCGCCACCACCAGGTACTCCTTCAACATGCGTTCCTGCTCCTGACGCCATTGGGTGCGCGGGTTCTCGATCTGGGTGGTCTCTGAGGGACGGCACGGAGGAACTGTCTGTATTTGGTACATTCGGCATCCGCTTCGACCTGCGGGCCTGGAAGGGGGCCCCTCCCACCTGTGGTCCCTTCTGAAGGTTTCGGATTTTCCCCAAATTGGATTTTTGGAGTTTTTCCTTCCCCTTCTGGGAACTTTGACAGGGGATGCTGTTGTGTACCTTAGACCCAAAAGATGTCTCTGTATGACTTCTTTTTTTCAAAAGAAGTCCCCACATGACCTCTTTTCTCTCTGTGTACGTGGGGACTCCTTAAGTAGCAGTCGTCTGAAGATGTATTTTATTTATTTATTTATTTAATTTATTTATTATATTTTTTTTTATTTATTTTCATTTATTTTTTTATTTTTTTTTCTTCATTTTTTTTATTTATTTATTTTATTTTTATGTATTTTATTTATTTATTTCAGTTAGCCCAACTGCAGTACAGCATTTTGCTTTACATGGTAAAATTAAGATGAAATGAGGACATCTTTAAACATTTGGGTGTTGGAGTAATCACTGCTTATTATTTTTTTTTTAGGAGTCAGTTTTACGATAAAATGTAATTTAGTTTGTAAGGATTTGAATGATGGGGAGATCTATGATAATTTACATTAATCACCTATTGTGTTTTGCCTTCAAATTTTGCATGAGGATAATGTGAAGTCTTTATAAATATTAAATCTTCACTGCTTAATTTTTTTTAATTATGTGTACGCTTTACAATAATGTTGACAAATTTTCTATCTTGTCTGGATTGTTAATTTTGCAATCCACCGCTGCGGGGTTCTCACTGTTGATGTGGTCGATGTAGTAAACCCCCACTTGCTGGTCGTAGACCTCCTCCCAGCCGAGGGGCAGCTCATCTCCGACGCAGTCGGCGAAAGTCAGCGGCTTGGTGATCCTGGGGAGATGACCACGTTCAAAATCAAGATTTTTCGATACTCCGTGTTACAATTTCACCTTGATAACACGGCGCCGATTTACGTACAAAGAACATTAGTGTAGTTTAAGTTCGGTAATTGCACGTTCGCGACCGTCTTGCCGCATTTTGGCGTCAAGGAACTATGTGGGAGTAAATTGAGGCGCTTCACTCGTGGATTGTGGGCTCGATTGAGGTGCAGGTTTTAATACTTTAAAATGTTGATAGTTGATAGTACTTGGGTGCAATTCTAATTTAACTTTCATACAGAATCAATTTTAATCGTTATTTATTATTTTATTTTTCGTGATTTTTTTGTTTTGGTTTGTTGACGCAAACATTTGCAATGGGGGTTCTTGGAAAATGTGCTTTGTAAAAGGGGCCCCTGAGAACCCTGCTCTGTAAAACCGAGAATCAATAGTATTTATTGATTATATTGGTAATCAATTTGTTGTCAATTGATTAATCGTTGCACCTCTAGAAATGTTACATTTTTAAAGTACTGTAGTATCCTTTTATCGGTTTGAAAAAAGTGACATTTTTGTAGTTTTATTTGTATTTACCTACATTATAAACATTCACACTGTGCAAAACTTGACATTACTGATGCGCTTGTTAAAATTTGCGATCTTTCTTTAAATCGACCACAAATGGAGCATAACAGAGCCGAGTTTACGTTTTTTTTTTTACATTTCAAAACGACACGCTGACAGGTGCAAACGGTCGCGTGTCGGCCACGTGATTGACAGGTGAAAGTGCGCGCGCGCGAACAACAAGGAGGCAAACAGCTCACTTCAAGTGTTTGCCAAAGGTAAACACGCTCAGGTCACGTCTGCACGCACGACCGAGAACGTGGAAGGAGGAGTGAGGAGGAGAAGAAGGAGTCGTGGCGGCGCAGTGCCAGTCAAAAATATGGAAACAACTTCCAGTTTAAATGGTGTCAAACATGAAGAAATTCAAGATATCAACTCGGCTGGGCAATAAATCAGATTCAATTGCTTGATTTGTCGTTTTAAAAGTCGAAGATTTTTTGAGAGTTTGCAAAAGATGGATGGGGAGTTTAAATTTTTACCTACTTAAGTACTGTATTTAACCATTTTGGAACGTAAAAGGTTAATGTTTAAGCCCAACACTCATAATTATCTGATAAAAAAAAAGTACCTGGGATTAAATGTCTGGATTTTAAAAGAACGTTAAATTCCGTCTTTGGGATTGAATGAGTTAAATTAATGACTCAATTATTTTTTAAGTACAGTTAATACTTCTGCAAACATTTTTCTTCACTTGCTGTCGACTGAAAGGCTCGAGTAATGACCAATTAATCATGGTTCGCCTTACGAACGTCACATGACCAACAGGTGAGCCGTGATTGGTCGTTAGTCGAGCCTTGCGCACAGGTGACGTCACTGTCAGTAAACAGAAAGTAGAAAAAACGTTTTTAAAGGTATTCATTGTACATAAAATATTATTTTATGATCAAATTATAGACCAAATATTAACTTCAAAAAAATCCAGTGCTTTAAATGAATGTTTATTTATTCCATTAAAATCGATTAAAATCTATAATGATTGTAAAATAATGATTTTTTTTGGGCCATTTTGCCCAGTTCATTTTTCTCATTCCAAGTAAAAACTCTTCATCTCATTCATATCATCTTGGGAAAGATTTTCAAGCGGTTCCAAGACACATTCTCACAATTCCACACTTGACAGTAAAATTCCCAAATGAAGACATATTTGACACATCTACCTCCTCCTCCCATATTTCTTGACAGATTCCAACTTCAAACTCATTCAGGACATAATTCCTTAAAACAAGAACTCCGAAATAAAAAATATATTACACAATACTTGACAGACTGAAAACATTCCATCCGGAATTTTACATGTCGACGATTGAATTCAGTCTGGTGTCGGTCAGCTCTTGCGCATTCTCCTGCAATTTGCACACAAATTTCTTTCTCTGGTTGTTGTTGTCCAACGTCACTGTCTTGAGGGGGAAAAACATGTCCGCTCGCAGATTCTAATCACACCACATGTGAATGTTTGCTTTGTTCCGCGGTCTTGTGACGGCGTGGTCACTTCTGCCTCTCTCTCACACACACACACACACACACACACACACACACACACACACACACACACACACACACACACACTCATACGCACAAAATAGGCACGCGCATTTGTACACACAGCAAAAAAAAAAAGTCATAATGACACAGTGACCCTATATCAGTGCTTCTCAATTCTTTTTTTGCAAAGTCCACTCGAATGAGAGATAATATTTCGCCCCCTCACCCACTGCGGAGACTATAAATGAGATCATTATTTACGAAAGTTGGAGAAGAATACCTCACAAAAGAAAATCAACTTAAAGGGACAGTGTGTAAGATTTCAACCGTTTTACGGACAGCAGGAGGCACTGAAGGTGCTGTGTTTACCATTGTACGGAGCTATAACAAACATGGCCGCCTCCGGAGAAGTGCCACCCCCCATGTAATATCATTTCATGATAACTAGACCTATGATTATATGTAAAACATACTCTTAGTCATTAAAGGGACAGTGTGTAAGATTTAGACCGTTTTTCATGAAAAAGGAATCAATTACATGTAAATTTTATGAATAAATGTGTTCTCAAAGATCAAATAGTATGTTTTCAATATAATAGGTCTAGTTATCATTAAATTACATTACAAGGGGCGTGGCACTTCTCCCGAGGCGGCCATGTTTTTTTTTTATAGCTAAGGACAATGGTTCTACAAATTTTAGTAAATTCATTTATCAAACTTTTTCTTTTTCCTCAAAGGGGGTGGGACACTTCTCTGGAGGCGGCCATGTTTGTTATAGCAAAGGACAATGGTACTACAAAGATCATTTTTGTAAATTAATTTATCAAACTTTTTCTATTTCCTCAAAGGGGGAGGCACTTCTCTGGAGGCGGCCATGTTTGTTATAGCAAAGGACAATGGTACTACAAAGATAATTTTAGTAAATTCATTTATCAAACTTTTTCTTTTTCCTCAAAGGGGGAGGCACTTCTCTGGAGGCGGCCATGTTTGTTATAGCTAAGGACAATGGTACTACAAAGATAATTTTTGTAAATTAATTCATCAAACTTTTTCTTTTTCCTCAAACAAGCTGCGGCAACAAAAATTCCCCCATTATTATCTTGAAAATCTTGTAATAACTATTGATTAGATGCGGTATTTAAAGTCGGTATTTAGTGTTCCGCGCGCGCATTCTTCAAAAGGAGTTTTCTGAAATTAGCCAAGCAGACCAACAAGCATGTCCAGCTGCGGACCCTGAAAAAATATATTTAGTTGTCAAAAGACATTTGCTAATTGTAGAATAATCCATCCCGGAGGATATTTCCATCCCGCGCCAGCCGCGTTTTGCCCGGCGACAGGGTCCCCCCCCCCCCCGCTTCAGCGACAAAGGCATGTGAAACTGGGGGGCGGGAACCCCCAAATATCCAGGAATCTCCTTAGAACAGAAATATCACTCCCGCGTATAAATCGTCATTTTCTCCTATTTAGACGTGAATCGGCGACCCGGAAGGAGCAGGCGGTCGCCCCCGGCCGGCTCTTCCTCGGAGGGACCACGTGCGGCGTCGGCCTCAAAATTCCATTGTGTGTTTAAAAAAGAAACGTGAAAACAACTTTGGGAGGAATGTCACTCATGGCCGGACCCCGTCTGAGGCGGCGCTGGTGCAGGATTTCAGAGCGCAGCTGATACGCAGACGGAATCTACTAGCGCCTTTATGTGTTAAATCCCATGGAAATAGGCTTCCTAAAAGTAGCGCTAGCGTCTGGGAGGACAGTGGGGGGTCAGGCTTGGATGTGTGCGGTGGGAATAAAAGTGTCACTGCTGTTATTTGGGCAACAAAACAGTGCCTATTGTTGTAAAAAGTTAAAACACAGTACAGTTGGCCCGCCGTCCCTGACTTGCATTATTTTCATGTTGCGACGTGGAAATCAAGAGTTTTTTCATCCCCTAAGGTAGTTTCCCGGTTTTGCGACAAAAGCAACTGTCATGACCCCAGGGGCTCGGCTGTATTTGTGTTGTTTCGTCTCCATTTTTAGGTAATTACACTTATTTTCAGTTGCCTGCCCTGCGACGCGTCACTGCAATCCTGGTCCGCTATTGGTCGGCGTCTCCTCGCGGAGATGGTGGTCTGCTATTGGTCGGCTTCACTCGTTTCAAAATGGCGGAAGCTTTGTTCGATTGTGAGTGGTTACGAAACCGCTTGATTCAAAATTGAAAGGGTTAGCCATGGGTCTCAAGAGTCCTAGTGATGTTAACGAGAGAAGATGATTTATATGGAAACGAAGCTGGAGATAATCGAGAAAGACGAAGCTAGCTTAGCCTAGGCTACCCTTACTAGGGAATATGGGCATAACAAGTGCCACTCAAAGGTGAATAAATCCTTTCTGTATTTTTTATTTATGATGTTTTCTGATCGTATACATGGATGTCATATATATGTAGCACTTACTATACTATTTTGGTACCAATTTTGAAGATGTATGTACAATTTTGATGTTTTTACCCGCATTAGCTATTTAACATACGGCGAATTCGCCTTACGAGCCCAACCGCGGAACGACTTCATCTCGTAACACGGGGGTCCACTGTATTTTACAGAATATATTGTTATATCGCACAGCCTACACGTAAAAACCAAAATCCAGTGGATAGGCCGGTGGAATGAGGTTTTGAGAGTAGAGCAAAGTGTTGAGGCGGCGATTGTGCTTTTCAATGCGAATTGTGCACCAATGTGGAACAATGGAGGCCCTGACAGCTCGCACAGTTTGGCATGTCCTGTTTAGGTTGCATTCTTCTGAGCGCGGTGCGTTCGCGGACGACTGCGGAACTTGGGCCTCTGACACCGTTTAACCACTCAAAACCGTTCGGTTTTATCGCTGGAAAGAAAATGCCGATTACAAACGCGGAGGTGCCTTGACTTACGAGTTTCACAGAAGCTTGAATAAGTAAAAGTTAAAGGGATAGTGTGTAAAATTTCGGCCATTTTTTATTACGGGCAGCAGAAGTGGCACCCCCCCCCCATGTAATATAATTTCATGATAACTAAACCTATGAGTATTTTCAAAACATACTGTTGGTCTTTAAGAACGTTCATTTGCAACTTTTGGAAATTTACAATCATTTAATTTATTCCTTTTTAATGAAAATCTTACGCACTGTCCCTTTAAAGAAAATATTCTCGTAATTAATTCATTCAACTAAGCTATATTGAAGCACTTTATACCACAGTTATTTGAAGTAAAAAAAAAAAAAGTTTGGGCTTTATTTGTGTTTATTTCTCGCTTGTGTCTACAATCAAACCTGCTTATTACTTTTTAGAATAGCATTGTGCGCCAAGTCAAAATGTATTTAAGCATGTTGCGGAGCGCTAAAATGAGGATGACGGGGCCGCAAATGTCCCCCGGGCCGTAATGTGGACACCTCTGTTTTAGTCAAATGATTAAAAATAACAACAACAATAAACAGAGCACGCGGGCCCGAAAACGTGGACGGCGGGGCCGCAAACGCCCCCCCGGGCCGCAGTTTGGACGCCCCTCGTTTTAGTCAGATGATTACAAAAATAATACTAATAAACAGAGCGCGCGGGCCAAATGAGACGGCGCTCGATGGACGACGCCCCCCCGGGCGCATAATGAAAACACTGCGGGAAGCAAAATAAGAGCGGGGTTCAGCGCACGTGAATAACCTGCGGGCGCCCGCCGACACAGCTCGCCCTTTCCAGAATAATTGAATTTGGCCTGCTTTGTGCCCCGGCATAATGGGCTCCCTTTTGCCGGGCGCGGGCTTGCATAACACGGCTAATAAAGGAGGTCGGGCGGCCCGTGGACACGTGGGAAATTCCCCCCGCCCCCTTCGCCACTTTCCGAGACTCCGCCCCTCCGGCCCCCGGGCATTAGCGCTAGACATGCCGAGCGTGACGCTCATTCCACTGCCGCTAAGAAATCCCACGCATGAGGCGCCAACATTTTTGCTCAAACACGCATTGTGCACGACGTTAACTTTAGACAGGAAGTCAGAAAAAAAAAAAAATAACGAAAATTTCCTCAAAATAAAGGAAACCAAAAAAAAAGGTAATATGTTTCAAATTAATCAGCCAACTAATTTGAAATCTTTTCTGCCATATGTCGGCGTTAAATCAGAATATTTAATATAAACACTTCATGTAAATGTTATTTGTAAATAAATTCGTGCACAAAATACTAATTGTTTTCATTCAATATTTTTTGTATCAAAAACTTTAAAACGAAGGTGTATATACTTTTGAATAGTCAGAAAAATTTTAAATTATGTCCAAAAAAATTACTGCTTTATTTTGATTGTTTAAATGCCTAAAAATCAACAAATAACAGAAAATGTCACTTTATTTTTTTACTCTTTTTGTATTTGAGGAAATTGGCTTTGTGATTTCAGAGGTGTTCATTATAATTCATAGTTCAATAACATCCATAAGCTAATAGTAATATTCAACTGTACTAAATATTGTTTTATTTATGTTACTTTTAATTCAAGTATGTTTTAATTCAGGAATATCTCCAAATATATAAAAAAAAAAGATTTAACTTTATTATCATTTCATTCATAATTGCTTCATTAATTTATTTCTTTTAAAAATATTTCAATATATTTTTATTAAGGGCATTATAATACATATATACAGAGTAAAGTACATTTTGCTGATTATGGATGGATTGACTGATTATCTAAAAAATATATAATATTTGACAAATAATGGTTTCTTATAAAAGTAATAATACATATGCACAAAAAATAATTGAAAACTACAATAAAAAATAAATAAATAAAAATTGTAAAGTAAATATACGATATATAATATTGATAATAAAATATAAAATATTTAATATTTATGAAAAAACAAATTTTCTAATATTGGAAAATGTGATTACAAATCCTAAATGCATTTTATTTCTGTATTCGCCCGATTTATCACCGTTTATGAATATCCTCAAAAATTGAAACAGACATAAAAAATCCTCAAACAATTGTAAAAGGCCGTGATGCAGCATTTATTAGAGGAACCCGTTTTGAACCCTTCAGGTAAACACAACCATCTGCTGCCTTGAGGAATCCCGTCAGTGTTTTTCGCACCTTAATCCAATTTTTCACGACACGCCGCGAGCTCACGCAAAACATCCAGCGCCGCCGGCCGTGCCCGTCGCCGCGCAAGCGAGCGCCCCGTCGTCGCGCATCACGACGGTCATTGACAATTATCCTTGGCCTTCAATGCCGACTGTGTTTTTATTTTTTTTTTCCCCCAGCGGGCCAGTCAGCAGACTGCGGGCCTCGCACTCGTCAGCAGACCGATTCCCAAAGACCTAACATTATATTTCCACGATATGATACGGCAGTCAATCGTGCTAAGCTTCTTATGGTGTCCAAACTGGGGCCCGGGGGCCATTTGGCGGCCCTTCATCCACATTTTTGCGGCCCGCGACATATGCTAAAAACGCTTTTCCCACATTCCCCTCAGTGCTATTTAAAAAAGAAAAAAACAGGTTTGATGGTAGACACAAGCGTGAAAAAACAAAAAAAACCCATCTAATTACTTTTAAGAAAAAGTGTTGAATGAGCAGTTTTTTTTTTTTTTAATTAACTGGGGTATAACGTGCTTAAATTTGGGTACTAAAGCACCAAAATCAATTGCTTATTTTAATGAATTAATCACGATCAATTTCAGTAGTAAAGCACCCACATTCAGGGACTCAAGTACCCAAAGTAATTCATGTATAAAGTAATCGATTGGTTTAATGTAATTGAAGTAATTGATTACTAACTCATTCAATGCCAGGGACGTATTTTCACGTTTTTGTTTTTTTTTGGAAGAGTCCAGACATTCAACTCTAGATACTTAAGTATCGATTTAATACTTGAGTATTTGGAAATCAATGTCCTTAATATACTTAAGTATCGATTTAATACTTAAGTATCTGGGATTTTATAAAAAAAAAATACTCGTATTTTAACAACTAAAATGACTAAAGTAATTGACTATTTCAGTAATAAACTAATCAATTTAGTTAGTTAAGTGCCTGCCTTTAGGTACTAAAGTAACAAAGGTAATTAACATATAAAAGTAATTGATTGATGAATTAAGTACTAAACTAATTGGTTACTTTGGTAGTTAACTAGTACGCACTTATGTGACCAATTTTGTACTTCAGTACCAAAGTAATTAATTTCTTTAGGCACTAAAAGTTACTAGTATTTTAACTACTAAAATTACTTTAATAATTGATTATTTTGGTGATAAAGTTATCAATTTAGGTATTAAAGTGCCTACCTTTAGGTACTAAAGTATCAAAAGTCATTCATCTATAGAGTAATTGATTTATTTAATGAATTAAGTACTAACATAATTGATTACTTTGGTAGTAACCTGGTACATACTTAAGTATTCGATTACCTTAAGTAGTAAAAGTACTGGTATTCAAACATAAACGCCTGTATACTACGTCTATCTTATAGACAATATGTAACTATTCGCTTTAATAATTTTTCCTGTGTTAAAAAAAAAAAAAAAGTTTTGGACACCCGTCTTAGACAGACGTCAACTTTAGTAATCAAACGTCAATACGCGCCTTTGATCGTATAGCGTCAAGCAGCTCTAAGTGCGGGCGGCTAGCAAAAGAATGTTTGGAATTTTCGCCATCCGTCCATTTTCTCCGGCGCTTATCCTGTTCAGGGTCACGGGGGGGGGGGGGGGGGGCATTTGCGGACTGCCATTATTTATTTATCAATGTATAAAGTTGTGTAAAAGTAATTCATGTATAAAGTAATTGATTAGGTTCATGAGTAAAGTACTAATGTAATTTATCATTTCAGTACTTCAATATCAAAGTAATCAATAATTTTCGGAAGTAAAAAAAAAATACTAGTATTTTAACTTCTAAAATGACTAAAGTAATTGATTAGTTCAGTAATAGAGTAATCCATTTAGGTTGTAAAGTGCCTAAAGGTACCAAAAGCACTTAATGAACTCTTTCAGTGCCATGGGCGAGAATTTTCATATTTTAAAATAGTAATAAAAATAATACAATTCTCATCAAATCCGGTTTTTATGGAGGGTAGCTGACACCCTTGACTATCGAGTATTAAGCCGATTGAGCACTGTAGTGATAACTGTGACCATTGGGTGGCAGTGTTGCCATACATACAACACAGATATTACATACATGCAATTCTAAGTAAGGAATGGAAATCAATTTTTCATATACCACCCATGTTTACAGGTGTCCTTTTCTAATAATGCTCGGCACTGAAAAAGTTAATGTATAAGGTAACTTATTACTTTAATTATCAAAGTAATCAAATACTTTAGATACTAAAAAAATACTACTATTTGTAACTCCTAAAAATACTGATGTAATTGATTTTTTTACCTTAAATACTGAAGTACCACAAGTCATTAAGGATTAGTTTAATGAAACAAGTACTAAAGTAATTGATTACTTCAGTCTCTAAATACTAGCGTAATCAGTTATTTAGGTATTATGAAATATTTGTATTTTATCTACCAAAACTATTAGAGTAATTGACTATTTCAGTAGTAATCAATTAATTTAAGTCCTAAAAAATGCTAGTATTTTAACTGCTAAATTGATTATATCAGTAATAAAGTAATCAATTTAGGCAGTAAAAGGGCTACCTTTAAAAGCTAAAGTAACAAAAGTCATTAAGGATTAGTTTAATGAAACAAGTACTAAAGTAATTGATTAGTTCAGTCCTTAAGTACCAGAATAATCCATTATTTTATGTACTAAAAAATTCTACTTTTTTATCTGCCAAAATTACTAAAATAATTGGTTATTTCAGTATAAAGTAATCAATTTAGGTATTAAAGCGCCTTCTTTTAGTACTGAAGTACCAAAAGTAAAAAACATTTAAAGTAATTGTTTAGTTTATTGAACTAAGTACTAAAGAAATTGGTTACTTCAGTAATTACCTGGCAGGTACTTAAGTAATCAACTTTAGTTCGTAAAATTACTAGATGTACTAAAAGTACAAAAATACATTGATTACTATAAATGTATGAACTATACATTTGAAGTTTATATTATTGAGAATAGAGAATTTTACAGTGATTAATAAGTTTACGTAAAAATCAAAAAATCAAAAACGTAGCCTTGATGATGTCTATTTTTAGTGTATGCGCTACGCCGTTACAGTTTGGATTGTGGGCCACAAACGGGCCCATGGCCGCAGTTTGGACACCTGATGTAAAGTCTATATTATAGAAAATGTGTAAGGTTAAAAAAATTTTTTAAAAAACGACCCTGACATCTTTTGATTTTTCTGAATGCGGCCCTCAAAGTCAAAAATTTGCTCTAAAGACACCAATAGATTTACACAAGCAATTTTCTATAATATAAAGCTTTTTAAAAGGTTGACCAATTTATCGAAATGTCAGCATGGGATTCTTTGCGACATTCTTCGCGGCATTCCTCGGGTGGAGAAAATCGATGAATCACTGAAGCGGCAGTCAAGAAAAGTGATGATGAAGCAAAAAGCCGAGCGGAAATCAAGTTTTTCTCATTTAGATGACACAGGACTTCTGCATTCCCTTCGTTTGAATCACCTGTGACAAGATAGGCGGGGAGAACTGCTAGCCTGAAATTCAAAATGAGATTTTGAGGTCATCGCTCTGCACGAGCTGTGCGCCATTATGTTGCTTCAAGATTGAAAATCGGGATATTTTTTTTTAACAATCATGACTGATAAAAAAATTACTTTATTATTAGCTTTTGAATGTCACGTGACCAACAGGTGAGCCGCGATTGGTCGTTTCTTGAGAATTGAGCACATGTGATGTCATTTACAGTGGAAAGCAGTAGAAAAATGAGCTTTAAAGGTATGACTTGTGCAATAAAAATAATTAACAATTTAATTAAATATTAACAATTTTTTTTACTGCCAAAAAATAGCAAAATAAATGTTTTTTTTGTCGAAATATTTTCCAATAAATATTTTGTTCTGAGTCAAATTTATATATATATATATATATATATATATATATATATATATATATATATATATATATATATATAAATAAAACTTTGACTCATACAATATAGTGTTAAAATATAAAAACTATGTATAAATTGAATAAGATCTTGTGAAAAGTTTGTGATGTGGAAATTTGATATATGTGGTTGTATTTATATGATTGTGTATACTAATGATGTACAATGTGATATATGTTCAATAAAATAATCAAAAAAATAATACTGATTTTGAGTTTGAACTGAGGTGTAACTGCAGTTTTCCGTCGGTGTTGTGTTTAAAATATCCATCCAGTTTTAAATAAAACTAAACAAATTAAAAAAAACGTCCATATACCTTTTGTGTACATATCTGATGTTATGACCTGCATCTTGTTATTGCTTTTTTAGCTCGATTTTTGCTGCTGCGGCTTATATACCAAAAATGCACATGAGAATTTTGGCACTGTATGAGTCAGGGCATTTAATCGGACCCCCATTAACAACAAACACTGGTAAGTACACGCAGAATCATTTCCACTTTCGACCTATTAAACTATCAAGTTAGCTCGTTGTTAGCTCATTTTTTTGCTTTTATTGCGTGGCTAATGGCTCTAAGATCTTTGAGAAAGGCTTTGGGAAGAACATGTACCCGCGGTTGATTGCCTTTGCCAAGTATTAAAGGCTGGTCACGGGGTCGACCAAAGCGTGGATTTTTTGAGCATATTAAATTAACGATTTGTACATGACAGCTATGAAAAAGGCATAAAAGCATTTGGGACTATGAGGAGTTGGGTACACTCAAAAACAAGAAGATTTTTTGGGGGGGGACTTTGGAGTTGGTGTTTTTGCAGAGATGGACAATTTTAAGTCTTCAATGGTGATAACATGCATTCCAAGCTAATCTATTTTTAAGACTCCGCCCCCTCAAGACGGGCTAGCTTAAGCAAGAGAAGAAATATATGGAAAAATGTCATCAACCCCTTGATACCCCTTTGGGTATTTTGACGCATGATGTTTTGAAGACACCTGGAAAATGTTTCAAGTTATGAAAAAAAAGTATCGTACGTTTCTAAAAAGAATTCCCGATCCGTCCCATCCCTCAAAAGTTGAGGACTGGGTGAATTCCCAGTTCCCGGTGGAGGCTTGCATCCTCCCCGCGGCTTTTCCCAGCGGCCCAACTTTAGCAACATTCCTGGCATAGTTTCGCCTGGATTTCTGGGAGATGGAGTTTTCACGGATCAACACACTCAAAAGTGGTGATCATACACACATTTTGTTGGGACAATGCAAAGGATGTATCGCCAATATGGCAGACAGAATTGAGGGTAACAAAAGGTGTCGGGTGAGAGATGCTGGAATGCTGGAGGTGAACTTTGTCGCTCAGAGACTTGAAAGGATGTATTTGGAATAAAGATGGTGTTAAACGACAGTATCTGAAATAAAACAGCTCACTGTGTGTACGTTCTAGAGGGGGGGAAGCGAATGAAAACAAATATTTGGAAAGTTAAAATGTCCCTTTTCGAAAGTCGCAATCGAGTGATGGGATTTGAATCTGCGTCAACTCGTTCACGAAAAGACACAAAAAAAACACACCCCAAAAGCATCATTCTGTCACTTGAAAAAAAGAAAATAAAAGTACGTCAAAGGAATCCCCGGAGGGTCCTACCTATCTCGGGGGTCTATCCACGAAGTTTGCCGGGTGTTGTGGTCGATGAAGAACACTCTTCCGTCGTAGTCTCGGGCTTCCTCCCATCCGGCGGGCAGCGGGAGTTCGGAGCTCTCCCGCCGCTTGCCGCCGCCTCCGCCCGGCCACGGCATCGCGGCTGGCCGCCGCCGCAGAGCGGAGGGCTCCAGCCCCGTCGCTTCGTCGTCGTTTCCCCGAACTCGCGCTTCCCCGGCTAGGCCAACCGCTCGGCCCTCTTCACCGCATCGCGAGGCGGCGGTCGAAAAGAGCGAAGTTTGGGCTTTACAAAGAAGACGGCGGCGGCGGCGGCGCTCTCACGGTGCTCTCGCCTCCATGTTGGCCTGCTCCCTCCGCCACCATGTTTCATTCCTTCGTGTCCTTATTCGGGGCCCGGGGTGGATTTGCATAAACGGACGGACGTGCGGGGCGAGCTTGGCCCCTCCGTCCAATCCCCTCCTCTCGTCTTCCTCTCCGTGTCCACTTTAAAGCTGCCCCTCTTCCAAAAAAAAAAAAAAAAAAAAAGTTTCCTTTTTTTTCTCGTTTTTCGAAGTCGACTTGATTTGGAGTAATCGCAGCGAAGGTTTAACTGTTTGGGCTAAAAGTTGTTTATTTGTGACGTATTTCGCGATTTTTTCACGTAAATGTCATTTCTTGTTGTTTGGGTCATTTAATGCCAGATTAAATGGCAAATCGGGCAAAATGTTTCCCCAAAATAAACAAGTTTTTCCCTCCGGTACAAACTCTGGCAATCGTCTTTGTTATACTTTGGCGACATCTAAAGTGCAATGCAAGTATTGCAGCAAAAACAAAAATCACTACTCAGTGACGTCATGCATTTTCCCCTGAAGTGTTGTGGCCACGGGCGTATTATATTCATTGCTGCACATGTATTCGAAGAAAATTTAATATTTAGACGATAAAACAGCCAAAAGCATTTGCTATAACTATGCATGTGTGTAAAATCCCGTTCCCCTAATAAGTTTATTTATTGTATTGTCTTTTTAAAGTTTTTTTTTCTTGATTATCCTTTGTGTTCTATATTGTATGGTATTGTTTTATTTATTTTGTTATTTTTTGGAGAAGCCTCAGGGTTTAACTTTACCTTCCACTTCGGTTTGTGTAACGTGGTACAAAAAGGATCTTTTTTTTATCCACCCCCGCAATACATAAAAAAAAAATTGGTTGAAAATGTTTGTAGTCAGAAGTTATTGGCGTCTCGAGTCAGCAGCCAATGCTGTCCTCTGCTGGTCTAAATTAGGTGTTGCACCCTATTACTCCCTTCCATTATTTCAGGCATTTGATGTAATGGTGAATAATTTTTTTTCCTCATTTATTAACAATAATTCAAGTTTTTCAAGCTTTCCATACAAATGCATAAGAAAAGTCAGAGCTCCGCCCATTTCCGTCATCGTCGGTCCGTCATTTTTTCAAGCCATACATTTATTTCAAGACGAAATTGCAATTGTCTGTCCGTCGGCGTATTTTTGCCAACTTTCCGCCACCACTAGAGGGTGACATCTGACAATTTTTTTTCTGGGCCGTAATTTGTCAGCTGCTGGTGTACTTCAGTCTGCACTCACACCAATTCTTTTTCTTGTTTTAGTACTTCCATTTAAAGTTAACAGCATGTCTGTGGTTCTACAGTTACCCTGCAATTGGTAATATAAGTGTAACACGAAAACAAAGCCAGCTAAGGGGTTTAACCCTTGGCTATAATATACCATCACGTTTAATACAGGGGACGAGAGTGCAATTAGTCATCGTGTCCACTGGATGGCACTATCATGCTTTACATGACTCTCAAACGATGAATTTCGGTTCTCTTTTATAAGTGCCTGCCCGACAACTATAGAAGACGGTTTCATTAACATTTGTCTAAATTTCATCCGTCACATACGCTACAAGTATGGCGAGTGTGTGTGTGTGTTGTGTATGTGACGTCACATCAGTCAGCCGAGCGTTTGTTCCCCACCTGAGGGGGAGTTTATCTCGGCATTTTTATCTCCCGCATGGCTTATGTGTGTGTGTTTGTTTGTGTCGTATCTCATACATCTCCCATCCTAACAGACTGCACTACAAGCTCCTCCCACAGTCCATTTCCCACAGGTCACGTCGGCCGCATTTGAACACAAAACAATAAGCCGCAGTGTTCGCAGCCTCCCAACAATCAACTGGTCATTTTCAGGAAAAATACACTTTCAAAATAATAAAAACGAGAGGCTCTGTTTTCCTGAACGTCCTGTAATATCGTAGCCAAAACACAGGCTGGCGGATCTACAGGAGGGAGGGCTGTGCCGTCGTGGGAGCGGAAACAGAAGACAGGGAAGGATATTTTGCAGCCTCTTTTGGCTAAACACTTGAAAAAATTGAAGGTGATGTGAATAAATACCTGGGATTGAATGTCTGGACCAGGGATGCGCAAACTACGGCCCGGGGGCCAAATACGGCCTCTTAATCTGCTTAATCCAGCCCGCTCAATTTGAACTAACAGTGCCTAAACTATTGTTTGCAATAAAAAAAATAATGAACTATTGAAAAACACTTGTAATACTTTTTTCATTTTCTATTATAAATTAAAGCACATTTTTCTACATATTGTTTTCTCTTCTGAGGTGGATGATCAAAACACTCCTTCCACCTCCTCCTGGTCCGACCCTTTTGTTAAATTTTACAACTCCAAAAGTTTTCCCTCCCCTGGTCTGGGAAAAATAACAAAAAAGCTAAAAATATGCCTTTCGGATTGAATGTGTTCCAATCATATTTGGCCATATTCAACTCAATTTTACAGCCAATGTGTTATTGAAAGCTTTTATACTTTTTATGTATACAGTACATATATATGTATATATATATATATATATATATATATCTATGCATGGCTATTTTTCAGCATCCCTGCCCCCCGACGCAGGAAGCTGGGCGGTCAACCGAGGCGAGGCCCGCCCCCCCGGCCCGCCCCCCCGCCCCCCCCCTCCCCGCCTCCCCGGAGTAGAGGACGAGCCCCCCTCGGCCGAGCGGCGGCACTCGGCGGCGGCGTCTCCCGGGCCCCCCCAGCCTCTCAGCGAGCAGCTCCGGGTCGAGCGGATGGCCGGGCGAGGGCGCGCCCTGGAGGCGCCGGGCATGCTGCTGTACGGCGGGGGGTGGCTCTGCCTCCTGGGGGCGCTGCTGTCCCCGCGCTGGCTCAGCATGTCCACGTCCCTGCTGCCGGTGGAGAGCTACCAGCTGGGCCTGTGGGAGACCTGCGTGGTCCAGGACGCGGGCGGCATGGAGTGCCGGGCCTACGACAGCCTTTTGGGTCTGTCGCCCGAGCTGAAGCTGGGCCGCGTGCTGACCTGCGCCTCCCTGGCGCTGGGCGCCCTGGGCTTCCTCCTGGCCATCCCGGGATTGTCCGTGGTCAACGGGTGCGAGGGGGACGGCGCCAAGAGGACGCTGGGCGCCGCCGGCGGGGCGCTGGGGATGCTCTCGGGGGTTCTGGCTTTGATCCCCGCGTCCTACGTGGCGCACCTGGCCGTGGTGCGCTTCTTCGACGAGGCGCTGCCCGAGGCCGTGCCCCGATGGGAGTTCGGCGACGCCCTCTTCTGCGGGTGGGCGGGGGGCTTCTTCCTGGCCCTCGCCGGACTCCTCCTGCTGCTGGCCTCGCGCTCGGCCGGGCGGGGGGCGCCCCCCGCCGCCCCGCAAAGGCGGTATCGGGTGATGAACGCGGCACTGGCCCGGGCGGAGTACGTATAAGCCTGAAAGACCGGGAGTTTTTGAAATGTACGGAAACGTGTAAATAGATCGATAGAAGCTGCTGTCAACCGTAAAAATGAATCAAATATGTCTTGGGACCGTCTCGACTGCATCTCGATCGTTTTATGTGCTCATAATGTGACGATTTTTGGGTAGTGTTACATTTTTCCCATATCAGTGTTGCAAGAATATCCTGATTGTAAAATGACCAATAAAACTGTCAGTTGTAATAGTAATGAATGATCAAAATAAATCATACTGAGATTACGTGTGTGTTCATGTGTGTGTGTGTCATTTCAACACAGATAGAAATTTTTCCACGGGTTGGCCAGAGCGATACTTGAGATTTTTCCCGTAGTATCGATCTGTACCAAGGTAGATACTGGTGCCTGTGTTGTCGATACTGACACCAAGTATTTTAAAATATTATGGTTTTTGAAATAGTTTGTCCTGTTAAGGCTTAAAAAAAAAAAAAAAAAAAAAATATATATATATATATATATATATATATATATTAATAATATATAATAATAATTAATAATAATAATAATAATAATATATTAATAATTTAAAAAAATGTTTTTTTTTAGAAATTAAACTGATTCAGTTTTAGAGTTAGTATAAATAATTAAAACAAAACAAATAATAGCTGGCCGTGTTTACTTGTGCTACTTTCAATTATTTTACGATGTTGCATAGTATGAAACATATGAGTACCGCCGGGATTATTTTGTTAGTTAGAATTTTTTTGTTGTTGTCAATCCCGATCTCCTTTAATTATGATCATCTGATTTCCTGTAATCTGATCAAGATCAGGACAACTCTATGATGAATCATATCATTTTTAAAAAAAATAGCATTATCTTTTTCCTGTATGAGTGCAATCTTTTCTAGGCAGCTAAAATATCGCCATTCTAAAAGTTTGCTTTACGAACAATCTCACAGACACGCTGTAGCGTGGAGCGTTACGCCACCAAAAAACACGGCACGCGTTCCCCCTCTTTTGATTGGAGCCCGCCGTCGGTGGAAACGCAGCATGAGGCTAATTCCATCGTATTTCCTGCCCGCCCGCCGGCCGAGCTAAGCTGCGTTTAATGAACGCTTTAATAGGCAGTGTGTACCGCCAAGAATGCGGAGCAGGTCGCCCTGGCGGCGCCCCCACTTTCGCTTCATTACGCGACTTTGCCAAATGGTCGGAGGTCGCCCGCTTCACTGGCAAGCAACAATTGGACAAAGTGTACATGCAACATGTGGAGTTGGCGCTAATAGGAGGAGGCTAATTGACCATTTCCTAATGTTTGGAAACAATAAGCAACAAGGGTCATTCCTGTTGGCAAAAAAACAACTAGCTACATCATTTGATGTAAAAACAAAACTTTTGTTTTTTCGTGTTCATTTCCTACCTAAAAAATCTCAATTTTGACCATTTTTTTGTCCAATTTTTTTCACATTCTACGCATGTTATTTTTGCCAAGAAATAGCACGTTTCTGGCAGCGTGATATGATAACTAAGCGGTTGCGCCATATACATTTGATATGTTGTCACCATTTGGGTGAAATTTCAGCTCCCTGGTGTCTTCTTTCAATGCTTTCCTTTTGATATGAAATGCCTTTGATGTAAGTATCAAAAGATTGGACAAAATGCCACACAAGGGTTAAATAAACTGTTTTTTTCTTCATTTTGGAATGTAAAATGGCTAACAAGAGAGCTAACAAGCGCTTTAGCATGGTATCAAGTTCAATGCCAGTGAGCCATGAAATCGAACAATAGTAAAGAAAATATTTACCGGGCAGTATTTTAATCACATATGCGCATAATTATGACATTTTTGGTTGGCTTGTCTTTCTCCGAGTCATTTTGGTATGTAAAATGGCTAGCCAGACATCTATCATCACAGCTATAGCACGGTATCCAGTTTAGCGCTGATAATCTATTAAATAGAAAAATAAATATTAACCATTCCTCCAAAGATGGAAAATATTGGATCAATATATCTATATACAGAATAGAATGTTTGTCTAGATGACTTATGATGAATAATTTTGCTTAGCATAAAGGCTAGCATGCATGGTAATGTACCGCACGCTATCAATTTCAGTGGAAAAAAAAGACACTATATTAAGCAATAGGAGAAATCTATATTAGCTAGTCCCCCAATGACCATACAGCATTTTAAAAATCAATAAATAAATAAATTATCTGACTATATAACGTTTTATCAGGGTGGGTTGGACTCAAACGGACGTCTATCAGCAGACTGCACATTTTACCCGCTGAGTTTCGGCAGGAGGGGGGAAACGCACACACGAGATGTTATTTGGGATTATTAGACCCCTGTAGATTCATAAAATGGCCTCCCGCTAACATGAACTGGAACACAAACAAATAAAAGCTGCTGGAGGAATGAAGTCCGATAATCAGAGGTGGCAAAAAAACTCCAATTCTTTATTTGAGAGGAAGCAGATCTTTTTTTTTTTTTTCAAGATGGGTGCATAGGTACAGATTTAATTGCATTATACTGAAGTAAAAGGCGCACAAAAATAATCAGACCCTGTAATCAGACATGTACTAATGTACAATATTAAAATAAAAATCATTTGTTAGGCTTCCTAAAGACAATGTATTATTATATATGGGCAAAATAATGACATCCTCAAAATGTCCTCGCCAAGACCTTTCATTTGAGGTGTGACTTGACATGTTTAGTAACAAACAGAATATATCGTAGAAATCTTCGTATAGTTAACAAAAGTTCCGTTAAATCTTCCTTTGGCATCATGCTGTTGTAGGAATCATTGCTGTCATTTTTAACAAAAAGAAAAACTCTATTGTACTTGTAGTAATGTTGTATTTCTTTTTTTGTTTTGTTCCAAAAACCGTCAAATACGATTTAGACAACTATGCAATTAGGCTAATTTCGTTCTCAATTTAGTGCACACATTTTTCAGTCATTTTGTCACCATTTCGGCACAACCTAAGTCATATTTACCGAATTGTTACTAATTAAGAATGACAAATTATTTAAAAAAAAGCCTTTTATCTTGTTTTCGAAAGTGTTCAAACTTCGGAAACTAAGCTGCTAGGCTCACGGTGAACATGGTTTTATTTATGAAATAAAAAAAATACTTAAGTATTCTACCACTGTCTGTAAATGCCACTCTTAAAACCAATATCAACGCCTCTATGAAATTGCGTACAAGAAATCGTGATTTCTTATCTTTATCTGAACACTAAACCGTAAAAGATGCTAGATGAAAGTTTTGATAAGTCCGTTGGAGTTCAGAGAGCACTTTTTTTTTTTTTTATCGCAGTCACAAATCTTGTAGGCTTATTGCTTGAAAAGTTAAATCCACGTGGAAGACCACATCATGCAAAGTGTTTATAAAAAATCTACACACCCCTGTTAAAATACTACGTTTTTTTTGATACAAAAAAGAAGGCAAAGATAAATCAATGCAGGAAAATCCCGAAAATTAATGTGACTGAACAACTTAATTTGAAAAAGAGTTTTAGCAAGCTTTTTTTTTAATTTAAAGCCCCCCCCCAAAAAAAAACCTGAATGTTTAACAACTATTTGCAGTCTATATCTCGATATCTTTTTTTTTTCCACAAGTTTGTTACGACCTGTTCTTATGTTGGTTGGCTGCTTGCATTTAAGGTGGTTACCTTGCTGATAAATGACACAGCAGATAAGATAAGATAAGAACGTCGTGTCAGTCTTATCTGCAAATGGGGGAGAAGGCGCAACGGGAACGTTGTGCTCCTTAACTTTTGGGGAATTTGTTCCGAGCGCCACTTGTGCTCCACTCGTGTCGGACTTGTGTTTGTGACGGCGGCTCAACGGCCTTTTGTTCGCCCGAGTGGGCCGCCCCCCCTCCCCCCCTCCCCCTCCAAAAGCTCACGTGTTAGCCTCCTACATGCAAGTTCACATGGTCAAGCTGACCCACAAACATACCGCATATATCACAACGTTGATTCTACACGCTGGTATCGTGATACGAGAGACCGTGTGATGCGTCACCATTGTGTTATTTGACGATGTCAATGGTGGTATTGAATCAGAGGACATAGTATCATTTGATACCGCTGAGTCGATTGACTCGACATCAACATTTCTGTTTATATTGAATCTGAATATCGTTGTATTGCAAGGTAAGGTAAGTTTGTTGTTATTGTATTGTAAGGTAAGGTACTATTATCGTATTGTAAGGTAAACTAAGGTTTTTATTACTGTATTTTAAGGTAAGGTATTATTATTGTATTTTAAGGTAAAGAGGTAAGATTATTGTATTGTAAACTATTATTATTGTATTGTAAGCTATTATTTTTGTATTGTAAGGGAAGATTTTTATTATTGTATAGTAAGGTAAGGTATTCTTATTGTTTGTAAGGAAACGTAAAGGTTTTTTATTATTGTATTGTAAGGTAAGGTATCAATGTAAGATAAGGTAAGGTATGGTATTACTATTATTGTATTGTAAGGTAAGATTATTGTATTGTAAGGCAAGGTAAGGTAAGATTATTGTACTGTAAGGTAAGGTATCATTATTGGATAGTAAGGTAAAATAGGGTATTATTATTTTATTGTAAGATATTGTATTATTATTGTATGATAATGTTTTTATTATTGTATCGTAAGGGAAGATTATTGTATTGTAAGGTAAAGTAAGTATTATTGTTTTATTCTAAGGTAAAGTAAGATATTTTATTATTGTATTGTAAGGTATCATTGTAAGATAAGGTGAGATATGGAATTAATATTATTGTATTGTAAGGTAATATTATTGTATTGTAAGGCAAGGTAAGGTAAGATTATTGTACTGTAAGGTAAGGTATCATTATTGGATAGTAAGGTAAGATAGGGTATTACTATCGTATTGTAAGATAAGGTGTTATTATTGTATTGTAAGGTAAAGTAAGTATTACTGTTTTGTTCTAAGGTAAGGTATTATTATTGTATTGTTAGGTAAAGTAAGTGTTAATGTTTTATTCTAAGGTAAGGTAAGGTATTAATATTATATGGTAAGGTAAGTCCTTATTGTGTTCTCAGGTAAGGTATTATTGTATTGTAAGGTAAGGTGAGGAAAGATATTATTGTACTGTAAAGCAAAGTATTATTATTGTACTGTAAGGTAAGGTATTGTATTTTCATATACAGTAACTACTGTATAATTCAATTCCCTGTTGAGCTTATTGGCTTCCATTGATGACTCCATGTCATCCATTTTTATTGAGGAGTGAACGATTTAAGAGACAATGATATTTTGGAAACGTTTCCAACTGTGAAAATTCCCGTTAAGGTCGAATAGAATTTTGCCATCATGAAAGTTGCTCAATACGAAAAGCGGGATTGTGCCTTCCTCGCTTGCTTTTTGCCTCTCTGTGTCCTTCCGCTTTGAGGGTCTTCCACACGTGGCGGTGCGCCAGAAACAGCAAGCCGCTGATGAGCATGAGGACGGCGGCCACGAAGCCCACCCCGACGGCCGCGCCGATCCGCTGGCCGGCGGGGGCGGAGGGAAGTAAGAAGCGGGGCGGGAAGGCGATGGCGGCGTTATTGACCGCCGCGTTCGCGTTCCACGCTAGGGGAACTAGCGCGAGCGCCGCGGTGAGGAGATAGAGCGCCCCCGCCAGGACGAAGGCCGCGCGGACCCCGCCGCGACGCTCCAGCGAGAAGTAAACCCGCCTCACCGCTCGGACGGCGGCGGCGTTGCCCGCCAGGCCGCCCAACATGGCCAACGTCATGAGAACCTGCGCCGCCCGGATTTCCGCCGGGACGAAATCGTCCGAGGCCGTCATACTCTGGCAGTTCTCCATCTTGGGAAGGGCGTGGCTGTGAAAGCACGCCCGCCAGATGCCCACCCAGGCCACGCCCGAGGCGATGACCGCCGTGCGGTTGTCGGGGTCCACGCGCCAAAGGCGCCACTCGTCCATGCCCGCCGCCGCCATGGTGAGAATCCACGCCATGCAGCCGGCCAGCAAGCCCAAAAACTGCCAGTGGGCCGTGTGTGCCAGGAATAGCATGATGATGATATTGAGGTCAAAGGTCAAGGCGTCTCTCCGTTCGTCTCCCTAAGGAGAATTTTGTCTCGGGGCGGCTGTGGGTATCAATACAGTTACTGTAAGACACATAGGGCTGTCAAAATTAACTCATTCGGTGCCATGGACGAGAATTTCCATCTTTTAACCCTTGTGGCATTATGTTACAAATTATGGAAATTCCGGAGATTTTTTGATGATATCATTAACGAATCAATGGGAAAAAAAAACACAAGGGGGCTGAAATTTCCAGGAGATGATGAAAACATGTACAACGATTCTGACATTTCTATGTGATTGCAGCTCGGCGTGCGAGATTTTGTGTACATAAACAATCATTGTCCAAATTTTGGACCATATAATTTTGGACTATATAATTTTGGACCCTGATAATTACCATTTTTGAGATACTTTTTAAGAGGATTTATCACGCTGATTTTCCTGTGATTTTTGTAACATTGCGTGGAGCGGCGGTCAAACTATGTCAGCAAAAAGAAAATTCTTTGTTGACTTGTGTTTTATGGTGAAACTGACAACACTCAAACTATGTAGAGTCAAATTTGTTCTTCTGTGAACTTTTTGATTAGAGAGAGATGTACCATTTAATTTGAAGGGGTTTCGTTCTTTGATGAATTGATGATGATGATGATGATGATGATGATGGGAGAGTTGGCTGACACGTTGACTTAAGGATGTTAAAGATGGCCACCTTCCACAAAAAAAAATATTTCAGTTACCGGGAGGTTTTCCATCATAACATTACACGTGAAAAAATCTTTCCATTTTACTCAAGGCAGAACAATTGAAAACGTAGCGTATGTTTGAATGGCAGGAATTAGCATAATTGCAACTAGCATATTATATGCAAATAAGGAGGCTAACTGACAACCTTGACGAATACTTATCTAATATAAGCCAAGTGAGCACTGTAGTGATAACTGTGACCATTGGATGGCAGCGTTTCCACACTTACAACACAGCTATCACCTACATGCAATTGTAACTGAAGAATGGAAGTCAATCTTTCTTTAGCAGCAACCATATTTACATAGACATAGCACACAATATTCTGCTGGCCTTGAAAGGTGAATGAAAATGCTAAATACTGAAAGAGTTCACACAAATGCTACAGGCTTGTAAATGTCAAAAGTCGGTCGCCACCCGGTGGTTTTGGAGTGTCAACACAAAACTTTCTATTGCTTCTCATTTGTGAGTTGCTATTGAAAGGATTCATGCAAAAATGGCGGAAAATGCTTGATAAAACATCAAGTTTTCAATATGTCCAAAATGGACAATATTTCCAATTCGGAATGGCAGTAAATGAGCCTGACATGGGCTAAATTTGACACTTACAGGGTGTACCGCTTTACCTCCCGTTTGCAAATTTTACCCAGGGGTTAACATACGCGTCATTTTATACTTGTGCGGAATTAAATTGAGAAAAGTTACCTGCAAAGACGTTCCATCCAGAGTGAAAATTTGCAAAATTTGCCGTCTAATCAAGAGAAGAGGAAAATCGGGAACCGATGGCGGCGAGCGCACGTTGCAACTGTAAAAGATGCGCGTGTAACTGTCACGCTATCAGCAACCTCAGAGGGCTTGGCTGAGTTAATGAGTGACATCAATGAGTTGGGCCATTGGAAAAAGGCAATATATGTGTAAAAAAAAAAAAAAAAAAAAGACAATTGGAAGTGTTTTCGACACTTGGATTTAATTTTTCCCATCAGGATTTTCAAGCGGCTTGGGGATGTTTTTGGAGTGGAAACTACCCACACGAGGGCCTTGAAAGACTGGGGAAAATGATATTGTGTTTTACAGTTTTGAACCGGCCCGCTAAGAAATTCTTAAAAAAAAAAAACATTACAAAAAAGTCACAAATGTTCATAATATAGAACAATAAACATTTCTTCAATTTTGCACGGCTCTTGGGTGGACGTTGGCGTCAGTGTGCTGGGCGGCAGGCACTTGGCACTGAAAGTCAAGTGCATCTCCTGTGTGGCCAAGTGCTCTAGAAAATGTCAACAATGTGGGTGGGGCTTCACATCGGGTCTCACTTTAAGGCCGATAACATTTAGAAAAAAAAACTGATGAAAATATGCGAAAAGGTGATAAATAGTGGTTATTCCGAAGTCACGTGACAGCAAAAGTGATGTCCGCTGGAATGCTGTACTGATCCAAAGGCTACAATAAATTACTAAAAAAAAAAAAAAAAAAAAAAAAAAAAACTAAAACAAACAAACAAAACATCAAAACAAAAAACGTGAAATTAAGGATACGATAACTTCCTATTGTGTGTGTATTTTACAGTATGCAGTCAAATCTAAATTGTGCTCCTTGGGTGTAGTACCACTTTGCGCCACAACATGCAAGGCAGCACTGAGTTCTACTGAAAGCGATGCAGCCTAATAGAAGAAGAGGCAGATAGTCCAAAATGACTTATTACTAAGTAATAGCTGTCTTTCCCACAGAGCAGAAAAAAAATATGCATGTGAATATTGCTATACTCTCCATTTGTACAGTATGTGTTGCTGCTCCATATGTTTTTGGAATTACCGTAACATTTTGCGCTAATTTCAGTTAGCAATACATTTCAGCATGAAGATAGATTTTAATTATTATATGGTTGCGTTTTGGTGTTTGACTATACAGTGGTGCCTTGAGACACAAGTGTGATTTGTATGTAGAGTACTCTGAATGCAGGTATGGTTGTTTTTTTTTTTTAAAGTGCTATTTGAACAAAAAATGAGTTTTTTTTTAAAGAAAATTAGCACAATATCCTATTAAACGTTATCAAATGTACAGTAATGATATGAATAAGAATATAAAGACTTGAAACAAGTGTGCATCATGAATTCATTTTGAGTCTTAGTCTCTGTGCCACTAGGGGGCAGTATAATGCAGTCAAGCAGACACAAATGAAGAAAATTGAGAAATACTGCTACAATTTATCAGTTCTCTGAGAGGATAAAGAATATATGCCGGTTTCTTATATAATTATATATTCTCTCTTGTGTTTAATTCAGCATTGCGTTTAAATGTCTGTTGGTTAAAGGGACACTGTGTAAGATTTGGACCGTTTTTCATGACGGAAAGCAGGAGGTGCTGCACTTACCATTGTCCGTAGCTATAACAGACATGGCCGCCTCCGGGGGAGTAGCACCCCCTATGTAATATCATTTAATGATAACTAGACCTACGGTTATATTTAAGACATGCTGTTGGGCGTTAAGACCACGTTTATTTGCAAGGTTTTAATATTTATAACCCTTTATTGCCTTTTAATTAAAAATGGTCTAAATTTTACACACTGCCCCTTTAAAGGACTGTAACTCTAGTGCTAGTGATGCTATTCGTTAACCTGTCAATGCTGTTTTATATTGTGTTAGCATAAAGCTAGCAGAATTAAATACACAATATTGTGTGGAAAGTACTTCTCTTAATTTTATTTAGTTTGACAGTAAGCTTCAAATGGGAGTGGTAGTAAACATTTTTTTTGCTGCTTGTTGTTATTTGTCTTGTTGACATCCACAGTGATTGTATCTCAAATGTTTGCGAGAAAAAAAGCTTGTATCTCAAGTCACCACGGTGCAATGTTTAAATCTCCGTTTTTTTTTTTTATGCGGCAAGGAAAAAAAAAAAATCAAGTGTTGTATGTGGTTCCCCTATTTGACGGACTTTCATGTTTTCCCCCCGCGATAAACGGGGTTTCACTGCATTCACCACAGGTGTCAAGAAAAAGCAGCATCTTTCTCCGCGGAGTCGCGTCGGGGCCGACGGGGAAAATACCTAAGTCTCTGGCGACCCCCAGTGGACGCGAGTTGCATTTCAAACGTCTCAAAAGGCCAAGCGCTGCTCGATGGGCAGACTGTCCAGCAGACACTTGAGCTGCTCTTCGCCCAGTTTGATTTTGTCCTCTAATTTGCGCTGCTCGATGATGAGCGCCGATTTCATCTTGACAAAGTGCTCGTAGTCGGCCATGCCGTCCTCGGGCAGGTAGCTGGCCAGGATGTCGTAGACGGCGCGCTCGCGCCGGTCCAGGTTGTCCTTCAGCTCCTTGGCGTCCTCGTGCTGTCGGATCAGCAGTTTGCGCTTCTCCGTCAGCGTGCGCTGGGAAAAAAATGGACAATCTGTCAGTGGTCGGGTTATCGGATTTTTTTTTTTTCCACTAGAAAAAGTGCGTAAATTACCTACTGATATCACACACAATGCAATTTTCGGAGTATTCACCACTATCGTCGAATAATACTGTTCTTTTTAAAAATAAACATTTTAGCTGCACTTTAACGTGGATTTAAAAAAACAAGAACGGAGCTGAAAAGACAATTAGCGTGCCACAACACCGCCTAGTGGTGTGGATGAGCAATTACACTTCACAAACACACAAAAAGAATCACTTTCGGTTTGCTTCTTCAGAATTCGGTGTTTACACGACTGAGATGAATAGAACATATGTTTAAAAAAAATGATTTCAAGCGGGGAAATGGGGACGTACTCTCTCCTCGGGCGTGGCCTCCTCATCCAGGCTGTTGAGGGCGTTCTCCACCCTGGCCAAGCGGCCCGAAAGCGACAGCAGCAGGCTCACCACCTTGTCCAGGTCGCCCACGAACATGCGGAACTTGTCCAGCTCGTTGGGCTTGCACACCTGCTGGACGCGCGCCTCCACCTCGTCTCCCAGCGCGTTGTTGTCCAGCACGTCCTCCTGCAGGCTCTGGCGGGCCTCGCGCAGAACTTGAAGCTTCTTGCTCAGGCTGTCCATCAGCTCTTGCTGCACATAAAAGAAAAAAACAAAAAATCAATGGTGAATTGCAACTTTTTCATACACTTGACAAAGCTTCTAATGTATTATAAAATAGTCTTATAATATAAGGCAATTTTTTACATATCTGTGAATGAATTCATTATAAATATTAATATTATATATAATATTAATATTATATATAATAAATATTATAGGCAATTTTCTAATTATCTTCAAAGACTTATCGTAGTCTTATAGTATTACTGTATAAAATATATTCTTGTATGTAGATTTACATTCATATAAAATTTTAATTTATTATGAATTAAAATATAAAAATATCTAACAATAATAAAAAAACAATGGTAAAATATATAAAGCCAAATTAATGTTTATAAATAATCATTTATTAATTTATATTTTATATCATTTTTATATTTTGTTTATACATGTATAGATGAATTTTAAATATATATATATATATATATATATATATATATATATATATATATATATATACATATACATACATATACATACATATACACATGTATACATACTACATACACACACACAGATTTACAACAGTTACTTTCGTACTTTTATTACCTAAAATAATCAATTAATTTAGTACTTTTATTACCTAAAGTAATCAATTACTTTAGTGATGAATTAATTACTTGATTCTCAATTCACTAGCGATGGTTAGACCCTCCTTTAGCCAAATATTTGAAAGAAATACATACATACAGTAAGTAAGAACTTAGAATTGAATGTCTGGACTGCTTAAAAAAAATATTTTTGGGATTGAATGAGTTAATATTGTACTGTATACTGCGTGCGGCCTTTCCAGGCCCAAACTGAGTTGCAGGAAGCGTCACACCTTCTTGTTGGCCAGATCCATGTCAAGTTCATCCTCCGAGTCGTCGTAGTCCTCATTCTGCTCCTGCATGTCTTTCAACTTGATGAGAAGCTCAGCTTTGGGGGCGGACGTGCTGTAATATGCAGAGCTGGTCACCATGGCAACCGCCGCCATGCTGTCCTCTTTCTCCCTGAAATAAGATCATTGGAAGTTTGGATAACTCTGCACCACAGTACTCGAAACGTTGTGACTAGCTTATTTACATATTTATTTGTGTGCTTAGAAAAACTGTGCAGCAATGAAAAACTAACTTAGTAGTTGCAAATGTTGCTTTTCAGATACAAAATTTGGCTGGTCTAATTCCGTCTGCACTCATATTCATTCTTTTTTCTGCTTTGGTGTGTATTGGTACTTACACCTTAATGTTAACACCATGTCTGCGGTTCTGCAGTTATACTGCAGTTGAAACAACACAGTAATATAAGTGTAACACGAAAACAAAGCCGGCTAAGGGGTTTAAACCTAGGCTATAATACACCATCATGTTTAATACAGGGGACAAGAGTGCAACTAGGAATCATGTCCACTGGATGGCACTGTCATGCTTTACATAAAGCTCAAAGAAATCTAGACAAATTAACATTTGTCTAAATTTCATCTGTCACATACACTAAAAGTGAAACAAAGTATTGCTGTGGTTGAATTTACAAAAAAAGTCTTAAATTAGGGAATTTAAAAACTTCTCTGCAAATTTTATGCAATGCAAATTTGATCTGCATTCATTGGTTGCTTTAAACGCATCCCTCCAAGCAAAAATGGGTGTGGCGGGCTGACAGATGTCTGACGGCCATTTGATGTAGTGTCTATCCCGACAATTACAATGACGGATGAAAATTGCTGAAACTTCCTGACCTTTCCTCGGGCTGCCGGGTGACGTTGGTGGCTTTGGACGGTGCTTTCCTGCGTTGGTGAGCTCCTTCCAGCAGCTGCTCATCTTGAGGGAACAGGCCCTCCATCAGGTCCATGGTGGTCTTCATCTTACTCTGGTCCAGGATTTCAGCCAACGACTTGTCCTTGTCCATGATGTCTCGGGCTAGCTCCTCCCTCTTCTGCTCCTCTGACGCGCTGGCGGCGGCATCGGCTGGGGGCTCGCCCGAAGGTTCATCGAGTTCTTTCTGCCGGATGAAAGCGCAGAAAAGCGAATCCTGCCCGCCGGCTCCCAGGCTGCCCAGTTTGCTAATATCGGGACCGCCCGTTGCGGCGGCGGACGCCTCATCGGGACGCGGCGGGTACGTCCTCCCGTTCTCCGTCTCTGGCATTCCATCCGAACGCACAATCCTGACGGGCACTTTCTTCACCGCGTTGCTTGACTTTTCCGTTCCGTTTTCCATCCTGGAATAGGGGGGGAAAAAAAAAAAAAACATTGAGAATAGTTTGAGGGGGAGGAAAACATTTCTGTGGCCACATGCGTGCTGATTTGAAGTGTCGCTGCATAGTGGCAGAGTCTTTTTCCATGCCCAGTGACAAGAATATTTAAATGCCCGCCTCTGCTTTATGAATCAAATTTACAGTTTAGTGAAGGGGTTCCCAACTATGGCCTGGGGGCCTTTTGACTTTAATTTTGAGGAAAAAAAGTGTCTTATATTAGAGAAATTACGGTAATTCCCCCTTAAAAAAATCAGGAAATGCAAAACCGTGAAAAAAAAAAAACACTTTAGAATCAAATTCGAACTCAATTCTCAATAAACTCATTTGTACCAATGAAGCACCCGAAAAAAAGCTTACCCGTTGGAGTTATGGTCGCGTAGCGAGACGGGCGGCTTGTCGCTGAGTCTCTGCGGGGAAAACTGCGGGGAAGGCGAACGTGGTGCCTCCATCCCGTAGGAGGAAGCGAGCGCCGGCGTGTGACGCGCAACTGCGCCCGCTTGCGCTCTGTCCTCGTCCTTTTCAGCCTCGCGGTCGGGGGTGTGACTTCGGGGACGCGCGGCCCGGTCCGGCTTGACGTCGGGGCATCTGGGCGGGGGGGGCTTGGCGCGCTCCGTGACCCGAGGGCGGCCGGACTCCGCCGTTCCGCGGTTGACGGCAGCTGCAGTCGTAGCGGCTCCGCGCCTCGTCCCGGGGGGAGTTTGCGCGCGCTCGGGGTTCTCTCTCGCCGCGCGATCCTCCGGGAAGCTTGGGATTGACGACAAAAAAGATTTTAATTACACGGGGCGCAGACGATCATCTCCAGCCTCTTCTTCTTCTCGCCAGCAGCCACTGCGATTGAAAAAAAAAGTTTTCAAGTCTCCTCCCTTGACTCCGGCTGCCAGGAATATTTCAGCTCCCACAAAAAGCCAGCGAGGAGGAATAAATAATCCTCCCGAGATTTTTTTTAACTCTTAGAAGGAAGTTTGTCCGGCAGCGTGGCACACGCGCTGAGAAAAATGACTTTATTAGCGTACTTAACTCATACGCTGCAAAGAAGAGTTCTCACTTTGACAGCTGTTTTACTGCTTTTGGATTCGAGACAAAAAAAAAAAAAAAAATGGAGAAAATGTGCTAGCAGAAGGGTGACTTTTTGCTTTGTGAAACCTCAAATTATAAAACAAGGCCAAAGAAGGAATTCTGACTGCAAAACAACAATTTACTTTGTGATTTTCAACAAAGTCTTGTAAAAAAAAACATCGACCAACCGCATGGCTCAACTTGAATGTCAGCGGCGTTTTTAACATGCCATGAAATGAATCATCTTTTCGAACCATAGTGACAAACACTTTCTACACACACACACACACACACACGCACACTTTTGTTTATACATGTAAAACAGAAAATTACAGAGTATTTGAAACATCCACACAAGCTATACAAGCTATTTTAGCTTCATGCTAACACATAATGCAAATTAAGATAGACCTTTCAGCGATATAAATGAACACTTTTAATTTTTCTATCCAATCCAATCCAACTTTATTTGTTAAGCGATTTAAAACAACCACAGCTGACCAAAGTGCAGTACAGAAAAATAAAAACATCGTAAAAACAGACACAACAGCTCAAAGACATAAACGCTAAATCTGATACGACAAAATGAGTAAGGGTCGAAAATAGAATGAAATGAAGGATAAAAAGAATAAAATAGCGACTAAAAATGATAGGGATAAAAGAATAAAGGAATAAAATAAAATCAAAGCTTCTCTTTTCAAACTAAAAGCACATTTTTAGGAACGTGACAACGTTCAGCAAAATGCAAAATGTCTAATGCCCTTGCTTTGGTCAAATTTAATATGAAAGCCATTGTCATTAGTTCCGTATTTTTCCATCAGACAAGGAATTTGTTTGAAAAAAGTCTAGATTTCTTTGAGCTTTATGTAAAGCATGACAGTGCCATGACAGTGGACATGATTCCTACTTGCACTCTTGTATTAAACATGATGGTGTATTATAGCCTAGGTTTAAACCCCTTAGCTGGCTTTGTTTTCGTATTACACTTATATTACTGTGTTGTTTCAATTGCAGTATAACTGCAGAACCGCAGACATGGTGTCTACTGCCCTCTGGCGCCGACTGAAACTGGCGTCAAAGTGCCCTCTACTTCAATGAATAGACGTTTTAAAAATTTTGTACAGGTATTTCGACTTCTATTTAAGTATCAAGTCTGTTAAGCTAATGTCCATTCATCTGCGCCGTGGAGATTCTAAAGAAATGCATGTGAGGACTCCTAGGCAAACTCAATTAGGAAGCAATGAAGTGCATCAATTGGACAGTCACAAGATACAATTTGCGGAACGGTCAAACAGATGCTGCCTTTTTTTTTTTTTCGCGGCGATCACATAAAATGGTCAATCATAGCTTTGACTACATATCTGCCATTCACCCTGTGTTTACCTTTGACAAATAATCCAGCAGATGTGCCATCATGTGAACCCCAGTTAATTGCAGGGCGTAAAATAAAGTCCTTTCCTTCAAGCTTCAAACACCTTTACGCTAATTAAAAAAAGCCCGGTACTTATGACCACTCACCCAAAAGAACGCTTTATGCCCGGAATTTCCATCGTCTCTTTCTTTGCGGCCACCTGTTGCCGTTTCCAGACTACTCCTGTATCAGTATCACAGACTGGGCGGAGCTCGTCGACGAGACACCCCGATGACACTGAGCGTTGTCATGCAAGGGCACACAATGAGGACGAGATACTCGACACCCCCAAGGGTGGGTTTCACCTATATGCGTATATGTTTGTTGGGGTGGGGGATACAGAAAAGCTAAAGACTCCTAAATTACTGATCGGAAGTGCAGAGACATCCACATCACGTGACCAGGAAGCATTCACCGGCATACACAAGGAACCTCCATTTCCTGACACAAAGCGGCACCACAGAGACAGCGTCTGTTGGCACGGTTTGGGCCAAAGGCCGTCGGGCTGCGTCGCCTCCGACAAATAATAAAGACATCACTGTTCCTCCGCGAAAAGAATGAAGAAGCGACCCGCTGATGTCTAGGATCTAAACGGTTGAGAACGTACATGTTTTAACACAATGGCAAAATGTTATCAACGAAAATAGCTGAAATAAGGCGGTTGTTGGCCTGATGCAGTTACCTAGTATCCGTACTTATACAACCTGAATATATTTACAAGTCATGCCCCATTAAATCATTCCCAACCAGCGGAACGCCGACCAATTAATTCTAGGGTCAAACTGCTGCCGTTACAAAACCTTTAATAACTAAAGAGAAAACAACTCATCTTTTGAAAACAACAATGCACTTGAATGGTGAAGGAACAGGAAGATGTTAGGGGCTCAATTAGGGCTGGGGAGAAAAGTCGACCAAGTCGGGCCGGCCGACTTCAAAAAGAAGTCGGCTAAAACCTCGACGCTCAGCCAAAACCACGTTTGTGTCACCGTTTTGTAAACGGACCTTTCTTGCAGATGTACACAGGAGAAGGACTCAACGCAAAAAAACAGTGGCTATAAAAAGTTTGGAATCGTTTCCAAGAAAAAAAAGAGCGAAGAAACCAGGTATGCAAAGACCGTCTTGACATATAACTGCTTGACTTGCTGCACCACCTAGTGGCCGAAAGGCTAATACTTTTTGTGTGCTTAAACACACTTACCGGTTCAGTAGTTAGCTCGACTCTACAGTAAGGCGTCTGATGACGCAAGAGATTTTTACACGAATAAGAGAGATCGTGATGGAGAGATTTAAAAAAATAATATTCTACCCAAAACCAAACCCTTTTACACCACACGTAGTATCTACATGTTTGCACTAGCGTGTTAAAATGTTATACTGAGCCACAAAAAAAATCTTATTTACCTCGAGGCAGAATTGAGGGACCCTGCAGGTTTATCCTCCATCTGGGAATATTCCTTCTCCGCCGTTATCGCGGGGACACAAGTCGTCTAGAAAAACATCAGAATCGTCTTAAAAAGGAAACGTTCTTGTTTCAAAGAAGCTCCTGGCATGTTTCCCGGTTGTTAAGAAGATGCATGAAAACAAGCTCGACGACAGACTGCCTGAAACTGAGGCGTGTCGAGAAGAACAAATATTGATTATTATCGGCTCGTTCCCACGTGCTGAGGGTTTGTCCTCAAAGGACCTCAAACTTTTGAAAAGCCATCCTTACCTGTCCGCGGAAGTCAGCTGAGGGTGACGATCGAGACCTCTCGTGTAAACAAGCGGATTTGACCCTCTCCTCCGAGCTAGGATCCAAGATGCTATCGGCTGATCGGAATCGTCCGGAGGCTTTCGTCTCTGGAGGTTTCTTCTGGATGTTCCACCTGGCCTCGTATTCTGCGAAGGTGCCAAGACGTTGCTGGTCGAGGACTAGGTATGCTGGACAACCCGGGGGACCGTCCCTGCTTCTTGTCTCTTTCTGCGTGGGTTCCGTTTCGCCGATCAATCCTCGGGTTCCGGATTGAACCGGATTCTCGGTGTTGGTGGACACGTGACCGGGAACGGTAGATTCCCAGTTCTGTTGGTCTGGGGAAGAACTTGTGCTTTCTTCTACTTTCACTCCAACTTCATGGATTTTGTCTGGTTCAGAGAAGGACTTGACCTTCTTCTCTGCTCCGAATCGCTTTCGTCCACCGATGCGCAAAGGTGCAGATTTACCGGTGCCGGCCTCCGTCAGAGTCGGAAGGGGAGCGGGATCTTTCCTGGCAGCTGATGAGTAAGCGGGTAAAGGTTCAGCTGATGAGTGTTCTACCAACATGGGCTCCAGATCTTTCCTTCTGAAGGAAGTAGCTTTGAGAACCCGAGCTTGTGCTTCCTTCAAGTTATCCTTGTACGTGTTGGTGAAGGGGCTTTCCGACAAAGTTGGGGCGGAGCTCTGATTGGACTTCCACGCATCCTGGTTGTCTTGGTTCTCGTCGGGGAGAGCGGCTGCGCTCTTACTCTTCTGCAGCTTGGCTCTTCTCAACTGAATTTCGTTCTTTAGGGTGGTGGCAAAGCGGTCGTTGCGCCGGATCTGGTTGGACTCCGCGGGATCCTCCGGGTTGGCCCCTTTTGGGGCCTCGCCCTTGGCGTCCATTGACAAAGAATGGAGGATGGGCGTGGCCTGTGGGCATATCCTGTCCTTGGCCTGGCCGTGGTGTCTCGTATCGCGGGGGAATTCTCGGTGATGCAAAGGAAGGGATCGACGTTGGTTTGAGAGTCTGACCGGGGGACAGCTCGCGTATGAAGCCTCGTCGTTTTGTGAATTTTGTCTTCCCTGGCAGCTGAGGTCATCGCCAATGGCTTTAGGGGGCGGAGTTTCTACAACATGGTGTTTGCTATAGCCGTTAGTTTCTTTACCGTTTGAAGAGTATTGCTGTTGCGGATAAAGTTGATATTTTGCTTTGGTGACAGCTTGTTGAGAATTGTGCTCAATTCCTGTCTGGGTGGAGTTGAGGCCGGCAAAACTTTGCCTCTCCTCCGGTTTCCCCAATTTAGCGACACCGTAGTACCGGTTTTGTCCGTTGCTCTCCATGTTCGGGTCTTTGGGAGGAATTGCTTGAGACGTGTTTAAATTCCTCTTCAGGTTCTGGCCGCCGGGTTGGGCAGAACCGTTGGTGGGCAGCTCCTGCATGCTGGAGAAGTAACCCCCTACATTCAGCGGCTTGGGAGCGGTCGCGGGCCACGGTTGCGCGGGGAAAGTGCTTTTGTCGCTGTGATGTCGGTGATGTACCGGCTGACCTTGCCGGACATCGCAGCTGGAGAGGGAGTGCTGCTTGTTTGAGCCGAACTGGCCCTGAGGGTAAAAACCGGCCCCGTCGTGTTTCGGGGACAGGTTCTGGCCACTGCGATCTTCAGCGGGGGGTTTTGCGGGGGTTCGTGAACTGGGCGGTTCGGGATGAGCGGCGGCAAACCCTCGTTCCTTGGTCGCGGCAAAACTGTCGCTGCGTGCCGGCGGGAGCGGCGGCGGAGGCGAGGGGGGGGAGTTTTTCTTTTTCTCCGGAACGTGCCAGACAGGCGCGCAACTCATTCTACCGGAGGTAGAGTGGCGGGAGCCAGCCTGATCGTCGGTCGGGGGCCCGTCGCAGCCTCCCGGCATCTGAAAGTACGTCAACCTGTCGTCCTGTTTGACTCCCTCCATCAGACTTTGGCCGACCCTCCCGTTGGCCGGCCTCCCTCCGGCATCCCATTGGTTGACTTTGTACAGGACGTTCTCAGTGGAGGCAGCGTTGCTCTTTGAAAGCGTGAAGTCCGGCGTGCCGGAGCTTGTGGAGAAGGAGCTGTAGGCGGAGTCTCTTTTGCCGCCGCCGAGGTGCTCCATGCTGTTGTTGGACTTGGCAGGGGACAGCTGACCAGCCGGGTACGGGTGGGGGACGTGCTCTAGGCTGTCCATGCTGCCAAGGGAACTGAACTGGTCGGAAACCCTGCAGAGGTTGGTTTGCTCCCAACCGGAGGACAGGTCGGTCGAAGACGAACTGGGTGTTGAAAAAAAACACAAACATCGAGTTGCTTAGGAATGCCTTGAAAGTCACACTTCCTCGGATCAAATATACAGTATAGAAATACATTTATAGGTGCTTTTTTGGTCGAAAAACTACAGCGGCGTGAAGGGGAAAAAAAAGACGTCAGGAATCTCAGAATCCTCACTTTAAAGTCAGTTTAATTCTGAAATAAAAGTAAGATTCTGCCAACCTTTCCCCCCTATTCACTGGCCCTAATTCTCTTCTGTAAAAAAAACCCCAAAAAAACTTAAGGTTGTAATTACTCTAATAAAACATTCCGCTGAGAGACTTACTTTTTTGTGGAGTCACACTGTAAAATTCTTGGAAGTTTGCTTCTAAAGCACAAATGTTCCTTAAAACAACAGCAGTGCAGAAATTGCACTCGTATGCAATCGCTCCAATAGTGAAATGCAGGTGAAAATTATACTTTGTGATACTTTCCAGGTCTTGCAAGCTTTCACGGCTTTTCACTTTTTTATTTTTTTTTTAAGTGGGCTGGCAGTAAATAATAGTTCATGTTTCATGTAGTTAAAAATAGGGCCTGGTTGAATAAATCAGTCGATTACAGCTCTTCAAATTTTGACCACAAGTAATTGTCCAAACGGCAGATAATTTTAACTTAACTACTTACCTTTAACTAGTAACACCGGCATCATTATTGTCCCAAACTCTTGTATCCTTCAATATGTATACTACAATTTGATGAGTTCATTTTGTGGACCTATCATTAAAAACTACGAAAAACTACACTACAAGCAATGCTTAGGTGAGCAATGCAAGGAAGTTGCGCAAGGGATTGACTTTGATGTCACTACTTTACATGCAGCCTCAAGTCACAGTTTGTTTAAAAAAAATAAAAGAAATTACAAACACATGTTTGCTACTAATACACAGTTGACCCATGCTATTTAATAAATATAAATATATATATATATAAATATATATACACACACAATATATACACACAATGAAACGCAGTGATTATGCATTTATACGCCAGTGATTTAAAACATTTTAAATCGAATGCGTCATGAGGTCAGAATCCATGTGACAAAAACATTATGTCTCAGTTTCTTTATAGAGATTCTCAAAGCCTTACCTCGCATCGTACGTGGTGCGCCACACAACCGCCGAGGGCGGGGAAGGCTGCGTTTTGGCCGACTCGGACTGCCCTTCGTTGAACTTTGTGGAGTGCCAGGAGTGCGGCCTGCTTATGGGTTCATTGCGCCTGAACACAGAGAGAAAACAAAATGTCAGTGATCTCGAGAAGCGCAAATTTATGTTTTTTTTCTCTCATCCTTCAAGTTACCGCCCCTTAGCAATTAAAAAAAAAAACTTTGCTTCTCTAATTGTCATAACATACCCTATAAAGTTGTTCTTTCTGTGATGCATGTCAGAAAAACATCGAGAAAATACATCAGAAGACAATCAGTGAAACCTCCATGACATGCTCTACATGAGGAATGAAGCTAATGACAATCCACATGCCGGAGAGGAAGTCTACAAGTCGCTATGGAAAAAGGAGGAAGCAGCGAATTGAAAAAAAACACAACAAAAGAAAATGACAAGAGGTTTGCTGGTGATGGTGGGTATTGCGACGACATGAGGGTTAAGCTACTACTGCTCACTGGATGACGTCGCAGAACTGTACCTCATGGAACTTCGCAAAATCTTGGTAAGGAAGCTCCGGGCCACATTCACATCATTCTCTGAGGGCATTTTGCGAGCTACAATGTCCACCATTTTCATATTCCTGAGCAGCAATGGAAGGAACACACACACCAAAGCACATAAACTAAGAACTTAGCGATAGTTGCGTTGGAATCGTTAGACGTGGCGAGATGTTGTATCGTGATACTTTTGGTTTGTCCATCAAGGTTCGTAATCACAACTTCTCAGTACGCCGCAGTATTTGTTGTCTTTTGCAAAGGATAAAGAATACATGCCTGGATTGTAGTATGCCCTCACTTTGTTTCAAATATAAGCCATTTAGATATTTATAGAGCCACAGTCACAAATACAAATTGTAAACACAAGGTATACATTCAAAACATGAATATGTCTTGAATTTTGTTACATTACACCCTCCATTGTTTGTTTGATATAGAGATGTTATTTATATAATACAATGCCATTTTCCTTAATTTATTCAATGAAAAAGACACATTTTTATGTTTTTTTTTTAAGAGTCCAGAAATTGAAACCCAGGTATTCATGTTTGTTTTTTTTGTTTTTTTTTTAACTAGAGAGGGGTTGAAGAATGAGTGGTATTAAGTAATCGATTCTTTTGGGCAAATGAGTACTAAAGTAATCTATTACTTTAGATGTTTAAGACTTTATAATAATAGTAATTTGCACTTTACATGCTAAAGTACGAAAGTAATTATATATATATATATATATATATATATATATATATATATATATATATATATAAAGTATCAATGCCGAGCATCGTTATAATTCATAATAGTCCATAGAATTCATAGGAATACGTGAATTTGTGGCTGTTTTTACGATCACAAACTATAAATGAATAAAAATGTGTCTTTGGGATTGAACGAACAAAGAAATAAAAACAAACTGTGAGAGGCCGGAACAGAATGATGCAGTTTACATGATTTCAATTGGAAAACTTACATTATTTGAATTGGACAACTGATTTGATAGACAAATAAATATAATAAATAAATAAAACTGCAAAAGTACCAGTGTACTGTCATTTCACAGGAACAATGATAAAGAAGTGTTACAGCTCCCTCTGCTGGTCTAATGTATGAATGAAAAAAGTCAAACTCAGGATGATTGACAAAGATAAACTCACAGACTTGAACATATGGTCCGCAGGAGAACACGAGCCCAGCATGGGGGCATCGGGGTAACAAGGGGGGTTGAGGTAGCGTGGCTTAGCGATGGGAGAATCTCTTACACAATCAGATCAGCCACTTCGCCCCTTTAACAGCAAGCTGTCGTCTGCCTCCAAAGTTAGGCTTTCGATCTTCTACCAGTTCTGGAATTCAAACCTGTCCGATCTCTGATCCAGCAAGGGTATGGTTCATTAATAAATCATGTATTAGCCTTATTAAATATAAAAGTTTTGGTTTCTCGGCAGTGAAAGTAAACTCTATGTGACGTTGTGATGGTGAAACAAATAAATAAATAAATCGGACAAAGCCTTCGATTAGACTCGGACTTAACCAACAAAAGCGTTGGGTTTGGATGATTGTGCCCTTTTTGGTCACCTTAACTAAAGGCCTTCAATGACAAGAAGGTCCTTCATTTCTGGGAGAAAAAAAAAAGTCATACGACTGTCAGAAACAGCTTTTAAAAAGACATCCCAATTTAAAAAAACAAAAGGGAATGATTCCACTCGAAAAAAATTGTGGATTAGCTTTAAAAGCTTACGGGGAGGACAAAGAAAAAGCTAGCGTGGCGGAACACCCATCTCTGGCGTTTCTGGGGCACTCGTAGGCAGCCACACATGGCGCCGGCCATTGGTATGCAAATGAGGGCGGCTTTATTAGGCCTATCGTCAGGGCTACAGCTGGGCCGGCGCAGATATGCTTGGAAAGTGAATCAATTGGTCAGCGGCGAGCTGGGGGGCAGGGCCGAGGTGGGTCCGGACCGCCATCCTCACTTTTTATCGGTAGCCGTTGAAAGTATCTGGCAGTTTGCGTTCAACTTTCAGAATTTGAAATTCTGTCGTTCAAATTATGGTTAAAAAAAAAAAAAAAAAAATCCCAAGACGTAAGAACTTTGAGAAATAGCTTCTTTATCTATATGCTAAAAAAAAAAAAAAAAAAAGCAAAATGCCTGACAGATTATTGAATACCAACGTAAGCATTAGAAAAACTTTCAAAAAGAACTATTTGAACACAAACTATGGAGTAACATATGCATACAAAACTCATAGGCATATATTCTTTATCCTCTCCTAAAACAACTGTGTACAATTATTATCTGTGATAAACAGGGAGCAGCCCAACACCAATGGAGGTGAAAAAAAAAAGTCATGAAATTATGTTTATGTCTTGTGTCAAGAGTACAGATTGGAATAGATTTTTCACCCCCCTAAATTATGTAACAAACCCTATTTTCAGTAGGCCAAAAATAAATAAAAAAAAAAAGTGGTGGGCCGGCTCTTTCTTGCCTCAATTTTGACACTAGAAACAACTTTCTTTTAAAGCCCCTGGGTGTCAATTTTGACCCGATTTGGGCCATTTACCTCGAAACATCGAACACAAACCAATCAATAATAATAAAAAAAAAAACATCAAAAGATTCTCAAAACAGGTGGCATATGCTCGCAAATGGTATTTATCCGATGGTAAATTTTGACCGTATTTCCATTGACACCCAGGGGGTTAAGCTTTAAACATATTTGGCCTATAAAGACGAGTAGAAAAACACGCTTGCAAAGACGTGTTAATATTCGCAGATATAAGCCCTTTCGACCACACGCTCCAGATTAATTTAGGTTGCGATGGCTAAAGCTGATCGTGGCTTAACCTAAATGAATGGTGACCTCGCAAAACAATGAAAACAATCACGTATCGGGGTCATAATTCCAACACGGGCAACGGGAAAGTTGATTTGGACTCACCGGACGGGAGGACACAAAATCCCAAACGCGACAACACGGAGAGCAACTTGGAGAAAGCGCTTCCAAAGACGCAAAGCATCTTGGCTTAGCGCCGAATCTCCAGCAAACTTTGAAAGAAAGAAGCGGAGACTCCCCTCATGATTAAGAAGTTTGTTGCACCGAGGAGGGGGAGGAAGAGGAGGACTAAAAGGATGAAGAGGAGGGCAGCTTTTGTCCAAAGCCAGTCCCCTCTCGGAGACGCGGTACCCCATTGGCTCAAAAGTGGCTAATATGCTAATGCGGCGATGAAATGCAGGACTCGTACGCCCCTCACCCCAAGTTGTGAGGCGGATGTGCATTTCTCCCGTCGCTATGGCGACCGGTTGATCTCCAGGGCGCACCCCACTTCCAGAAAGCCCGGCTAATGAGCTTTGTAAGCAATCAGAGTGATGGCAACCGAGCGGATCCGCGGAGACATGTTTTGCTTAGGAATCATTATTTTTGCTGTTGGGAGCAGCACGGAGGCCTAGTGGTTAGTACGCCTGCCTCATAGTCTCGAGGTTTGGGGCTCGAATCTCAATTTGGGCCTTTGCGGTGCTTCCTTCCGTTGCAGACTTGTAACAGACTTTATAATGATGGCGCAGGTGAATCGATATAATATTCTAAGATATGATACGATACACAGAAATACAAATAATTAACCATACATGGAAATATTGTCTTAAAATACCAGATATTCCAGACTATAAACCGCACCGGTATATAAACCGCAGCAGCCAAAAATGTAGCAAAGATTCTGTCTCAATTTACACCTAGCACGGTATAGATTAGGAATCAGGTGAGAAACTCAAGGTCATTTCACACTGGTAAATAATATAATAGGGTGAGAAAAGCAGAGTCATGCAAACATGTGGGAAACATTGCCCCCTGGTGGTAGGATGACCAAGTGCTTGATTTGACACGTAGGTAGCAGGCTTTTTAAATGTTAATATTTCAGAGGATCAGCCGAATTAATCATGGCAGCCAACCTCATGATTGCGATTAAAATTCAATTAATTGTGCAGCCCTACCTTGAACAGATATTTGATTTACTGGTGAATTGTCTCCTGGTGGATAGCAACATAAATAAATAAATAAATAAATAAAAATAAAAGCGACAGGGCTCAAATCATGAGAAAAAAAAAGTTGCGTCTCATAATCTAAAAAATATGGTACTATGGTATCAATATGAAGTCAAAGATATGGTAAGATTGATATTACACTAGCATGAAAAAATACGCTGATAGGATATGATACCGCTATATATTATGTTAAAGTAAGTTTGAAGCCGGCATACATTTTCAAATGTAAATCAATTGTGTAACTTAACAAGACAAAAACCCACTGACGAACAAACTTGAATTAACTCAATAAAATCAACATCCCTGATAAATGGAGTCATTTCCCGTTTTAGTCATCTTCGCTCAGCTCTGCCCGCCTCCTTGGATTCCAAGTAAACCCGGGACAAACATAAACCAGTCCGACAAATTAAAATATGAATAGAACAAAACATAAACAAACCGACAATGATTAAGCGGCTACCTATTTTCGGCAACTGCTTTGAGCACACTGAGGTAACGCGAGCTCGCCTGGCTGCGTTGCAAACAATTTGAAGAAATCCACTTACTTACAAGTGGAATTCAGTGCGGCACATTCCAAACATGCTACATGAGCTTATTAAGGAAAAACAAAGAGCTGTAAATGCCAGACCCCCCCCGAGAACCTTGCCTGCTGTTTACATGTGTCCAATAAGCTTTTCCAGGTAGAACCGGATCGTGGACTGAACTTCTTGAAAACACGCTCTAAAAAGTGCAACCATAAAACTATAATAATGTGTATCGTTAGGAAGGATTCAAAAGTGCAATTCTGCAAAAACGCCAGAAGAGGGAAGCCAACCGCCGCAGTGAATGGAAGAAGTTCACGTTGTAAAGTTTTAATGTTTCCCAGAGTTGCTCAGCTATGGTGAGAACACCCTGCAGGAAGAGAAGGAACAAGAGAGAGAAACCGGGCTGCAGGGGGCTGGTCAGTGGGCAGTAAAATTCACTGGAGTGAAGAAGTAAACAGTGAAGACACCAGCGAAAAAAAATACGAAGGCCAGTGTAAACTTTACACACCTGAATCATTTATACTTTTGGGCCTTTGATGGGCAGTGGAGTGAATCAGCGGGTCTTGAGGACAATCAAGTCCTAAGTTCTCGAAGGACTCAAAAAAAAGGTCAAAATGATCCTAAAAAGCTGTTCCAGCAAAACCTTGAAATTTTCCAACTTGGCTTCATGACGAATTTTTGAAGGTCTACTAATTAGATGGGCCTACCAAATCGATCAGTGATTTTCATTGCGGATTGTGAATATTCAAGTAGGACCCCAAGAATTGGCCAAAACCACCACTTCATACCAGAGGTGTCAAACTCAAGGCCCGGGGGCCACATCTGGACCACCACATCATTTAATGTGGCCCGCCAAATTCTAATGATGACTTTTCTGACTAAATACCAAATTTGCCCAAAAATTAAAGTTAAAATAAAAAATAAACATAAAAAAATGAAAAAAAAAACATTAAAAATAAATAAATGAAAATAAAAAAAAACATAAATACAGAAAAAAATGATTAAAAAAAACTATTAACTAGACTAACCAAGAAAAACAAACAGAAAAACACAAAAATTTCTTGGCTACCAATCCCCCCTACCAACAGTTTTCTTCTGGCCATCATATTCTACTGAAAATTCCTAACTTCTCCGTCATAACAGCCCTTCCATAGAAACTATAACCACGATGCGGCCCACGCTAAAACTGAGTTTGACACCCCTGATCCCTGCAGAGTTAAGGGAAGTTATTACGAAGGGCCTTGGAAATTGCCAAAATCATTTTGGTGACTGGGCATGGCGTCATAAATTATTTTTTGCTCTACTCATGACAGGCATCCCATATTTCACATTGCTGAGTGAAACTGGCTTGGGGGTTGATATTTTGTTATGAAATTTTGCCTGTGTGTGGTGAGTCATCAAGGTCTGCAGTCATTGTCATTGCCGCCCACGTTCATTGATAGAAGCCTCGTGTTTGCCAAATTCGGGTCGTCGTCTGTCTAGACAAAATCTAAGATCGATTTTGAAGGACCCCTTGAAAATCCACAAAAAACTTTTCACCTCAAACGAAACTGGGAGAAGCGTATTTTTTTTTTCAAAGCAAAATGGCGGACTTCCTTGTCGGTTTTTGGTCATGAGACATTTTTGTGTGTCTACTCATGATAGACAAGCTAACCGAGGATTGTCCAACCTTTTTGCATACAGAAAAACGGAAGGATGCAAGGGCTGCTTTGAAAATGTTTGACTTGAATTTACTTCGCAATTATTTATTGTTTACATGCTCTAGATATTTACAATTTTTTTCATGGTTATATGGTTTAGGATATTCAAAATCTTGGAGTGACCTGGGCTAACCCTGCGCTAAACAGCAACCATAAAGAGCATAAATATCACATTGCGGAATAAAGAACTCTTCGGGGGGTGTATTTTCAAAAAATATTGGGGTCGCTCCCAGGATTGGATAAAATGTACCGTATTTTCCGCGCTATAAGGCGCACCTAAAAGCCTTAATTCTTTTACAAAGCTGATGGTGCGCCTTATAATCAGGTGTGCCTTATATATGGATCAATATTGAGATTGGTAGATGGGGAATGAAGTGATAAAGTAAGCTTTACTTGTTTCTTTTGTGTGTTTACAGTTGAACAAGGTTGCTCGTATTGACATTGAGTTATGCAATTCAGCGTTTAGAGTTACTATTGTTATTACTGTGAGTATTACTATCTTGTGATTGAAAAAGTTTTCAAATGTGTCAATTGAGGGTGCGCCTTATAATCCGGTGCGCCTTATAAATGGAAACAGTTTTAAAATATGTCATTGATTGAGGGTGCGCCTTATAATCCGGTGCGCCTTATAGTGCGGAAAATACGGTACTTGCAACATTTGCCGCAAGAGCCATCGAAATATATCTGAGTGGATAATAACGCACATATGTTTATAACTATAAACACATTCGATTTGTGACATGAATTAAGGTAACACAACCGCACGAAGCGCCGATTGGCCATGTCGGGGCATGTTGCACAGTTGCTGAAATTCAAACCGCACCTTTGTGTTTGATGACGCGTGCGATTGTCTGGAATGGCTCTTCCACCAACAATCCCAGTTTCATCACCGCGTGCGGAATACTCACTACTGTTTGTGGAGGCCACACCTGAACCTGGAGCAGGTTCTGACAGCTTCCTGTTAAACATGATCCCAGAGATAACAAGAACAACGGTGCTATGGAAGAAATTCTGTGGAAGTGCGTTGAAATAAATATGACTCCATATAGTAGATTATAGATGATGATTATGGCAGATAAAGGTTTTTTTTCCTCTTACCTATCGTTATTTATATATATTTAACGTATTCAAGAAATATGAGGAAAAGCTTTGTGATATTTGTGCTGGGTATATTTTTTCCTGAATGCTTTTCAATCATCAATTCTCTCAACTCAGAACTTCGCTAGGAATAAAACTAGGAATGTTCGATCCCACTTTTTCAGCAGATACCAGTTTGAATGCAAAACTTAAGTAATCATCCGTATCGATACCAAGTACCGATACAATGACACAAACCAAAGGATTCAAATATTAGCTGTCGGCAATACAGTGCTCAAAAAAGCCGGGCTAGCAGATTAAAAAGCGCTTTCCTCCCAGGGATATTCTCTGAATAACAACAAAACAAAAACAATGAAAATAACAATGATTTAAATATTGTTTATTCTATATTCATATTAACATGCACCAATTGGAGCAGCGCTCCCAATTTCATTGTATACTTTTGTACAATGAAAATGAAGGCATTCTATTCTATTCTTAATATCAATTATTATGGTTGAAAAGAGAACATGTTAGCAGAAAGTGATTTAAGAGGCGGGACCATGTGGAATGAGTGACATGAGCTACAGCCAATGAGAGTGCAGCTTTGGCTGGATGATAGAAAATAGCCAGATTGAATGTTGACAATTCATGCTAGGAATTGTGGCAAGCCGCCGATGATGAATAAATGTGTTATTGCATATTTGTTTTCTTAAAAACTGTTCAGTAAAGCGATTGAAAGCAACACAAGAAGCAATGCCAAATCACGACCTACATTTTGCTTCTACTTTTTCTGGGATAATCGAGTTATTTGAGTTATTTAATATCAGCCCTCAAAACACTGGCTACAGTGATAGAGTTCTTCATTATTTATTGTTTAATATTTTCGATACAATGGTAAGACTTTCAGAAACAAAACACCTCTCTGTTGATAAACAACAGTTCATAATATGACCATGGCATTCCGCACACAATGCCAAGTACCGACTAACTTCGTCTGCATATCCTTGGCCGTTGCTCGGCGAGGCAGATAAAGCAAACTCTTGAACGCAGACGAGGAGCGGGAAGGAAGCGGACGGTCCCAGATGGTTTGGACGCTGCCGACAACACAATAAGAACAATGGGATCGTGTCTGCAGGAAACATCTTTCTTCATTTAGCGCGGCGAAGGCGACAATAAGCAGATGCGCGCTTGACGCCTCCCGCTGCGATGAGTTCAAACAACCACCGCGCACATTGTTTCGCGAACAAAAGTATCGATCGCAAATGGGCTGCAAACGGAATGGGACGAGTCCCCGCCGCAAAAGGTCATTTTGAAAATTGTGTTACAGTCATACTGAGTTCCGACCCAGAACACAGAAAGTGGAACTGCCTCACTCTGGTAAGGCTTCTACTACATAAGCGAATATGCACAGATTTCTGCGGTTCTCTGATAATGTTTGTGTTTTTTTTTTTTTCAACATAATGCATTTGCAAATATCTATTTTTATTTTTCAGAGCAATTCACATTTTTGCCAATTTTATGACACTACAAACAAACCAGTAACTGAATCTCAATCACTTCATTTTGTTTGTGTATTTTCTGAAGATTATTTTAGATGTCATGGTTTTTGTTTAAAGTGTTTAAAGATAAAACGTAAATTAAAAAAAAAAAAAAATCAGATTAATCGACAAAATAAGGAACAAATTCGTAAAATAATATTTGCTTCCCTATACTTAATAATCGACAACCAAATACAACCTAATAATGCACTTACTTAAAAATAAAAAATACTGTTGCACTTTCCTAAAATGAATCTTAAATAGAACAACTCCGAATTAGGAATGTTCACTACCACTTCTTTCAGAACGATACTAACATGAATACTCAATTCAAGTAGTTGCTGATTCAAATACCAATACAGATACACAACCCTCCGCATAAAATGATAGATCATAAAGAAATACGCATCTATTCCAGCTTAGTGTTTTCCTTGAAATTTCATGCAATTAAAAGCAATTTACTATTATTCCAATTTGAAATTTCTAGTTTGTAAAATTCCTCCAAAAAGAGACAATGATATTAACATCGGTTGTCATTGGGAGTATTGATTCCTTGAAATAAAGCCACACTATCGGCCTGATACCAACACTTGTATTCGGTCCTCACCCATCGCTACAACTGCTCTTCCGCGTTATGTACAACGCGCCCAAAAGCCTGTCAAAAACTGTCCAAATGAAGCCCCTCAACTCACTTCCGATTCATTCTTTGAGATGCCGCCAAATAGCGCAAAAGCAGCGTCGTTATTGCTTTGACCTCACCACGACAGCAAACGGTAAAATACACAAGAAGAATCAACGAGAACGTTCCTCAAAAAAAATCGCAAATGGTAAACCCCAAAGGTTCATAGTGAATTATCCGCTGGTAAATGAGTATTTTTCATATCAACAGTATCATAGGTGTGGAACTCCAGTCCTCGAGGGCCGGCATCCTGCATGTTTTCCAGTTTTCTTTCCCCAACACACCTGATTCAAATAATTAGCTCATTAGCAGGCTCTGCAAGAGCTTTAAAATGATCCCAATCATTTGGTGTTTTTGAGGGAAAAGATTTGAAAACATGTAGGATGCCGGCCCTCCAGGACTGGAGTTCCACACCTGTGCACTCTATCAACCCATCACTATTATTCATGCAGAATAAAAACATACATCATAATCGTCAGATGAGTTTAAATCAACACACCCTATTTTGTTTCGAGAAAAAGAAACTCGAGCAACATCCTGTTACCGCTCAAAGCCGCTTGCTTGCGGAAAGCCCAAAGACCAGCGGCCTTCCTTATACGAAAGGCCTCGTCTGCGGGCGATTACCTGCTGATATGATATGAGACGACGCAGAAAGACAAGCAGACGGCGACGGGTGGACAAAGCCACCATTGTTGAGCACGCACGGACCGTTTGACGGAAGGAGCTGATGAATCATTCATCGGTTGAAAGAAGATATGAAGGCCGCTAGAAGTGAGACTTGCAGTGTCAGGGAGCCTAATAATGAAGCGGCGACGCACAAAAGCGGCAGAAATGCCGACGGTCAACAACAATACCGGTGGAAACACCTCGAAATTCAAATAGTCTGAAACACACAAAGCGGTCAAGAAATTCAAGAAATTCAAGATGATAGCACACAGCTGTGAAGTCAAAGTCATTCCAGGTCGTAAAACATCATCTCTATCATAAATCTGATGGAGAAAATATCAAGATGTGCAAAGCTGTAAAGTGAAAAAAAGGGGGCCTGCTTTGAAGAATTCGAATTCGGAAACATTCTGTTTTGATTACGAATTTTTGTTGATCGAATTATCCGGTCAACATTTCTTCGTAACCCTTTACGGCACAGGTGTCGAACTGCAGTCCTGGAGGGCCGGTATCCTACATGTTTTCAAATCTTTTCCCTCAAGAACACCTGATTCAAATGATTGGGATCGTTTGGAAGCTCCTGCGGAGCTTGCTAATGAGCTAATCATTTGAATCAGGTGTGTTGGGGAAAGAAAACCGGAAAACATGCAGGATGCCGGCCCTCGAGGACTGGAGTTCCACACCTATGCTTTACGGTAATGTGTGTAAGTAAGAATGTAAAAATGATATCAAAATGCACATCTGTGCGACAAAACGAGGCTGACAGAAAACTCAAATGGTGTGGAATAAAAGAAAAAAATCTCATCTTTATGTCGCCGTTTATTGGACGCACTAATACTTTTGACTTTCATTTTTGAAAAAAAAAAAAAAGTATCTTCTATTTGGAGAATTACGGTACTCCCTCCTCTGCGCGCGTGTGTGTGTGTTTGGAGTATGATGTCAGCGGCAACCTGTCTTTCTTTACAGCGGCGGAAAACGGCGTCACAAAAGCGCAACCTCAGCGCAACCTCACCAAACAGGATGATCCGGCCCGCGAGAAACTCGACGGCGGGAAATCCCGCTCGAACGACGCTGCGTTTTCCGCCACCTCGGGTTTGTTGTCGAGAGACGTCGCCGCGGCGACAACTCCTTACCTTTTCACCATGAGACTGAGCGTCCGGTGGGAGCCTTTCACCAAGCAGATTGCCTCTTGCCTGAAGCCGCTCAGGGGAATCTCGTTAATGTTGACGAGCTCATCTCCCGCCTGCAGGCCCACAGCTGCCGCTTTGCTGGCCTCCTCCACCTGACGCACAAACACGGAACACTTTTCAACACATGTCTGCGACCACGCGGATGCTCCCAAAAATACCGTTTCCATTTTGCATGCTGATGTTAAAAAACTAAAACCCCAAAAGGATCCCTTGAAAATTGAAAGAAAAAGGATTCAAATGTGATGATGACAACATTTCTATAGTCTATCTTGTGTTTATATTTTCAACTGTAATCCAGAAATAGCCAAGCGCGGTTCTATCTTGCTTGAGAGCATCATAATGCGATTTAGATGTGTATACCTAATACTTATTTTTCGGCAAAATATGAAGAGTTTATCGGGTATTGCCAATAATCTATTCTTTTTGTTTAATTATACTTCTTTAGGCCGCCCTATAAATGTCTATATGTACTAGTATGTCCACGTAGACCACAGGTGTTGAACGCCAGTCCTCGAGGGCCGGTATCTTGCATGCTTTCGAACCTTCTCTGTCAAACACACATCAAATGATTAGCTTATTAGCAAGCTCTATAGGAGCTTGAATATGATCCTAATCATTTGAATCAGGTGTGTTGGGAGAGAAAACTTGAAAACGTGCAGGATACCGACCCTCGAGGACTGGAATCCGACACCTATGACAAAGACAGAAGGTTGATTATTTCTTAAACGACTAAAACGTTTAAAAAAAAAAGGGCAATAAATAGATGTTTGACCAAACATGATGAATAAGCGTGTTTCAATTTTGATTGATTTCAATTTTGACCAAAATAATCGTGCAGCCCTAATATACATTGTTGACATTTATATGATATTTAAGATGATTAATGTGCCACGGTTGCGTGCTGTTATTTTGCATTTTCTTTCAGGTTTTCGATAATTGTGACAAGAATAATCGGCGGTGGAGGATGAATGTAAGTTGCGTCTCCACCGAAGGTCCCAGGAACCAAATGTGTGGTCTGCCCCCCGTGTGCTACACGTGTTTAATGTTAAAATATAGTGTAACTAAGAAGAAATGGATGTCAGGAGCGGGTCAACTGAGCGTCTTTATGGCTGTCAAACACGGCTCGCGCGTCTGACGGCAGACACCTGGGAGAAGACGTCTATCGGACAGAAGGTCAGCTGGCGGTGAAAAAGCGAGGAAAGAGAGCGGTTGAATCTGTCTTCACAAGAAACCAAGGCCTCGTCAAAAGAGGTGAGCAAAGTACTGTAGGAGAAGTACAGATACTTGTGTTAAAATGAAAAAAAATAGAAGTCGTGCTCAAGGTAAACGAAAGGTACTCGCGATATAAAACCGACGTTTTCATCCAGAAGTGTTCTCATTTAAAGCGAAGGGCCCGGGTTCCTTCCCACCACATTAATACGCCAGGATCTGCAGCTGATTATCAGTGAACCTGCGAGCCCGCAGGTCGGTTTGGGATGACTCAACGACGCAGGCATGTGTACATTTACAAAACATGACGTGGTCTTTATCGTCAACGTGAAAGGGCACGGGTAACGAGCGGACGTCTTAGCTTCTTTTCATCGTTCCTCATTCCGCTTTCAGACGAGCTTACGGGGGGTTTTTATGAAGCCTGGCCGGGATCCCGACCCGGGCCCGATATGGTCATGCGTACAGAGAAAGCGTCTGAATCGATGGCTGATGCATTCTCGGCGGATCAGGCGCTGCCAACTGCAAAACAGCGCTTTGGATATATTTATCTGCGGTGCTAAAACATAAAATAAACACTCGTTGGCAAGTCCAAATGCAGCGGTTGCGCGATCAAAGTAGCCCACTCAACGACTCTCAGAGTTTTAGGACTGTGTTTAAGGCTTTGCGGTGTCTTAAAGTGTTTGGTTACTTTGCAGCTGTATACGGCGTGTTCAAGTCAAACTTTGAACTCTCAGACTAGTGGAAAGCAATCAATGCCAATTAAGAGGGCCTAAACCAGACATGTCCAAACTCAGTCCTTGAAGGCCGGTATTCTGCATGTTTTTCAGGTTTCTTTCCCTGACGCACCTGATTCAAATGATCGGCTCATCGGCAAGCTCAACGGAAACCCGACGACTATTGTAATCATCCGAATCGGCTGTGGAGGGGATAGAAACACAAAAAACATGCAGGATACCGACCCTCGCAGACAGAGTTTGGACACCCTTGACCGAACACTTGCTTCCTTTTCAGTTCATTTCAACACGATGATGCGTAAAATGAACTGGATGGTCACAAAATATTCTCACAAGTGCATGTTAGTAAATGTTGATCACTAAGAACAGCAGCAGAGTCAGAATGCTAGCTAGCAGCTAATTTTTGCAAGACAGCGATAACAAAGCTGGAGCCACCGGTAGACACTGGCAATAGGTGGCATACATCAATGTCAATGAAGTTGCTTGTTAGCAGCATGAATTAACGATTGATAGTGTTTTCAGAACAATACTGCGTTAATTGTAACAAGAATCGGGAGCAAAAGTTGCAGTAGAAAACAAGTCAAGTTACGCGGCTGGGAACAGCTTCAAAATAAAAGCGTTAATAAAAGTATTTGTGTCGCTATACTATTTCGTAAACTAAAGTTTATTCTGATATTGGCCTTGTCACATGTTTTACTGTCATTAAGAAATTGTGCTGTGTTTGACAAGCAAATTTTTGCAAATTTTGCTGTGTTTTTTTCAGACGAGGTATGGGGGGGTCAGGTACTCAAATTACGCGAGGACAGGTTTCAGCCTTTGGTATAAACTATTTATCATATATTTACGTCACAAAAATCGGCCCAAAAACAAAACAACAACAAAAATGTTCATTTTAGTTGACAGTAAGGGGTAAAAAAGTTTTTAAATACAATAATTTCACATGAAAAATTATTAAACAAATGAGTTATAGACAAACATGAACATTTTACCGCTGAAAATTACTATGAAAGTTGAGTATCTCTTAAGGCAAAAAAAAAGCACCCAATTCAAATTCATTTGATACTCGTATGGTAACGTAAACACAAAAGTTAATGTAGATTTCGGGTGCTAGTCCAAGTGTGAAACGTGTGAAATTTTGTTGAACACAAAACTATTATTCTGTTGGATGAATGCAGAGACACATTACTGGTACTTTTGGCTGTCGAACAGAGTAGCATTTACGTGGTAATTGTGCTGGTTGTAACTATATAGCGCTCTCATATCTAGGTGAACAAAGATACATTATTTGAAGTCAACAATATCTGTGGCACCTAAGTGACACTAATTCATATTAAAGTTTAATGCTAATGAGGGTTGTACCATAAAAATGGGCTTCTTTTAAGAGCACTTTGGGGCATTTTTATATATCCTGCCAAAGTGTTTTACAGCACTGAGAGTAGGGGTCATTTGAGTGCAGCTTAATCACTGCCCTCGGTCGCCATTCTGGAGACCTCAAATTAGCATGTTCGCTAAACGGTTTACACGGGTTTACGCGCATGAAACCATCGGTAGTAAAACACAATCATACACGTGGATAACGAATGAGGCGTTATAAAAAAAAAATGAACAGTTCATCAGCCTCTAGGGCCGCACAACGGTTAGGCTTTCATTTTCCCCAGCCGCGAAAAGAATGTGGCTAACGGTATGAGCGAGGGGCCAGACAAACAAAAATAAAGGCTGACTCTCCGGGAGATTTATACCTCCCTTTTCTAAACATTTCGCACCGCGCTGGCCTAATCAGCGCAGGCCACATAGCGCCTCCTTTGTTGACGCTCTTCCTCCGAGTTCCAATCAGTCGGAGCGCAGCTATCCTGGAGGAGCGTGAAAATAGTCTGTCGGAAGGGGACGCGAGGGGAAGGATGTGGTGTGGGGACGAGGGGAAGGAATGCGCACTTTCTGCTGACGTGACGTCCTGTCATCGAAACCTCACGTATCGTTGGGGCTTCGTTTGATTGACGGTTCGCAAAGCTGCCAGTAAACAAGGCCAATTTCACCCCATTTGACTTTCCACAGTTAAATATATGCACGTGAATTACATTTGGCATTAAATATGAGTTTTATGGTACCGGTATTTCTAAGCAGGAGGTGAAACGTCTCGTTTACTGAAGCCGCACCTCTCTCCGTGTGGCTCTCTTGTCCCCTTCATTTATAACACCAACCAGTATTTCCAACCAGGAAGTGAAACGTCTTGTTTACTGAAGCCACGCCTCTCACTGTGTGGCTGCCTCACCCCCTTCATGTTACCGTTAAATGCCGACTGGCCACGAAACATCAATTTGGTGCAGTGCAATTAGGTGCGGCAATTTGTTGAGAACTAACTGATTAGCAAATTAATTGATACATATTTTTGGACAATCAATTCATGGTTGTTTCGAGCAGCGGCTCTCAAATGAGGATTTGTGTACCCCTGAAGGCACATGAGATTTTAACAGGGTTTCTGCAAATTTAATATAATGATTTTGAACCCTGTGAGAGCAACAGTACTTTTTTTTCAAAGTAAGAGCAAATAAATTGGAATATGAAACAATTTATTGACCAATTTTGTTCTATTGACTGCTTTGCAAAAAATTATTTCATAAATTTAGGAAATCACAATATATAGCGTCGCAATATTGGGAAGATTGCAATTAGATTCTTTTTCAATAATCGTTCCATTAAAGAATTTCTTGGATGATATTTAAAAAGTGTGTTTTGGGCAATCTAAGTAAACATGAACAAGATTCACTATTTTTTTGAAGATATCTATGGTCCACTATAAAAAATATTAAGCATCCATATCTTTCTTTAGAGTCTAGTTATGAAGATGAACAAAATATGTGAAGAAATGCACATCAAAGGCAAACACAGCATATTTATTACTCTCATGATATGGAATCGTTATAGATGTGCAATGAAAGTCCCTAACCACTGTACTATCTTGGATTTGATTAAACGTTTGCGTGCCGTGTACTGTATTTTCATAGTCTCTTGCGGTAGACAAGGCCTAGAATAAAACATTTCTTAAATCCTCCAAATCTGCCAAACCAGAAAAATAATCTACAACCAGCCACATTCGTTTATGTGATCCCGCAAAGCCTCCACAAGAAAAAAAAAAGGGATCCTATAATGAATCCAACCTGTTTTAAGAGCACTTGATTTATCGCGGCGTGCGATAAGGGAGACGCCGCGTTGTGCAACAGCGTGTCATCCCTCCGAACGCAAACGTATGCACGGGGCGGCGTACCCAGCTGGGTCGTGTAGAACGGGATTATTTCACTTTATCCTGAGTGAGGACTTTTAAGGCCGCCAAGACCTCGCGCATTACCTGAGTCATGACAGGAATGTGAAGAATTTTAATGAGATCCAGGAAAGTCATCTCCCCCCGAAACCTCTTCCCACACTGCCAGCCATTGTGCACTTTTTTTTTTTTACAGTATATATATATATATATATATATATATATATAGGGGAAAAGGGTTTAAATGTGGGAAGTGTAAATGCAATAAAATAAGGATTAGCATCTGCTATTTTTTCAGGCGGTTTGAAGCAGTCTTATTTTTTTTTCGGATTTAGACTAACATGTAACTTGTACAAACATTGTAAAAAGTCGTTTATGTTATAAAGTAGTTTATGTTAGGTATACTTAGACCATTTTTATAGAGAATAAGACATTTGCCTCCCTCCGCGGAGCTTTTCTATGTGGAGTTTGCATGTTCTCCCTTAGCCCGTGTGGGTTCTCTCCGGGCATTACGGCTTCCTGCCACAGTCTCTTATGACAATAAGTGGCAAAAAACTGATATTAAGTTAACGTGATGCTATAATGGTTCTCAAAAGTGGGGTCCGTGGCTGACTGCAGGGGATTTGTGAAATAATTGGGGTTATTAAAAAAAAAAGCATATTTGTGTTCATTTCATTTCATTTGAAATTAAATTGTGAAAGTATTCACGACTCTTCAACAAAACGATCAATCCAACCATTTTAATATATTTAAAAAAATTGAATAATTTTGAAATTTGTCAAAATGCGTTTCGCGTCAACAATTGCTTGCTAACGCAGGCGATGAAGTCAGCAAAGTGAAAGCGTCATTTTATTTTATGATTCGGTTTTTAACTAAATAATTGGCAGCAACCTGTTCCGATTAAATTGACCCGGTTTGTTATCAAAAGGTGTGCAATTTTTCATTTCTAAACTTCAGAATCGCTGTTATTATCGCTGCTATTGCTGAATAAAAAACCCATTTATGTTTGGCTTAAATGATATTTTGTTAATTTTTTTTCCACTAACAAATTTGCAAAGGTCTTGAAAAATTATCTGACATCATGCTGGTCTAGTTAAAAGGTTCAAATCTCACCCGGTCTCCCGCTGTTGACTTCAGTATCCATGTGGCAATGAAATATTAACCTCAAAATGACGTCAACATCAAACTGCAGTTTTCACTGTTCATTTAACACAGTGACACATTAAGTCCCCAAAAGGCGCATTTGTTAGTGTGACGATAGGTTTAAAAAAAAAAACAAAAAAAAAAACGAGAGTCTTACTGCCACCCCCCTCGCCTTGAACTTTGGACCTCTTTTGGGTCGATGTGGAAGCCACAGGCGCAACTCAAACAGGTGACGGCGTTTTAGCACGGGGAATTAAGCGGCAAGTGGAGGCCTTGCAAGGTAAATGATTACACAGGCGACATGGACGCACAAACGGCGCGGAAACAGAAAGTGCCTGTAGTCTGCTTTGCATCAACATGCAGCATAATCCCGCTCATCATGTTCCATCTGTCACTTTGTTATGTGCTCGATGAAACAGAACAAATGTAACTAGAGGGTAATGGGCTGCGATCAGTTTGGTACATGTCGTCTTTTTTTTTTAAGGGTTTTTGTGCAAATAGCTACACAACCAATCACGAGCTGAGCCTCGATTGGTCGTTACCTGTGCCCTGAGCGACTTTTATGGACGCTCCTTTGATGTATAAAAATAAGTGGATTGCGCTACTTAATTCATATTCCATAAACCATAGGTGTGGAACTCCAGTCCTGGAGGGCCGGCATCCTGCATGTTTTCCGGTTTTCTTTCCCCAACACACCTGATTCAAATGATTAGCTCATTAGCAAGCTCTGCAGGAGCTTCAAAATGATCCCGATCATTTGAATCAGGTGTTTTTGAGGGAAAAGGTTTGAAAACATGTAGGATACCGGCCCTCCAGGACTGGAGTTCCACACCTGTGCCATAAACCGTTCAACAATATGCTACCGAGTTTTCCGGACAATTTTTAATGTTTGCTTTTTTCAAACCGCCTGTTTATCGCAGCATCACGCGGTCAGCACAGACTGAGCACACTTGCACAATTACAAATAAGAGCAGGAGCAACATATTTTAACATCACTCCGAGACGCTCGGATTGTTAGAATACTGCAGCACCCAAACAGTAACATGCCTAATTGAGTCTAAGAGAGGAATGTGCCCCGTGGCGTCGAGTAAAATAGTAGTTCAAACTCAAAATCAATACTTCCATTGTGGGTTCTTCTGTTTCTCTTTGTTTACAGGGAGATTGCTCCCTGGTGGCTAATAAAAAAAAAAAAAAAAAAACTGCAGCGAAGCCACAGGGTTCAAATCTTGAGAAAAATGTAGGGGTGTATAGTCTGACGTTTACTGTACTTAAATATATGATACTGCTTATATTTCATGTACTTGACGTTATAAGTTCAATTCATGAAAAAAGTAGCGGCATATAGCCTGAAATTGAATATACTCAATTTTATTCTTCTTAAATCAATGGATGGATCATTTCGTTTTGATTCCGGCGCTGAGATTAATTGCCTAGCAAAATCAGCCAATCAAAAAAAAAAAAAAGTGCATATTCTTTCTATGGCCTTGTAAGCATTCTTCTATTTCTGTAGTCCTCCATGCAATCAGACTTATTATCTTAAATAAGTGTTAAATCAGAATAAAACACTTAGTCATACTAAGGAGAAGTAAAAAAAAAACATTTTTGCCTTTTTTCCTGACACACAAGCCAAACTTTATTTCACAGCTGATTTGAATTTGTTTCCTGTTCCTAAATAAAGCGATGGAATCTAAAACTTTTTCATCCAATTCATCGATTAACTCATTCAATGCCAGAGACGTATATTCAAGTTTTTTTTTAAGAATCCGGAAATTCAACCCCAGATGCCCTAAGTATTAAATCCATACTTAAATCCATTAATTTCCAGATACTTTAGTATTAAATCGATACTAAAGTATCTAGGATTGAAAGTCCAGACTTTTAAAAAACATGAAAATACGTCTCTGGCATTGAATGAGTTAACGGGCAAAATAAATCGATCGTTAAAAATAATCGATTTAAATCATCGTTGGTCGTTGGTTCCTTTTAGCTAAGTACAACACACACACACACACACACATACACATTGTTCACTGTTTTGGAACTAGCTTCACAAAGTAAATAAATAAATAAACACATAAATAAACAAAGCATGTGAAAATCTGATGATTTCCAATTTGAGCAACCTCAGGGAAAAATCTGCAGTTCATTTAGCGTCTCACACACCTGCGGCATTCATAAAACTTTTACGAGTTACAGGAAAATGAGTTCCGCTAGTTTTTGTTTTTCGCATTTCCCTTCATTCAAGACTTGCCAATCAAAGTCCGCTGGCGAAAGGAAAAAAAAAACACCGAGGACACTTTTGCAGAACCTACAGTCCATGATTAGTTCGAAAAACTGATTGAAATTTTGCTTTGTTGGCGTGTCCTGGTCATTTTTTTTATTCAAATGAGCTGCTATGCGCTTACCTTAGTGATGAGCAGGGGCTCGCGATGCTCCAGCCCACCGCGAAGCGTGAAGCCCCAAGGCGCACCTCCAGAAAGTGACACCTCCAGGAGCCTCCAGCCACCGCCGTCCCCGTCTCGGGGCCCAGAGTCCGGTCCTCCCGCTTTGGAGGCGACGACGTGCCACTGACGGCCCCCCTCCATGTAGTTTGGATCTACCTTGTACTGTTCGGCATCCATGGCGCTTGAAAGGGAAGAAAAGGAAAAAAAAAATGATGATCATTATCCATTGTTCAGTCTTCACTATGATGTCACGCTCTCGCATATCTCTGATGGCAACGTTGGTAAATAAAACCTCCTGTTTCGTTTGGCCATGGAAAAGCAAACTTCATATTAAAGCCTGATTTTTTTTTTTGTTTAAAAGGATGATTTAAAGGATTTTTTTTTTTTTTTTTTTTTTTTTTTACGAAAAGAAATATGAATTAAAAGAAGAGGATTTGACTGTTTCAAAATACTTTGTTTTAGGATTTAGATCTAGATCTAGGATTTAGAAAAAAAATAATTTTTTTGGTGGCGGTAAACTTTGGTGACTTGAGACCCATTTTGAAGAATCCATTTGGCAAAAAAAATTGTAATAAATTTGCATTGAAGTGACGGACAATGACATTTTGATTGCTAATTGATTAAAATTTGCTTAATGGTAAATAATGTGCTTGGTTCTATGTAGGCTTCCATTTTTTTATTAATTTGCATTCAGCAAGTAAGTTAGCTGTGTTGCCCTGTGTGCCATTTGTTTGAATTATTTTGTACTTTATTTATTTATTTTAGTTTTTTATTATTATTATTTGTAAGCGTCAAGCCTTGAAGCCTTGTTTATATACTGTTTGACCAAACACGATAAATAATCGTAATTTTAATATTGACCAAAATTATCGTGATTATTTTGGCCATAATCGTGCAGCCCTACATCAACATCATTATTTATTTTTTATTTTTGCATAAATGTAATCCTAGTGCCTTGAAATTTTAATTACAAAGTTCACGTTTTATGTTTTTTTGCCATCTGCTACTACAGATACCAAAAGAAGCATAGTGTAGCGAAGTGTAGTCTCTCTGAGACACTGGAGTGTGTGTACTTCAAAAATGTTGCACTCTCTTAGTACACCATTAGATGGCACTAAATTCTACACACTGTCCCTTTAATTTTGTCTTAAGTTGTAGTGTTGTGTTAAAAAAAAAAGAAGTCACGTTTCAAATGTCTGAAGGCCAATGAATTATTTGTGCCTTGATTAAAAAATGTTTTGAAATATATTTAGGAATGTTTTTTTATTATAAATTATAAAATATTTATTTGAAAAACATAAATCGCTCATCGAAACACGCGGAACAAACCAATACAACTATATTGTGCAAGCTCATCACTTATACTTCAGTACATTTCAATCCACATTATTCTTTTCATATTACATCATTATAAAGGAATTGAATAGAAAATTCTAACTTTTTTTCACAAATATCTATAAATCTATTCAAAAATAGATAGCAATTTCAAGACCACTTTCGAAGCAAGTTTACCAGTAGAAATACACATATTCTGAATTCAAAACCTTTAATATTCTTATTATATCTTTTGTTTTTCTTTTCAATCATAAAACCGAAATAAATCACCGTTTGCTTGTGTTCAAACACCTGTTGTCATCGTCCAGACGGCAACTTAATGCTCTTAGCACAACAATCCCAGAACAAACACAAAGAAGGGGGGAAGAGACCATCTTGTCCAGCAATAAACGCAACAAAAACTCCCAAATCAGATCGAATAAAACTTTTTGCCAATGGCTACAACTAAGATGCGCGTAAAGTTGAACCTAAAACAAGGGTGAATTTAGTGTTTAAAAGCGTCGCCATACCTGGGGAAAGCAACTTGTGGATCAACCGGTGGGTGATACCGAGCGTCCCCGTCGTCTCTTTAGCCGCTCACTTATCACTCCGGACGGATGCCACTCGCTGAGGTCCCGGGGTCACTTTTACGCAATCGTCATTTTTATTTTCTTATTTTGTGCTAGTCTCGTGTAGTTGAAAGATCTAAACGCGTCGCTCGCCGGACACAAAGTGTACGAGAGGCTCGTGTGGTGTGTGGCTATTCTTTGGCGTTGGCGAAACACACCGCCACACTCCCACATACACACACAAGTGGAGCTAAGTTAGCTCAATTAGCTTTAGCTCCCAACTCGGCTACCGTAGATTGGGAATACGCTGCAATGGCGACCTCTAGCGACAAGTCACCACATAGCGCCATTGTGGTGACTACAGTGAGCAAAGAAATTAACTACATTACCCATGAGGCCAAGTAGAGCCTCAGCTAGCTAGCTAGCTAGATAGCTAGCTAGATAGCTAGATAGATAGATAGATAGATAGATAGATAGATAGATAGATAGATAGATAGGTGTGGGATATCAGTCAAAAGTTTGGAAACACTTCTAATAAAACGGTGTGAAATGAAAGTCAATTTATCTCATGAACATGATCCACATCATAAAACTGAATTAGAAAATACCAAGAGGTGTAAAGCCTTTATTTGGACAAAAGGTTCATACGGTCAAGAGTCTTAAAGAAATAACACATTCTGTTTTCAAATTGCATTTGTTTCCCCCTAATAATGACGTCACAATTTCTTAGCAACCTGTTGATTTATGTACTGTATTAATTTACAATTCGAGAAATCTTTAGGTAAGATACAGGATTACTGTAGGGTTTCTTTTTTCTCAAATTTGAAAGGTAATAGACATGTACAAAATGTGCAATAGTAAACAAAATAAAGATTTGATGAATAGACAGTGATGAATAACAAAATTATAAATACATAATACTGTTTGTTATTCAAATATGTTTTGGTGTTTTTGGTATTTTACCTTTGCTATATTGAAAGGCTTAATTGGTTCGCCACTGTAAAAGTTGAACAAATAAAATGAAAAAATATAAATAAAAGTTTACACAAAAGGACCCAAATTAATTATTTGACTAATTTCAACGTTTTGCTACATTTTCATCCGGAAATTTACTGTGAATTCCTACAAAAGAATGAGAGGTTTTCATGTTGACCAGTAGATGGCAGCATTCCCTTTGTAGTCTAACTTGATCGTAGAGGAATGAGTGAAAAGGTGTTGGGCACGAAAGTACTGTCGTCATTTAGGTTGAAAAAACAAACAAACACAAAAAAAACACAGTCAACATTTTCCGTTAGCGAGCAAGAAAAGTCCAATCTTTGCGAACCTTAATTACGTCCATGCAAGAAGCAACATGCTATAGCATCTTGAAAGTGAGAAGGTAGATCGAGGTAAGAGGAAGTTGTCGTGCCAAAAAAAAAAAAAAGAACCACAGGGCAAAGGCTCAACTTTTCACCTCTGCACAGAGAGGAAGTGAGTCTTGATACTTTGTCTCTCTTATATGCTTTTGATCTGCTTGTGCAATCTTGTTGCACTGCTCAGCTTTGATTATATGAAATATAATAGTCATCGTTTGCATTCAACATGGCGTCTAATTTTGCTCCCGTGCAAATTTAGAGATGTGTGAACCTTAAGTTTTAATTTTAGCTTCCACTGACCATTATCATTACGATACTGATTTTTTTTTTAAACCCAATTATGATTTTATTGTGAAAATTGGTCTTCAAAAATATAGGCCGGATGCCAGGTGCATCAACCTGAAAGCAGCCTCAACTCAGTTTGCGTAATCCAACAGCGTTGCCTATTGGTAAAACTACTCACAAAGGAGGCGATTGGCCTCTTTTGTTCTATATTTGCAATTTTAAATTTTGCATGATTTATTTTGGGTCATTTTTCACGGGAAAAAATAGGAAGTCATTCAACAGCAGTAGTAGAGTATTACATTGATTTACAAGTCTCCCGATTTAACCTTTTTTTTTTGTATTTTCATTCACTACGCCACATCCCTTAAAGGCACATTTACATATCATGAATTCATTTGTATTCATGTTTGTGTTTTTGCTTTTTTGCTTGCGTTTTTTTTTAATAAATTATGTTTTTGGGGGACCCCTGCATACTTACGTTTTAGCACCCGTGAGTTCAACTATTTGCGGATTTGTTTTCAATATTTTGAGGCTATTTTTTGGGCGGAGTTTTATTTTTTTGGGTTGTAGAAATCTCTTATTGAAAGCTTTTATATTTTCACTATTTTTAGGAGGTACACTTTTTTCTCTCAGCTCGATTTATAATCGCCGACAATGTTATATGGATTTTTGCTATTAGTGGGCCGGACGGTCCCGAGCCACGTGATACGACTTTATTTTTACATATTGGGTACTCATGGAGGTCTCCGATACCAAGCACAAATACATTTCATTTAAATTCCATTTTGTAGATTGATTTGATACATGAGTAACTAGAGTTACAAGCTTGGTCATGGCACAATTTAAACTCATAAGTCAAGGTTCCAGTGGACCTCAGCAGAACTAACAGAACCCAAGAAAGTGACAGTCAAGTAACATATGGAGTGCGTATGTGCATATGTGCGTGTGTTTAAATGTCACACCGATTTAGAGCGAGGACAAGGCAGACCTTTCTCAGCTTCTTTTTCCTTCCTCTCGCCGCGTCACCATGGCGACGGCCAGAGTGTGACAGTCATGTGAAAAGGAAGCTGATTGGATTAAAATAGTTGCCGCGATCAGGGGGTCAGCAACTCGGCGCACGTACTAAATACACAACGCCTCCTTCAAACACACACAGAGCGATAAAGGTGTCTGTTACTCTTATTTATTTTTACCTTTTTTTTTTGTTGTGTGAAATTTGAACCATGTCTATCTAAACGGTGGAGATCTTGAAACTGTGCAGCCAAATGATGCGTAAATGGTAACCGTCTATAGGTGTGGGCGGAGCTTGAAACAGAACTGTCAATGTTTCCACCACATTTGCATGGGGGCCCCTCAAAAAGAGTCTGTGGCAATAGAGGGCGCCGCCCCACCATTGACTGAGGTCAGCACATTATTTTCCATAGGTTGATTCCAATGGGTTCACGCGTTGCAAACTAAGCATCCCCTAATTTTGTAACGGCTTTTAAAGGCTTAATAATGTGTGATTTATGAATGTTATTTTTCTTTCAATCACTCCATTTGTTTAGTAGCATCAGTTTTATCCATTCATATGTAGGTTAAATGTATTAACACCCACAAAAAAACTGAAAAATTGTATGGTATGTCTCTGTAGACCGCGATGTGATGATGACACTTTAGGATCATTAACTGATCTCTACCACCACCTACTGGCGTGAGGTGAAACTCAAGTCAACAAAGAATTTTCTGTTTGCTGACATAGTTTGACCGCCGCTCAAAGGAATGTTGCAAAAATCGCAGGAAAATCAATGTCATGAATCCTTTTAAAATGCATCTCAAAAATTGTAATTATAATGGTTTTACATGGTCCAAAATTTGGACAATGATTCTTTTTGTACACAAAATCTCGCACGTCCAGCTACAATCAAATAGAAACGTCAGAATGGATGCATTTTGAAATTTTACATCTTTTAATCATCTGCGGGAAATTTCAGTGCCCTAGTGTTTTTTTTTTCCTATTGATTCTTTTATGATATAAAACAAATCTAAGGAATTTCCATAATTTGCAACAGGGTTAGGGTTACAAGGGTTAAAATAAAAAACAATAAAAACACAATAAAAAACAAACACCTGCCACACACACACACACATATATATATATATATATATATATATATATATATATATATATATATATATATATATATATATATATATATATATATATATATATATCGTATTTTCCGCACTATAAGGCACACCCAAAAGCCTTAATCTTTTAAAAAAGCTGAGGGTGCGCCTTATAATCAGGTGCGCCTTATATATGGATCAATATTGAGATTGGTAGATGGGGAATGAAGTGATAAAGTAAGCTTTACCTGTTTCTTTTTTGTGTTTACAGTTGAACAAGGTTGCTCATATTGACATTGAGTTATGATGCTATTGAGCGTTTGGAGTTATTATTTGAGTTATTATTGTTAGTACTTTGCGTATTACTATATTGTGATTTAAAAAGTTTTAAAATATGTCATTCATTGTGGGTGCGTCTTATAATCCAGTGCGCCTTATATACGGAAAAAAGTTTTAAAATGTGTCATTGATTGAGGGTGCGCCTTATAATCCGGTGTGTGTGTGTGTATATATATATATATATATATATATATATATGTATATATATATATATATATATATATATATATATATATATATATATATATATATATATATATATATATATATATATATATATATTTATAAGTTTATATATATAATATTTATAAGTTTATATATACTGTATATAAATAAAGTTTTTGTTTGTTTTTTAATTAACCTAGGAGCTAGTTGTCCCTGTTTTTCAAAGTTGTACCCATCTCTTCACCTCACATCCCATCTGCATCCTTGTTCTCCTTGTTCCTCCAGCGTCTGTGTTGTCCAGCGGTGAGGACGGCAGATGCGCGGCAGAGGAGCAGATCATAAAAAGCGCAGGGCCTGAAAGAGGAAGTGAAGGAAACCTGGTGAGTTATTGCCTCCCAAACGTACACACCGGGGCCTGGGAACAGGGAACTTCTCACGGCAGAGCGGCAAAAAGTAGGCTACTTTAAACCCTGTGTACTTGTTATCTCCTCATCATCACGTCCCATCACACCTTGCTGTCATAATGCCGCAGCAGAGCATACAAAAAAGCAGCAGTGATTTAGCTGTAATAAAGTCATGGAGATATATTACTTTTTTATGCTATACAACTGTTCACGTGACAGACAGATGGGAAATTCATGTGAAAAGGTGAAGGATTTATCAGTACGTACAATGCTATTAAGATTGACACTTTTATTTTATAATACTTTATATTACTTCAATTGCACAGATTAAATCATCAGTAGAACATTGTTTTGGGGAGGACCAGAACATAAACAGTATTATTTCATAATTATCGGTTCCTGTAGGAATCATGATCAGGCAACACCGGGTTTATTTCTGAGGTATTGAGGACTCACAGAGAATATCAATACCAGTCAATGATACTTAAGGCACTTCATACAATCCACACTTTTTCCAATTCATTCGCTTTGTTATCATAATACTGTATTGTTGAGCACATTTTTCTCTTTTTGACATTCCTTTTTTCATGTTAATATTGCGTTTTTATAACTGTATTTTGCACCTCACTTTCCCAGCCTTTCTCACCGTCAATGATGTTAGCCTATTATTAGTGTCATATGTAATACACACACACACACGCGCACACACAAAACAGTGCCTGTGAGAACAGGAAGGTTGAAGTGTAAATTCCTGCCATGCTTGTCTTTTAGCAGCCTATGAATTTATGATACAATTATCCCTGGGAGCTATGCGCTGCATATTCACTTACACACAAGTTAACAGAGTCCAACAATCTATGCAGTGTCAGTAGGGACATCGTTTAAGGATTATCACTCACACATACTACTGAAACAAACATTTTTTTTTAAAACACATGATAGAAGTGTAAATTTTCCATTGAGTGTGTGAGACTGTTTTAGCATAAAACATACGATGATTATCTTAATATGTTAGATGAGAGCGTTTCAGTAGTGAGCGTGTGAGAGTATCAGTGGTGAGTCAATCATTTCTGTGAATGTACGAGAGCGTTTCAGTAGTGTGCGTGAAAATAAGTTTACACTTGTGTGTGTGGTTTAGTATATTTGGAGGGCTTTCTAGCACCCTACTTTTGATAAGAGCGTTCAAGTAATGTGTGAAGGTTTTTGAACATTAGTTCATAAATCAATTTCAAAATTGCATGAGAGTGCATACATAAATTCATAAATCAATTTCAGTCTATTTCTAAACTGCATGAGTGATTATTTTTCAGTAATTTGTATGAAAGCATTCATTTGTACAAATGTGCATGCAAATCATATGAGAGCATTTCAAATGTATTAGTGAGCGCATTCAGTAGTGTGTGTGAGAGCATCCATTAGTATATAAATGAGAGTGTGTCAAAAGTATGCTAAAAGTTACCTTTTCAGTAGTTTGTGTGAGAGGCTACATCAGTACATAAGTATGTTATATGAGAGTGTTTTAAAAGTATGTGTGTGAGTAAATTATCTTTTCAGCAGTTGTGCGAGAGCATACTTTAGCACTTAAGTACACACAAGTGTTTCAAAAATGTGTGAACGATCTTATCAGTAGTTGTGTAATACAGAATTTTATGAGTGCTTCTAAAGTAAGTGTGAGTGAAATATATTTTGAGTAGTATGTGTGAGAACATACATAAAAAATCGCATGAGAGGATTTTAAAGGTTTGTGTGTCGGTGCATTGTCTTTGCAGTAGATCTTGTGAGAGCGTTACCAGTTTCGTCAAAAACTTTTCAGTGTCTCTGAGAGTGATTTTTTGTCGATAGTTTGCGTGAGAGCGTTTTTGTATATTGTATAAGATGTTCCGTAGTGCATGTGATCAATAGAATTAGATTCCTGATGGCGCCTGTGCACACACACCCACACACATACTCTTTCACACAAACGCCTCACAGTTAGTTAAACAAGAGCTCTCTCAGATAGTTGACAAAATTGTCACCAGATGATGCGATTTAGCCGAGGTTCTGAGTATTTGTATTGTCCATTCTTCACTCCTGCCTGCCTTCCTGCGACGTCCATGTGGTAAACATCAGCCACCCGACCACAAAATTCTCACATTTGACCCCGTTTACACACTACAGAAATTCTCTCATATTCTATATCAAAACCCTTTCGCATTCACGACTGAAAAATTACTCACCCACATACAGTATCGAACGACTCTCATTCACAAATAATGAGAAAAACTCGTGAAATGCTCTCTAATAGAGAACTTACACTGAAATGCTCTCATGTAACACATATGATGCAATACTAACCACACACACAGCTGAAAAAGTATTCACCCGCAGTCGCCATCGACGTGCTCTCAGAGTGTCGTGTTGTATGATGCAGTAGTGCGTGTAAGTGTTTTTGCCTGTTTATGTTTCGCTATTAACAACATGAAACGAGGGCGGCGGGGGCAAGGCTCGACTCGCCCACCCCGAGACCTTCTCGCAATCTAAATATGTATGTCCGTGTGTGCATTCGTTCTGGTGGCTTGCTCCCTGGCAGAGGTCACGCTGGTAACTTTTTGGATAAATCAGTCCTGTCAACTCCCACAAGCAAAAACACAGCAGGGAAGAAAAAACATAAGACGTTGGAAAATTTACGATGTTTCTTTTCTCCGATTGGTCGATTCTACATGGGCTGATTTAGAAAAGTGTCACGTAACGCAGACCGTATTTTGGCTAGTCTCTAACGATCTTTTCTCATTTACGTAAATGGAAAGTCCGTTTAACAAGCCACACCCCCACATTTTTTAAAGTATTATTGTAATATACGAAACCACGGTGTAATGGTTTAAAAATAGAAGATAACCTTTTCAAAGGGTTTTGCCATTATTTTTTTGCTTCGATTCTATGAACATTGTTCGATTCCTTCTGATGTTTGTCTTAGCCTAGCATAGGTGTCAAACTCCAGTCCTCGAGAGCCGGTATACTGCATGTTTTTGAATCCTCTCTCAAACACACCTGATTCAAGTGATTAGGATCATTTTCACGCTCTTGTTAATTTACTAATCATTTGAATGAGGTGTGTTGCGGTGAGAAAACCGGACAACATGCGGGATACCGGCCCTTGAGGACTGGAGTTTGACACCTATGGCCTAGAGGGCAGTGTAACACAAACATATGGCTATATAACAACATCTTGTTCTTCGGAGAAGATAAAGAATATATGCCTGTGAGTAATGGTGCATTAACTCATTTACTGCCAGCCTATTCAAAATAGAATCAGATTTATATGCAGCTGATGTCAATGGAAGTGAGTGAGTTAACTTATTCATTGCCAGCCAAGTAAAAATAGATCTTTGACGTCGAAAGCCGTCGACGTAATGCATGAGTTAACCGTTTACATGTGTTGCACCACTGTTTTTGTTCCAATATCTGTTGCTTAAAGAGTTACAATACTGATGCGATTTGGTAGCCCATCTATGGCGTTTTGTCTTCTTTGTTATGATCAAGCTAAGGTCATTGTATGTATATGTTGAAAATCCCATCAGGGGATTTTCCCAAATCTGCTTCCGAGTACCTGCCTCTGGCTGTTTTAGTCAAAATACAAAAGGCATGTCACGGTGCGCAAAAGTGCAAAAATGTTGTAAATTGCAATGTGGGTGGTGGATTATGAACTTTGCTGCCCGACGGTGTATTTTCCCACAGTGTGTCGTAGTATAAATAGCTGGCGAGTGTAAAGTAACAGACATCCTTGCACTAAGTTTTAAGAAGGTTAACGCTGAGTGTATATACTGTAATTATTTTAAAGATTGTTTTGATCGGATTCATACTCCAAATTCTACCATTTTAATGGAGTTTGATTTCAGAAATACTTGGTCGTTTATTTCATTCAGAGTTGTTCGGTATCAATGCTACAGCACAGAAATATATGTTTTCAGGTCAGTTTTCAGGAAGCGATAATCAGTCCTAAATATACCCCCTTCGCCCATCGTTTCCTGTCGCCCCGGCTCTGCTTACAGGGCACGGACAACATTAGGGCGTTCATACGTCCTCCTAAGCCTGTAAAAATCTCGCACCTTCTGTTCCAGGTTCATGAGCATGCTTGTCGATATCTGTAGACGGTATAAAACAAAAAATTAAAAAAATGACGTAATAATACTCATATGTGCTCAAATAGAAGTGTGGATGATTTACAGTCTGTGATAAATGGAGGAGTATTGTTCTTCAAAAATGTGAAATAAAAAAAAAACAAGTCAGAAAAATACTCAAGTTGTGTATAGATACTTCAAAGAGTATAGTCACAGAGTATAAAGAGTTGTACTGACGACAGAATAAATCATTTAGTCCAGTGCAGTGTTTCTTTAACTTGTTGAGGTATTGAACCCCAAAAAGTTCTTGCACATATTCATCGAACCCTTCATAATCGTAAAACTAACGAACCTTTGCTGAACCCCTAACCAAAATCCAATTCAAACCTATACTCTAAAAGCAGGTTTGGACTCCCAAATAGAGTTCTGGACTTGTAGCGTCCACCAAATTGGTTAACAAGGGTCTGGATTTGTGGGGTCCACCAAAATGGTCCCAACAAGAAAAGATGTCCCCACAAAGACATTGAAATTGGTCCACACTATATAATAAAAACCAGGGGCACACAGACCACCGTCAAACCCCACAGACTGACTCACGGAATTCTAGGGGTTCGAACAAACCCAGGTTAAGAACCACTGGTCTCATGCTAAAGCACCCAAAGGATTACCGTATTTTCCGCACTATAAGGCGCACCTAAAAGCCTTTATTCTTTAAAAAAGCTGATGGTGCGCCTTATAATCAGGTGCGCCTTATATTTGGATCAATATTGAGATTGGGATTGGTAGAATCAAGTGATAAAGTAAGCTTAACCTGTTTGTTTTGTGTGTTTACAGTTGAACAAGGTGCTCGTTTTGACATTGAGTTATTATGCTATTGAGAGTTATTATTTGAGTTATCATTGTTATTAATTTGAGTATTACTGTATTGTGATTGAAAACATTTAAAAATATGTCAATAATTGAGGGTGCGCCTTACATTCCGGTGCGCCTTATATATGGAAAAAAAGTTTTAAAATGCGTCATTAATTGAGGGTGCGCTTTATAATCCGGTGCGCCTTATAGTGCGGAAAATACACTTCAGGGGGATGCGTGAGATTTAATAATACAGCGCTAATACTGTATAATGCTTTTTAATGCAGTGATAGTAACAACCCATTTTTCTTTTCAAATCAAGAGCAAATTATATTTGGGCCATGAAATAATTTAGTGCTAAATTGTGGTATAGTGGCTAAATTTTGCGAATAACGGTTAGCCTTGCTATTTTCTTCTACTCTATCTGAAACTCACGTGAATATTAAACTATGGATGAATCCACTTGAAACAGCAAAAACAGACATGTTGAGTCGCGTGTCAAACTAAATTGTTACTGTTTATGATGCGCTGAATGCTAACTATAGAAGGGCGTCATGTGTACAGCATAGGCAGTTCCTTCTGAATGACAGGTGCTGATTTGGTTTCCCATGGCTATGGAAGATGGCGTGTTTATGGTTTAGTTCTCGTACATATGCACACACACACTCTGGTGTAATCAGTCACTCCTATCTGACCCAAACAACCCCCCCACACGCACATACCTCCTCCTCCTCCTCGTTCGCCTCCTGTCCTGTAGCATAAATCTGCCACCTGACAGCTGGAGTCACCCTGACCGATACGCTCCCAATAAGCGTGAAGAGTTCCAACTTTGATCATAATCTTGGAAAAAAAACACACAAAAAATGCAACTGTCAAAAATATTGCTCCGAATTTCTGTTAGGAAACAAGAAAACCTTGAATATTCTTCATATAAGTGCCTATCAATCTTCTATGATATACCCCAGTGAAAAAAAGTAGTTTTGAATGAAAAAAAATAAATAAAACAGAGCGCTATGCTAACCATTTCTGATTGAATAAACTGAAACATTTTTGGTGGTACCTCTCCAAGTAATTTATTCAGCATCTTTTATTTCTGACTCATCAGCTGGAAAACTGTCGCAAATAATAATGTGCATTCTTAAAAAAAGTACTGATCCTATCACAACATTAAAAGCACTATATTAGATTCTCTGATATGTCCAGAATCAATGATAAAATCACATTACGGTTTCACATAGCCCCAAAAGATACGAGAACCTCCATTGAGAACCGCTGTTAAAACCTCATATCAAAAAATGTCAACAAATTATCATATAAGGCAAATCACTGATACTACGTTGTGTCGTATAGTCTGGAAATAGTTCCATCAAACAAATAATCATGAAATTCATACTTTTTGTTTTGCTTTTCACTCAAATGTACTTCGACTAGAAGTAGCAGGCTTGAATGTGTTTTCTTTTGGATGTCTTCAATCAGCGCTCATAGCGGGCGGGAAGTAATCCCAGTTTTGCTACTCACGAGGCCGACCCACGCCCTTTCCCAGACCATCTTTCCCAAGGTCACATCTGGAGTGACATCATTATGAAAGCAGCGTTGCAGACAGGTCGTCATCTTTAGCCGTCACGTGACCGCTGTGCATTTGCTACCTGGTGCCACTTCAGTGGGGGTCTTGAGCCACATCTTAATACCAACACTATCACATTGCAATTACAGATCATTTTCACCAAGATCGGGTTTTGTAAAAAATAATATTATCTTTCCCCTTTGCAAACTTTTTGACCACAAACGGTTCTAAAATTTGACAAAAGGGCGGAACCAGGATCAGATGGATTCAGTGTTTTTATAAACTGCCTTATAATCGAAAAAATGTGGGCCATTCATAAACTAAATCATTAAAACAGTTTTTTCAAGTCCTATGTATTTCACTATGTATTGAAATGACTCTTAGAACAACTGAAAATTAAATGAATAAAGTAAGGCTTTTTTTTTTGGTGCTGACAGTTACTATTTAAAAGCACTGATCCTTCAGGATATTAACATTATCATTCTCCTCCTGCCTGATAATTTCTTTAAATTCCCGAGCTGTAATTTGATATTTGGAAAGTCTCTATAGACAGAGCTGCAGTGGTCAGAGAGAGGATCCTTGTGGGATGCCATTTCTGACTTCTACATGTATAGTTTATTACCCGCAGGTACGATATGTATGTCATTTGAGATATGATATAAACCAACTTCACACCGGTCCTTAAATGCCATTGACATTTTTTAACCGAGCTATTTGCAAACCACGGCCCGGGGACCATATGCGGCCCGCTAAGTTTTTAAATCTGGCCCGCTGAATTTGAAAAAATGATCGATCAGGATTAGAGTGAAAACAGTATAACAGAACTATCAGTTCTTCATTTAGTTTTCAGTTATTGAAAGAGTCATTTCAATTAATAGTTAAATACATGGAACTTGAATAACACTGCTTTTGTTATTTTCTTTGAAATTAAAACAAATGTTTTCTAGCTCCCCTCATTTTTTTCTCTTTGGATGTGGATCATCGAAACACTCCATTAAGTTCTCCCTTTTGTTAAATTTCAAAACCCTTTGCAACCCTCTGGTCTAAATGTTTGCCCCCCCCCCCCCCCCCCCCCCCCCCCGTTCCAGCCACTTTTGTGGGATGATCTCAATTGTGTCAAACACTGCAATAATATTTACCATGACAATCGCTACAACGCTAAAAAGAATTGTGTCTGGGGAGCTCAATTTGTTCCTTTTGAGGCCATACAACCGAGTTGAATAGAGGACAGAGCAGCAGGAGGCTCGCCAAGTCTTTCTCTGATGGGGTGCAAAGACAAACAATCGGCGGCATGACACTGGGGGGCGGGCGGGCGGTAGGGAGGTTGCTTGTCCTGGTGATGAGTCACAGATTTACACCTTCTTATTTTCTATGATACTAGATAATAAATTGAGGATTAGCGGCCATTTATATAGATAGTGTGAACATAAATGGGAGCAGCTGAAAACTACAGTGGGTTAACTCAATTGTCATCATAACACTGTGTGATGCTGCCAAATGGGACTGACCCATACATGGCAAAAAACAAACAAAAAAAAAATCATTTTTCAACGCACCCCTTGCATATTGTGCGATTTAGCACAAGGATTTCTTCAGAACAGTGCCAGCCTGTTGGGATACAAAATAGACTGGTCAATTGCATGGCACAGAGAAAAACAAGCATTCACAATAATTGACTTTTCAAAGAACTTTACATGTATTTTGGGAGAAAGTGGGAGGACCACATTTGCAAAGGTTTTCTTCAGGTACACCAACATTAAAGGCTCCTTTCACCCCCTGGGGCGAAATGAAGACTTGACCAATACACAAGGGGGGTGAAAAGATCATTATATTTATTTTTTTGAATATCAAATAAAATGTTTGAGGGTTTTAACTGGGTCTTCTCAGATTTCTGACCAGGCCCTTTTTAAACTTTAAAAACTTTAATTCAAGTTTCAACTTTAAACATGGCTGAATTTTTGCAGACATGATGCACATGCTGGTCTTTTTTTTTTACGAATTCAAAGCTGAAACCCCAAAACTAAGGCAGACAAGTAACTTCTAATAACTTTTTTTCCCCATTAGCATTATAGTTTGAATGTCAACCTGAGATTTCCCCACAAAAAGTCCCACTTTTCTACATTTACTGGTGGTCTCTATTTTTTTATGTTTCTCCTCCACCAAAGCTTGAAACTTGCACGCAGCCTGCCACGAAATCGTTAAACAATTGAAAATTTTATTTTATATACAGTACATAAAAAAGTGTTGTGTGGTTCAATGAACGGGTTAATCTGAAGTCATCCGCCAAGTACAAAAAAAATGAAAATTCCTCCGCTGCGGCGACACATCGAGAGCGAAAACTTTGTCCCAAAATTATTTTCCCGTGGCACCCTCGACTCAATAGACGAATGTAGTTAACAGAGTTAACTTTTTTATATATATTTAATGTTTTTATAAAAAACAAACGAACGTTGGTGGCTTTACCACTTTGGGTGAAAAATAGATCCAGTTTAAGTTGAAGGGCGGAAGGATACCTGTTTTGTCGTCTCCGCTCATTGACAAGCAATGTAGAGGTAGGGAGGTGCGACGCGGCGCCTGGGCGATTCAACTCAAAGCAGCGACTATTAAAAGCTATCCACGCCTAAATAAAGCGTGTTAGCCACTCGTTAAGAAACTACAAAAATGCTTTAGTTTACATTCGTAGATTAATTTTTTTCCATCTGGTAATTACACGCGAGTCAATTCACGGTCGAGCCGGAGTTTTTTTTTTTTTTTTTTTTTCAAGTTGAGAAGTCACTGTCCGGGGAGGCAGGCAAGCAGGCAGCTCAATTTTTGGGCTCACGCGACCTTATGTGGATTTTACAACAAAAAACATGGAGAGGATGCCCCGTTTCACCTCGGGAACGTCGCTAGTCTTCGCCCTGGTTTTCGTTCACCTCTCCCATGGTAAGTTTATTTTCGGGCGACGGAGTTCAAGTTTGAAGTTGTCAACTTTTTTTTTTTTTTTTTTTTACCTCCACCTTTTGCGCTTTTCCCTCGCGGAGCATCACTGCGCGTTCACTTGTTGTCCGTAATTTTATTTTTCCCTCCAAACTAATCAAGTATTTTAATTGAGTCTCATGATTAAAAATTATACATATAAAGGACTGATGCATTAGCAGACTCGTGCCTTTTTTGTTCTAAAACAAAGCTTTCAAAATTTAAGATACTTCAAAAGATTTGATGGAATCTTGGAAGTTTCGAATTTACTTACCTTGTGTAAGGTCCTTAAATACCACAAGATTGTTCAATTTGAGTAAATTTCGTTATGATTAGGCACGATTTTTCTTATCTTGCGGGTCTCAAACTTTACACCAGAAAAAAAAAGAGGTACTACGTTCATGATCCTTCCTCAAAGTTATATTATTTTTTTGGGTAAAAAATGAAAGGAAATAACTTTAAACTGCTGTCACAGGTGGTCAAAACCAAAAATGTATTTCAGTAATAGGTAATAAGTAATAGCATAAAAAACTAATAATTTAATGTAATTAAACTACAAAAGCCACCTGTTTTTATTTAAAAACGTGTATATTTTGCCACTTGCTCTGATTAAAAATGACATCACAATTCCTCTCGGCTCAGGTAACAACCAATCACAGTTCCTCTCAGAAAATAGGTGTGCCATGATTGGTTGTTACCTTCACCCTCAACATAACATTAATCAGAATATAATTACACATAATTGATATGATTTTTTGGGTGTTGACTTCCTCTTTAAAAACAATTTCATTGAAAAGTTAAAGGGTTAGTCAACTCCAAATATTTTTTTTTTAAATAATGTCTTCAATGACCCTCACTAGTCCATACATGATGTAATGATTAATATTGTCTTTTTGGAATATGAATTAAACATCTCACTTGCTTTCTAAATTTGGTCATGTGACGTTCACAAGTTGCGCTATTATGAATTTTAGGCCATTACGTTTTTGAATGGAACCTAAATTGAGCGATTTAAGTAGCGAGTATTACTATTAAGTCCAAATCAATTAGTACTTATCATTTAGTTGCGTTTGTCGACTTATTTTGATTTCAGGTCTTTTTGTTTTGGCCATTTTCACGGGTCGTTAGTTAGCGCTAATAATACAGCGACGCAACACAGCATAAGCCCCTTAATGAGTGTCAAACGATTTAATTTCGCTTCAATTGGATACATGCATCGCTACTATGAATGCTCAATGACTGGAAATAACACAAAAGGCGAAAAGACAATATAAAAGTGCTGCAGGCAGTGCAAGGAGGAGCACTGGAATGTTGTTGGTGTTTGACATTCCACCACCTCCCCGGTCCCCTTTCTCCCTCTCTTTCTCACACACACGCACACACACACACTTCAGCTATGGATTAAACATAATATAGCAGGATGGTTCCTATCGATCGCATTCATTTTCTTTGCTGCCAGTTGAATAATGCCCATCGTTTTAAATATCCAGTTTTAATTATCTGCGTAATCAAGCATTAGCTAACGCAGTGGTTTTCAAAGTAGGGGTCCAGGTCCCCTAATAGAGGTGCCAAAGATCACGGGGGAGGGGCAAAGGCTTTGTCATTCCACCACTGGTCGACTTTTACATGCGCACATGAAATCAACTCACAATAAACTGCTTACGAGACGGTTAACTACCGTAGATTGCGGCGGTGTTTCTTTATGATTGAAAAGCATTTGATAAAACAAATGTGAAATCCGCATGTTGCTTTCTAAACGTCAACATGTGCTTCATGGCTTGGTGTGTTTTTTTTTTTTGTTTTTGTTTTTTTTTTGCATCGGTGCTACAAACAATGAAAGCCTGCCAGGGATTTGCATTCTTGCGTTGTGTGGGAAGTAGCAGGTTAGCATTAGCGATTTCTCAACATGCAAGCGAATCATGGCAATGAGACGTGGAATGTGCTAGTCTGGGATACCATCCGGACCCGCTTGCAAGATGTGAACATCTGCAATCTAGAGACCATGTCATAAACTTTGGAAAATAATTTTACTTCTTCCACATGCTTTAAATATATTATAACTAGGGATGGTCGAGTACTAAGTCTCGGTATTGAGCCGATATTTGGCGTTATTTCAAGGTATCGTTTGGGAACAAAAAATTCCAAATTAGAATAGAAATTACCGTTTAAAAAAAAATTCAAATATAAAATATTTCAATAATTATTTAAAATATTTATCATTTATAATATATTTAAAATGTATTAAAATGATTTTGTAACAAAAATATTAGTGAAAACGGTCCTTGATAGTGACCGCTCAAGAGTTGAGTTAAAAATTGGCAACAAACATGCCGAATTATACAACTCATTACAAATTTGAAAACTTTTCCGACTCTCTCGCATCACTTCTCTAAATGAGAGGCCAAGCACGCTTGCTTCAGTTTTCTTTTCTCACGGTTCAAATTTAGCGTAAAGCTGACATTGTGAAGTGATAAAATGTTCGACCAAACTGTCCTAATTTTGTCCAAGTTAATGAACGCCCATTAGCTTGATGCTAATTTATGATGCAAAACACCACAGGCTTGCAGAAATGACCACAGATGTTACGGTAAACATAAACCTCCAAACAACTGTTATTATAAAACAAATGGAGCAGCATCCAACACCCAATACAAGCAGAATACAATACACAGGCCCAAATGTGGTCAATTGCAAATTGATTTTTATTTTGTTTATTTATTTTTTTATAAATCAAGACTACAGGTCAGTCCCTACGGCACAATCTAGTCTGTTTTTGATGTTTCCCCTCCACCAAAACACCTGTTTTGTGCGTTTTTTTTTTTACTGTTAACGTGAAGATTCTCACCCTCAATAATTCAATTTTTTTTTTTTTCTGAGAAAAGCTATAGTGCATCACACAGTCTGGGAAATGCAGGTCGTCGAAATAAAGCATTCGCATCGGTTTTTCTTTTGGTAAACGGCAGCGGAAAAAGCATCATAGGTTTTGTCCTGACCTACATTGGCTTCTCTCGCCTTCTATGCCACTCGACATGTAGCCCTGGGACACTTTATGAGAGATGTTCTTCAACGAATTCACATGACTTACAAAAAAATACAACACTAATACACGTTGTTTGAGTTCGGTTTGATTGGGAAATTTTGCTGACGTCTGTTGCTGTAGTTTGTTTTCCTTAAATGTAGTTGGGTCAGTCCATGAAAAATAAAAAAAAAACAAATTTTCCTTCACAGCACAGTCTTTCTTCAACTTTTGATGTAGCTAGTTAGAAAAAAAATCTACATTCAAAGCAATTGCGGCACCAGTTAAAAGTTTGGTAGCATACAAATTCAACGTTTCTTTTTTATTTCCATTTTTTTCTTACATTATGCAGTCACATAAAAAGCACTCATTTTCTAAAGTTATTTCAGTATGTTTTAGATTCTTCAAAGATGACAAGCCACCCAGATGACAGCTTTGTATTTTCTGTTAACTTTATGATGTGGATGATGCTTTATGACCTTGGGACGACTTTCTGTTCACAGATGTGCATCCCTCAGAATCGAATTATCCAGGTTTTAAAAATCCACGTGAACCGAAATGTATCAAAACTGGCTACGCTTTTATATCAGTTAGTGGTGTAAACAGAAAAAAAATGTGGTAAAACTGTGCAAAAGACCACATGAAGGAAAACCTGGTCTTGCTACATTCAGTAATTACTAGCACAGTAAACATGGGAACAGGACACAAGCAAACAGAAGAGTGCAATTTGAACTAATTAGCTTTCTTCACCCAGTGATGTTAAAATGCTAAACCAAATATGTGTTCTCAAAAGCCGTAATTTAAAGTAGACACTGCACTTAAAAGAAACTACTTCAATAAGGACTGAATTACAATGTATTATTTTAAAAGCTTAAAAAAAACATTGAAAACTGCTTTACACTTCTTGGTATTGTACTATCATGTTTTTAAAATAGCTTTTTGTCCACAGCTGTGCATTTTCAAGCATCACTCGCTTTATTTTCTTGACCTCTTTGCAAGTTGAAGGAGTTTCCAAACTTCTGACTGGCACCGTATTATAGAAGGTGTCCAATTGAAAGAGCCGAACAATAGCCCGATTCCGCCACGCGTGCGTCTGTCTGGTGTGAAATGCGCTCGATTTGTGCAGGGCCTCAGCCCCGCCCTCTGAAGACAAAGCAATTTGTTGAGCGACTCACAACACCGCATTATTTACCGAACCCCCTCTTCTGCCCACTGCCCTTTGGCTTTGTTGTTCATGTGGCAGGCATGAAGTCGTAGGGCGTCTCAATGGACTTGCCGTTACTTTTTCACTGTCTTTTTCATTCATACAAGCTGCTAGTTTGGAGTATTGTGGGGGACAGCCTTATAGTTGAGTCACATTAAACAATTAAACGTTTCCCCCTTTTGGAAAAAAAAGGTAGAATGTAATGTTCAGTTTTGTTTAGTTCCGTTCAAAATTCTATCCTATTATCATACAGAAATTCACATGTAATGATTACCGTATTTTCCGCACTATAAGGCGCACCTGATTATAAGGCGCACCCTCAACTGATGACATATTTTAAAACATTTTCCACATATAAGGCGCACCGGATTATAAGGCGCACCCTCAATTAATGACACATTTGAAAACTTTTTCAATCACTATATAGTAATACTCACAGTAATAACAATAGTAACTCTAAACGCTGAATAGCATAATAACTCAATGTCAATACGAGCGACCTTGTTCAACTGTAAACACACAAAAGAAACAGGTAAAGCTTACTTTATCACTTCATTTCCCATCTACTAATCCCAATCTCAATATTGATCCATATATAAGGCGTACCGGATTATAAGGCGCACCCTCAATTAAGGACATATTTGAAAATCACAATATAGTGATTTTATACTATATAGATCACAATATAGTAACAATATAACAATATTGTCCTCATCTACGAATCAATCTCAATATTGATTCATATATAAGGCGCACCCGGTTATAAGGCGCACCATCAGCTTTTTAAAAACAATTAAGGCTTTTAGTTGCGCCTTATAGTGCGGAAAATACGGTAATTTTAGCGGTAAGGAAAGCGGGAATGGCTGCTGCACTGAAGACACCTTTGTGGGTGATTGTTTTTTTTGTAACGGGCAATCAAAGTCGTTGATCTTGATACGCTGATCACATAGTTTTCACTTGAAATTAGTCAATTATGATCGATAGTCGATCCAGGCAGCACTAGATATGAGAATAAAATAGAATTTTTTTTCCAAGACAAAAAAGTTGTAATCTTTTTATAAACCTCTTTGTTGCCAAAGTCTGCACTAATTTTGTAAAAATTTTTGGCCTGAATGACTAAAATATTCAACCCGCCTCCCGATATCATTATTAAACAAATTATGACGGATAGTTATTGTAAATAATCGCTACACCTTTTTTGACTTTTTTCGCCACCATGCGCTTGTAATGTATTATGTAGGTACTGCACTACTGTAAATCACATTGTGCATTTTGTTTATGTTTTGGAATTTGCTAAATTTCAAATCTGCATGCACATGGTTTGAAGTCTAAAGTTTTTTTTTTTTTTGGGTTTACCAAACGGGTGCCTGCTCGACCAGTTTACGCTCAGTGACTCAATTCCTCATGCGTGAAATAGATGCCGGTCAAAATGTGGAAGAAGGAAAGGTGTGAGCGCAACTACATGAGGCGCTGTCTGTAGTTGTGAAGGTTGAGAGAATTAAACAAAAGCCTTATGTCTGCCCTGTTCAACGGGTTAGAAAATTAAGAGGGAATTACCGCCGGCTGCATTCCTCAACCAAATAGGCCCGTAAGCCTGGAGACAGGGTGCACCAAGTACATAAGTAGTAAGTACAAGTCATGCCACTAAATTGCTGAGAAAAAAGGTATTCGGGGTGATAGTTTCATTTTTTTTTTTTTAGAATTGTTTTTTGAAAAACTCACAATCGTCGTTTGCTTGAAGAAAGGTTACATGTCATCTGCTTATTTTTATCCTCTTCCCCCAAAACAAGCTTCAAACTAGACAAAAACTTTGGACCTGAGTGAGCGGAGGGAAAGTCCCAAAAATAGTTTGGTCTGTTTTCACAATTGCTTTCTGTCTGAATTTTCTTTTGTTTTTGTCTGTCCCTCAAAAGACACACACGCACTGGCTAATTTCCTATTCAGCACGCTTTACCAACTCGTTGACCCAATTACATATGCCGGTGGATCATCATCCGCCTAATTAGTGGGTCATGCCATCACTTACACTAGAATTTGTTTTAATCCGTTCTGTACCTCAAAACCATTCGAACTCGGCTCCTCTCTCATAACCACTAACCAAAAATGCAATTCAGAGTTCAATAATTAAAGCACTTTACAGTAATGCGAGCCATTAAAAACTTACATAATACCCCAATTAAATGTATTTTTAAAAATTGTCGGTTTGTGCGTCATGATTTCATGACTCAATGTTGATTGAAATTGCTCACCTGGAGGAAGTAAGACATTCATCATAAGCAAAGCAGATTTCCACAACAATTTCAAGTGATTCATTCAGCTGCGTTGAAATAATTCGTCAATCAACTTTCAGCAAATCTCATTATTCCTTTTCGGTCTCTCTCCCAAACCAACAAATGTTTAATTGTACAAGTGAGAAAAATAAAATCTATGGTACTTCACCTGAGTACAAGGAATTCTTTTTTGCCATATTTTTTGCTTCAGTTCGATAGACCTGGACTTTTCCTTTTGGTGTTCATACCTAGGGGTAGTATAATACAGACACACAGATGGATCAATAAATCAACAACTAATTTACATACAAGTGAGAAATAAATTCTATAGTACTTCACCTGAGTATAAGGAATTATTTTTTGCCATATTTTTTGCTTCAGTTCGATAGACCTGGACTTTTCCTTTTGGTTTTCATACCTAGGGGTAGTATAATACAAACACACAGAGATGGATCAATAAATTTACAATCAAATTAATTGGTATATTTATTAATGTCACAGAAAGTCCTTTTCTCCACTGTCAATTTAAAAAAAAGGGATGGAAATTCACCATTTTTTTGTATTCGATTAATCAACACAATAATCTACAGGTTAATCGATCTCTGAAAATAGCCCTACGCACAAATACACACGGAAGCGCTCAAAAGCGTCATAATCGGTCGTTCTTTGCAGAGGATAAAGAATATGCCATTCCACCATTTTTGATATCCGTTGTGAAAGGGTTTTAATAACTGTGATACAGATCCTATTTGTTGGCTCATCTATGGTGTTGTGCTTTGACATTCATAAATTTTGTGGTGTGGTTGAATACACTTTGTGTAATTCCTTTAGTTTTATGCTTACCCTCCAACCGGCATGGCAGTAAACCGCTTGGTCAGTTATCCGCCATGTTCCAAGCTCTGAAGTTACCTAAGTCGTGTCACTCGTAGTAACCGGAGGCCCTGCTGTATTTTTGTGTCTCGGTTTGGTTTTGAGTCACTGCTGTGAACGTGATGTCAGAGGCCCAAATATTTCGTGTGTGCCGTTTGTGTGGGCCAGTCAAAATTCCCTCAGGGTAACGGTGTTTAGTTTGAGCCTCATCTCCCTCCTTCCATGCTGAGCTAAGGGTATTTTATTGCATGTTTCCATGGCAACAGCTTGGAGTTCAGGATCTGAGGGTCTTGTACAGCGATTCCAGGAAATGACTTGACTTCCTCACTTAGCGCGAACAACTTCCTGTCCTCGGCTATGTGGATGTGTGCCAGGGCTCAGGGACGGCGGTTTGTGTTTAGTCTTTGCGTGTTGTTTTCGTAATTACTTCCCCCCTCGCTGTCTACAGGTCAATCACTCTCACTTGTTTTCTAGTCCGCTCTCTCCCTCCCCTCCGTCAAGCTCCTTCTCGGATCTCTGCAGGGATCCGCAAAGCACTGACGAGTGCGAGGAGCATGGGGTCAGAACATCTGATATGCTCACGTGCACTGTTTCGTTGCTGTTTTGCTCAAAAAATAATTTGTAGTTCTCCAACAACACTGTTTTGAAAATGTTGTTATTCTTTTAATTCTAATATTGGGAGAGTACAATAGTTTTCACAAACTATAGTTTAGAAATTACAAGAGAGCTCGCCATTATTTTCATGCAATTTTAAGAATAATGCTGTTTATCTGTCATTGTTTTTGGGCGGTATCAAACATATTAGTGGTATTGATGCTTGTTATTGTTTTGAAGAGTTGAATACTGATGCAGATCTGAGAAAAATTCAAACGTCCAACATCGTAGTCAGGAAGGAGATTCCAAGTTGCCTTTGCGATTTGAATGGGGAAAAAGAAATACATGTGACATGAGAACACTTGCAAGCACTCCCATCAAAGTCAGTAACATCTGTCTTTCGCTCTAGGCCACACCCCAAACTTTTTTTCCCCGTGATGTGAGTTAGTGCTGCGCTAATTGATCAGCCACCAATCTAATCGGCCGATTATTTTTTTTTAATGTCCAAATTATTGTATAAAACTGAGAAACATGGGTTTTCTTTCATTCGATCTGACTGTTGTTTTGAACTAATTAACACATTTTTGGGTGTGTAATCCAAAACTAACCATCACGCCAAATTTTGGAGCAATAGGAAAGACGGTACGGCTTGCTTTCTGTTTGCAGATATTTAATAACCTGCAAACCTCTCACACCACACATACTCATTCATTTGCTTTTCTATTTCTCTATCTGCTTGCACACAGAATTTTAAGTAAACAAATGTATGGATTAGCCTTGTTAAAATCACTCTGCTCGAGTGCCACATGCCTTTCTGTATTCCACATCCAGCAGTGTCTGTTACGTATTAATGTTGCTCGCATGACCAGCAAATATTCCACCTAATACGGACCAAACCAAAGAGTTCTGCTGACATAAGACAGGTCTGAAATAGTTCAGTGTTCCCAGCGGACTCTACTGATATATCTGCGTGTGTGAGCGCGTTAGCGTGTGCTCACGCTAGGATTATAAATTTCACGCCGGGCATCCCCATGTCAAATGGACTACGCTGTCAGACGTGGGTCTCGAAGGCATTAGTCACCATTTGAGAATGAAGCGTACGCACGTTTTGATTTCCGCCACTGCCAATCCTGTCACGTCTGCTTCTAGTCACCGAGACTCTTGAACTTCAGTGACCTCGTGATTAATTGCCGGCACAGGAAGTAACGCCGCTGCTTTCTGTATTGCTACGACTCTACTTGGTTAGCGTTTCCTTCAAATTGGCTGACCCTGGCTGAGTTTGCCCAAATTCTGCGTAGTTATGGATGCAGAAGTCCAAGAATTCAGGTCCAGTAATCCGTAAACGTTCACTAGAGACGGCTGAACTCTTGCAGTTCTCTGAAAACATTTAAAAATGTAAGGCAACGGTGTTATTTGGCAGACGAAATATGATTCATCACAGTTGCATTCAATCTGTCACGCCTAGCGGTGTCTTTTTTCTTTTGGCAGCCATGTTGCATTGATTAATAAAGGCCGGAACACTGCATGTCTTTTTGGTCGCTTGCGCCGAATTGGGTGTCTGCAAAGACCACTTGAGCTGTGGCCCGGCGCCCACACAATGGCGGGTGTGTGTGGCTGTGAGTGTTTCATTGGCAGGGAGATAGTCGGGCTTTGTTTTCTTTCCTCAAGGCTCGTTTCTATCTGCCGGTCCATCCGGCAGCCCTGTGACCGTTCGCTAATCTGAGGCCAACCTTACCGCGTTAAATAGGAGCCTATCGCACTGCTTTATCTTGCACCAGGAGAAGGAAAAGTAATGTGTGGGCTAAGTGGTCTGTTACGCGATGCCGTTAACTGGAATTTGATAAAAGCGCTGCCCTCGTTTTAAAGTCTGAAAATACAAAGTGCCAGTTTTCGGAAAACTGAAAACTTTTACGTGTTTTTTGTTGTTGTTGTTTTTTTGCCTCGAAATAATGTTGTATGCTCTGTTAGTATGTGTTACTTTTCCACTGTGGTTAATGTAACATTAGTCGGAAAATGTAATAAGACCGTCGCACCTATGCTAATTTCTGTACTCTGATGTTCGGCATTAAATGTGAGCATTAAGAGAGTTGATTTTAACTATGCAGAATTATATGGTTTGGTGGAACATTTAGTTTTTTTTTCCAATATCTTAATGTGCAACAGAAAAGTCAAAAAATATGTTTCTAATAAGAAATGCTATGTATGCGGGCTCATGAGTCTGGAATATGACTTAAGCAGCAAAATCCACCCTTTTCATTCATCTCAGCCATTTGGACACTTGGTGTCAATTAAAAATGATGATACAGTTGTTCGGGAATCACTAATCACAGATTATAAAAGTTTTTTTTTTTTTTTTTATCACCAGTAGGAAGATTTTATCTATCTTTTATCTAAGGTGTATGGTTGGTTGTGAAGTTGCATTTGCTGCTTTCTAGCTTAGTGTTTAACAAAATACCATCACTGATTTGCTAGTTATCACCATTAACTAAAACTACTACACCCATTTCCACTAACCATTTTGCGATTATGGGCCAAGGTCACAAAAATCCCGTTTCATCATTTTTTTTTTCTTGCTTTTGTTGACATTGCAAGAAATGGCAATTTTTTTCATGGTTCTGCCTATTTTCTCTGAACATTTCATCAGTTTGACAAAATAAATTCAGGACTTCTCTGTAACTTGTGTCTTTGTCTCTTACAGCTCTTCAGTGTGTGGATGACAAAGCACCATGTGTTAACAACGCTACCTGTCAGACCTTTAGCAATGGCACCGGATACTGCAAGTAAGATTGGGCTAGCTTTGACTGTTAAAAGTGAACACTAAACTATTGGTGTTGGATGTGGAAGCTAATAGAGAAACAAAGCTTTTATATCAGTCCTCAGCACCATGAGGTTTCGCTCAGAGAAAGGGGAGAATAATGGACTGCTTTGTGTGAGAAAGTGCATCGCTACTGGGAACAATACCAATACACACATTTCCCCTTCCAACATTTTATTTAGTACCTTGAATGGTATTTCCATTTGTGTTACTACAGATCTAATAGATTTTGGCATCGCCTGGATTTTATTATCCACTATATTCCCCAGGTGATTTTCAGTCTGTCAAAAGAACAAATGTAATCAGTCAAGTTTATTTAAAACGTTAATGTACGACAATCGAATCACATAGTAGTTTTATGTCTTTTATTACTCGAGGTATAATTAAGGATATTTTATGATTAAATGTACAGTATGTATGTGGGATAAAAGTGCAAGAACTCAGTCTGAAAGTTCTAGCTGATGTGCTCAATTTTTAGCTTGACTTTCCATAGGTGATTTCTCATTGAGATCAATGGTGTGTTTTGACAAGCTGTGACTATTGATGACAGCTGCAACCAACAGTTATTTTAATAATCGATTCATCTACCTCTTATTTTGTTTACTAATCTTTCAATCCGATTTTTAAAACTGCTTTAAATTCCATACTATCATTTAAAACTGTGCATGAAATACATTTGCTTTTTTTCTAAATACAGGTGAATCAGTTTAATGTTTGGTCTGTAATCTGAAATTATTTACAGTTAAGAGGTTAGAATTGTCATTCTTTGAACAAGGTTCAAATCCATTATCCATACTATTGATTCATTTAATGATCAATTTGTTACAGATTCATTGCTTCATCAATTATCATTTTTTTTTAGAATTGATTATTCTGTTAAATAATCAAAATGCTGATATAATTTTACTTTTAAAAAAAAGTGTATTTCAAAGCAGTGTTTTGAAATTACTGTTACCAATTGTTGTTTATTTGGTATTGTTTAGTGACAGAAATCAACAATTAAAGAATACAATATTAGGAAATAATGCCGTACTCACCAACTTTATCGAAACTAATTCAGTTTCTGGTTTTCTAAAGTCAAAGCAGATGTTAACAAATGCCTTAATTTCATTCAAGTCAAATGATAAACATGCCTGTTTCCATGAAGAGTTATGAATATAAAAAAAATAATCACTGTCAGAAGGCTGAAAGTAAAAATGCCAACAAATGATTATGTGATCATTCGAGTAGTTATCTATGAATTTGATCATCGATTACTATTCGATTAATCCATACATTTTACAACTCTTCTTTCGACAACACATATTCGGATATTCCTGCCGTCTACCGTTCACGATTTAGAGCCGAGTGGTCCTCTTGAATTTTATGAGCTCTTCTTTCCGACACCTTTTTTTTTAAACACATAATTAAAACTGAGCAAATGCAATTACTGTCCCAGCCTGCGAACATATTTCATCAGGTGTAGTAGTGTGAATCACCATGCGTTGTGGTTCCCACACCTTTGGGAATGCTAGCAGTCGCTCTTGTAAAAGGGGACCAGAGCAAGCCACATATCTCATTCACTATTTGACATTCTTTCTGTCTTGGTGAAGGTCAGATAGTGATTCTCATTCTTCTGTGGGTCTATCTGGTGGCTTGAGAGATCAGCGTCTATTTTACTGCCAAGGCAATCAGCCAAGTCCCTTACAGACACCGTTTCTAATCTTAAAAGACCAAGGAGCCCGTTTGTGATCAGTCACCTTGATCATCTTTTGATTATCAAGCCACTGCCAATTAATCTTGCGAAAAACTAACAGAGTGACACATTCCTGGCTAGGGGTCATGGTAGATATTAAACAATATTGATTTACTCGGACACTTCCAGCCTCCTCTCTCACGCTCTCTCGGGACATCATAGATGACTTGACTGCGTTTTGCAGACTGAATCTATCTTGCGGTCGAAATAACAGCAAATTATTACGCGACATCTCGAAAGGTCGTTCCGACTGTCCGGTGGCGAATTGAGCATCAACCCGAATCACAATGTTTTCAGCTGATGCCGGAAGAGGAGTTTGAAATTGTCCTGTTTGCCATGCCCCCAGTAAGTCCTCTGAACATCAGTTCCTTGTTTTATTCAGTGATGATCAAAATGATAATAAGGAGCCGCACAGAAAGGACTCTTTCAGTTTAGAAAAGTCAGCTGATAAAGTGACTGCCTACTGTTATACTCATTTACTCATCAGTCGAGTTTTTTTTCTTCTATCTGCGCATAGACATAGACTAAGTATACCCCCCCTTACGCACGCTTGCCCATTTCTATCGCATCTACACTACGCCGCCGCTCAAAGAGCTCATTCTTAACCAAATCAAATTTTCTTTTTGCTCGTCTCCTCAGTGAATTAAGACAGTCGCTTGTAAGTAAACAGTCGCTCCAGCCTTTTGGCCCAGGCGAGCGTGATCATGTCACGTGGATCACTTTTGGGATTAGAACTGCATCCTGTTAACGCGGGGACAACTTTAAGTGTTGATGAACCCCCACTATATCAATGCATGCAGATATTTCTGATTTTTAAGCAATGTTTATTCGTGTGGTTTTCAGTATACAAGCAAGTCCAGATGTAGTTTTGCACCTTTATTAGAACTGTGCTTCTCAAATGGGGGTATGGCTAACTCTTCAAGGCACTTCAGGGGGTATGTAATATTTTAAAAGGGTTTCCATGGGTATTAGCAAATCTAATTTAATGCCTTTTAATACGGTGATGGAAACAGTTGTATTTTCTTTTCAAATTAAGAGCAAATGAGTTGCAACATATTGTTAGCTGTATTATAGTGACTCCTATTTTGTTGCGTTTCTGATGTTGAGCATCTTGACACAATTTCCCGGCGGACAAACCAGAAATAAAACAGATGATGTCACATGAGCTATCTGTTTAGTAAAATACACTTAGAGATACCAATATAAATGAAGTTCTAAAATTGATCAAATCAGACACAACAACACTGTTTTAAGTCTTTATGTTTGCAACAAAAAATTCTTACGCTGGTCAAGGGATACTTAGCTGGAAAGCTATTTTACTGGGGGTAAATCATTGAGGAAAAAAATGTGAAAACGACTCTATTGTACGACACGCATGGCCAGCGCAATACATTACCCCATTTTGCTGTTTTAATAGTCCGTTTTCTCACAGAGCAGAGGAAATATTTGTAAGGGTTGGCAAAAGGCTAAAGGATGGATCATTAAGCAGACTCCACAAACTACGAGCAATCAAGCAAGTTTTATTGATCCAAAAGCGAATCCTGAGAACCAAAATCCGTGACAAGAAAAGGTTGTGTTGAAATAATTACACAAAAGTAACAACTGAACAAAAGGAGCGTACAAGGTACTCGTTTTTCAAACTGAAAACAACATAAAACTGAGGATTGATGCCAAAGAGGCTTCAAACTCCATCGATTCCGAAAGGAATTGTGAAGAAAAAAATCAGCCTTAAGTATTTAGGAATATAAGACAAGACGATACTACGTGTATTGTTATACTCTCTTCATGTGTTTCTGCTCCATTTTTGATGGCCGTTCTAATTAGTATAATAAATCTCCGCCAATTTCTGTTTGCCTGTCATTGTGATTTTGAAAATTAGCATTAAGATAGCTGGGTTTTGTTGTACAAAATGTTGTGGTTTGTTTGAACGTTTTAGCAGATGACAAACTACAGTATGCTACTCCTATGCATGCATCTGTTTTATATCACGTAAATCCCCAGCTTCATGCGCTCACAGATCACATTTTGGACAGCTCGAATGTTATCATAAAGAGCAAAAGTGAACAGGAAAGCTAGCCGGCCTGCCTTTTAGGGCAGGGTTTAGGAAGCTGCCCAACCAGTGTCACTGCAAGCCATCAGTCTGGGTGTGAAGTCCCACAATTGCTTGGTATGCTGCTCATGTCTTACAGTATGTCATTAACTGAGGTGACGCATGCTGTATATACATTTTCCAAAATGTGATATGTGCTTGTTTAGGTTGATCTCACAAAATGTTTCCTCAAAGCTCGTTTCCACGTTGGTTAACTCCTAAGTTGGTACCAAGTTCAAATTATTAGCCACAAAGTGTACCGAGGGAGGGTGGCATCAATGTTTGATAAGTTGTTGGCATTATTCTTCACGTTTGAATTCAGTCTTCTGCAGTTAATGAAAAATAACGCTTCTCATAAAGGTAAGGTGAGGCGAGACCATTTCACGATTCGAAGACAAATGGCAGACTCTTAAAGTGAGCTCCATTTGACTCCCACTTATGTGCTAAAGTCAACTTTTGAACCAACCGAGGACACCAACGTACAGCAAATGACAATGACCCAGCCCAGATGTGACGAAGGCACGGCTTACTTTTTCAAAGGTATGCCGTGGAAGAAAATTCCTCTTAACCACATGCTTGAGGTGAACAAGTTGGACTTGATTTGCCCATCACTATTCAAACTAAAGCCCAAGTTTGAGACCGTTGGCTACACAAGGTTTGCCATTGTTATGGTTAAGATACTTTGGATATTATATATACATATTTTGTAAATCACATAGCACGCTATGGAAAGTTGTGTTGAGTTACCAAACCTCAGTATTGTGCAAAAAAAAAGGATTCCGACTTATATGGTAAGGTGATGATTGAAACAGATGAACTTTACCTCCTACACAGTGAACCTTTCCCCCCGTCCGGTTGCTCTCTCACAGTCAGGTTCCAAAGAAGAAAAAAAAAAGAACTGTGTTGTGTAGACCTGCTGCCTGTTTGATCTGACAGGCAGAATTTGCCTGTGGGGCAGACAGAGGAAGAGAAAGGGCCAAATGAAAAGAGGATGTCTCTTTTCAGGTAATCTGAGAAGAACTGCCCCAGAGCACAAATTCTTACTGATGAGAGAGCAACAAGTGGAGGGAATGGGGGGAGGGTAGCACTGTGGTGAGGGACTATAATTTGCCTCTTGCTACGTCGTTTTCATCAGACTGTCACTCCATGCTCGAGTCCCTTCGTTGGAGGCTGAGATGCCCCAGGACACAGCTCAACTAGCCTCATTATCCTTGCACTTCTTTTCTTGTAGCCTTTGGCTGGGATCATTTTGAGAGACTCACCCATTTAGCATTATCATACAAATGCAGGTTATACCGTCCAATGTCACACTCACATGAATTGTGGTCAGTTTTGTAACTTCTGTTGACATTTTGCAAATAAATAGTGAACGGACGGCGCCTTGTCTGAGTGGTTAGCAAGTCCGCCTCACAGTTCAGAGTCTAGTTCACCTCGCTCTGGCCTTCTTTTTGGAGTTTGCATTATCACCCCGAGCCCACGTGGGTTCTGGCAATCTGGCACACTCCAAAAACATACATGGCAGGTGTGTTGGACGTTGCAAATTGTCGTTAGGTGTGATTGAATGTGCATGAATGCTTGTCCATCGCTCTGTGCTCTGCGATTGGCTGACAACCAGTTCAGGGTGTCCCTCGCCTAGTGCACATAGGCAACTGGGATAGGCACCAGCAAGCCAGCGACCCTGGTGAGCAAAAGTGGCTCTGGTAAATCGATGGATAAATACTGAACAAAAAGGGAAAAAGAATAGCATATTGTTGGGAGTGATCTTGAACACAGCTTATAAACAACAACAAAAAAATACAATCTCACATAGTATGGGGACATCTTGTAGCATCATGCAAGATTAATTCTAAAATGGCAGATAACAAAATCAATAAAGTATAGTGTCTGAGATTGAGTAGGCAGGGGGAGAGCCACAGGACTTCTAGAGAATTACATTGCGGTTAAAAGTGGAACCACAATGATAAGAGCTTCTTTGTGTAGGTTTTGGGTCAGTCTCGAGTAGAGCTGGTCTTCTTGGAACTATGAGCAAATTCACACACTAGCGCAGCCATTTTGGTTAAAAATAACTGCAAAGTTATCGGGGCTGCCTGTCACATCTAACTCAATCAAAAATACATTACTTGATTTTCTAAACTATTTTTTATGGTGGCCTGGTCTATGGGATTTTAGATACTCACACTAATCCCCAAAGCATAAAAGTTGTAAAATGCTAATGAGTCGGCCAATATCAGGTTGTTATGAGACTACTAAGAATACTTACAAAACAGTGGGGAATGTAGCAACCAGCCCTCACTGACATTTTCTTCCTGTCACTGACTGATGATGACAAGGTGTGTCAAGAGAACAGTAATGCCATCATGGAAGTTTTGTAGTCCTATTTCTAATACTCAGCAGCGGTCATTCAGGGTTCCAACTTTTGAAACGGCAAGTTCTCACTTCTAAAAATGAGTGCCAACATCGAATATTTTCACACTGCAAAACGGTGACGGATAAAAACTCCAAAGTTCTCTTAAGCCGGCGCAAACACAGCTAATGTGAATAACACTGCTTTGCTTAGTTTTTTTTTTTTTGACAGAAATTTTGAAGTAAGATAATGACTGCTCATAAGGTTTGGAGGTCTATAGTTAGGCCTCATTATAACCACAAGGACAAGATAATGACTAAACACCATGCTGAGGTTCGAAGCTGTGTACCACGCTTTTGTAGATGAGTCTTTTTGAACCATACCACTAAAAAAAGTCTGAGATTTTACCACATGAGCCCACTGTGGACTCCACCCTTTTTTAACTTCTTCTTGCCACTCTCAAAGTTTGCTCAGCTTCCTGTCTTCTTTGAAGACTTTTTTCAGTCTAATTCTGATTACTTTTGATTATCTGTGACACCGCCATGTTTTTTTGGCACTACAATATCAATACAAGCACAACATATACGGGTCATTAGTAAGGTATCAGTCCCCATTTTTAGTAATTATAAGTTAAAGCTATATTTTTCCGTGCAATTAATATTTCACAGACACAATATCAATCAGAATGCCCTGTTTAGTCTAGTGAGAGAACGTATAATAGAGATAAAAACTTTTGGCTTGACTTCCCCTTGAAAATCATAGGTGTCTGGATTATATCTCAGCAGTTGCTTGCTATCAGCTAGCTTGCGGGCTAACTGGTAGATGGGTGTTGGCGCTCATTCATAGCGTAGCGTCGGTGCTCGAGAATTTAAAAGCACCAGGTTGCAGCACCCAGGAAAAATGTTTTCCATTTGTAGGCATAGCTACCTACCTAATTCCATTTTGTCACGTAGAAGTGGGGCAATTTCACATTTTAGCTCATTTTCAAATGGTCAAGTTTTAAAAAGACAAATGAATTGGATTATTGCCCAGCTCTAGTAACTTACAATCGATAACGACTGACTCTAACGGGGGAGTTGTATTCTGTTTTTCCCCCGGCACCGAAGCAGCCATTTTGTCCGTGCGGAGGAATTGGATAGAGCCAGTAATGTATTACGCACTTCATTTTCGACGTCCAAACATGCACATACACGGCCGCGATACATTGAACAGACTTTAGTCAAGGCAGAAACAGATTCATGGTTTGAAATGTGAGCCGGTTTATACCCACACTTGCTCTCACACACTACTTCCCAGTGATTGCCGCAGGGGGATAGCATGATGGAGTTATTAGGGTTCTTTGAGACTAGATTAGGGGTTGGAAGGTCTGCAGTTGAGTCTTGAACTCTGGGGAACTGATGGCGGAGTGGGGTAAATTGGCAGAAATGAAATAGGATGGGACACAAGGGGAACATGCAAGTAGCCTGGTATACGGATTAGCAAAGAAACTAGCGCGAAAGACGTTTTATGTAAGATTCCGCCCAACCCTCTCTGCTCATTGAAGCCCAGCAGCCAGCCGGTACAGGCGGAGGTCAGCATGAGGTAGAGGAGAGAAAAGAAGTGCGGAGAGAAGGGGAGGAGTGCGTGTGTGCGCGCAAGATGGGGGCGCTAATGTGAACCAGCTGTAGAAACCTGACACCTTGAGTGGGCCACAACTGCGAGGTGGAGGAGCGAGAGAGGTAAAGAAAGCTGGAGGAGAAAGCGCAAGAAAAGATGGGGGGAAAAAAGCCGTCACGGAGCGGGACAAAGAGTTCCATAGAGACGCTCGCACAAAGCCGGTCGACTGCAGTTGAGTTGTTTTTGTGCGGGGCAATCTTGACCGCGCCGTTGAGTTGACATTGTTGACTAACGCGCCATATGTTGAATCCATTGACAGAAAACTTCCTCCCGTGTGAGACACCACTCCCTGACAATAATATGAATCATGCATAGCCTTGTCTGTTTGCCACGGGCTGGAACATTACTTCCCGAGGCAAATAAAGAAAGCGCTCTATCTGGCACTGGAACCAGAAGTACAGGGTGTTATCATTTTCTGACGCTTTGACATTTGAGTTCTGTCAACACGGGTTGGACGGCAGCGATTTTAGAAAACAGGAGAAGAAAGGAAAACTTTCTGTTAGTAAAGAATGGAAATTTTGAGATTTTTCTGTAGTTGAGTGGGCACTGCTGCCATCAGTGGTAATTCAAGGGCAATGACTTAGAACGTTCCATTTGATCTTATTGGTCTTTTGATTTGCAATGGCGAAAATGACAAACAAACGATTGTTTGTAGAGCCCTGACGAGGTTTATTGTATTGGAGATTGCGTCCGTGGAACAAATTAAGTTCTGCTTCCCCTCATTGATGTCATCTTAATTTTATTTTACACACACTAAATTAGCAATGGAGGAAGTAAAAATGCCGCTTTTGCCTGCAGCCATTTTGTGAATTCCATCACGTGTCAGTTGCTTTGAAATGTAACAAATTTACAGTTGCCGGTAGTTCCTTGACTTTTGAGGGCTCCGACAGGAGTTTGTTTTTAGGACCTGCTGCTTGATTTCTTTTTTTTTGTGGTATGAGCTAAAATTTGTCATAAATAGCATTGGGATTTCTTATATTCAATCTATTATACTGTAGTTTAGTAGGGATGTTTGATTTTTTTTCAAACCGATACCAGAGCGATTACTTAAATCTTGTATAGCAATTCCCTTAAAGCTCCATGAAAATAAGTGCAATTTTCTGTTCTCATTTCTAGTTCCTCCTTTTAAAACTCCCGCAGCCGAGCGCGTGCACCGAGACCTTGAAATGAGCCCTGTTATCAACCTGATACCTGTTATTGGTATTCGCCGATACCTAATAATTCATATTCGAGATAGACTTTTTTTTTTTTTTTTGTATGGCTGATACCAATGACCATAAACCTATTTTACCATAATTGCCAACATGCCACTTAAATGACCGCGTCTCATATTTCCCATCATTTTTAGAAGTGAGCAAGTTTGTAACATAAACCTAGCATTAGTATGGACATGGCGACATGCATGGTCTTTGTGCGAAAGTCCGCTAATATGATGTTTGTAACACGGCACAGGGCCCTGTCATTACCCCGCGAGAGGGTGGAAGGATTATACGGACTGAAGAAAAAAAAAAAAAGAGCATTCCTTATTCATAGAACGACTGCCTCTAGTGATGTCTTGACCGGGCTATGTTGATGTTTTAGATTTGGGTAGGACATTGTGTGTATTGGAGTGTGAGGGTGTGGGTGGCTTATATATTGTGGTGTAAGAAATGCTTTGAAGAGAACTGGATAATCTTACATGAAATTATGCTATTTTAAACATGACAAGTCGCACGTTTTTAAAACTATAGTGCAGCATAAATCAAAGATAAATGTGTTGAAAGATTTTATCCTGCCATTGGGTGTTTGTATTTCATTGACGTTTTTCTTTTTAGGTTATTATGTTGTGTTATATACACATTATTATGTGCAGAAATGACCATTAATTTAATTCAATTTTAAACAAAAATGCTCATGAAAAATGAAATCTGTATGTGACACATGTTGAATTGCATCGGGGTGATTTTTTTTTTTAATTAACATTTTTGTTTTTGTTTTATGCTAAAAATCAGCCTAAAAAAATAGAGCGGCATCAGTCAATCAGCAGCTAATCGTTTAGAATTTAATCCATTACCATTTTTGATAATTCATTGTTCTGAGACCTCAATTTAACCTGAGACCTCAATTTAAAATTGTCAAAAAAAAAATCAGCCTTTCCTTAGTAAATATTGTTCTATTTTTGTTGTCCTTTTATGTAACAAGTTTTGTGTTGCATCAAAATATAACATTAGCAAAAATTGTTAGGACGGTGGAAACCTTTTTTCCTGACATGCTATGAAGAAAACCACTAAGAGAATTTTTTTTTACTCATTATTATACTGTCAATTTGAAATAAGGCCCCGTTTTTAAATACAGGGATGATAATTAAAACATGTTTTTTTTTTAATTATCCAATGAATCAACAATATTATTGACATTAATCAATGATTGGTTGCAACCCTAACTCGTATTGGTTGGGCCCTGATAAAAGTACACATGCACAATTATTTTGCTGAAGATAATAATCAGTTACTCACTCTATTGGAAAAACCGTAGAATATTCTTAAAAAAAAAAAAATAAAATCATAAACTACAGTCCTCAGCCTCAGTGTTTACTTTATACCGGCCCTCTTTTGTGAAAGCCACTGTGGCGCATGTCCTATATGGGCTCCGATGATGTTACCTGAGCCTATCCCAGGAGGCAGGTTTGTAGGGGCCCATTGTGGGAGGCAGCAGTTTGCTCAGTCACCCGTAGTCCCAAGACAGCGTGTCTGTAGCGTGCCTCCACTACACTACAACAAAGACGGCACACTAAGGAAATTGTATGAAGTGTTGTAAATTCGCTTGTGACAAAATGATACACTTGGCAGGGTCCTGTCACCCAGGGAGAAGTGTGGAATTGAAACTTTCAAAGGGAACATTGTCTCTGATGTGATCCTTTGTGGACTTTTCGTGTTGTGTAATCGTGTAATTTCCTTTCCCGCCGGCACAAAAAAATAGTCATATGGAGCAAATGCGGTGACAAAATCATACATAAAGTGGTGTTTTTTTTTTCAGTTATACACTACAGATTATGTTGTGCCCACAATGAAATATGTTAAACCGAAAAAGCTACACTGGTTATAGTGGCCTGGGTTCCCATTTTGTGATGTGGTGCAGATTTGAATGTTAAGATCCAGACGGCCACTTGGCATATTGCATTTAAAACACAGGCTTCTTCAGCTGCAATGGTTTGGATGGCAGAAATGGGAAAGTGGCCTTTTTGGGAGTGGCTTCAACAGGAGTGGCTCCCTGCGGTTTCATGCAGCTTCAATGCAGACGAGTGACTTCACAAACATTTGGGTAGATCACGGCCTTATTTTGCTTTTGGCTCCAACACGGCCTTATTTTGCTTTTGGCTCCAATCGTCTGAAAAAGAAACCTTTTTACCAGTCATCATTTCTGGCAGCTACTTCCAGCTGATGCTACCTCACATCCTTCCGCTTTTGAACTTCTTCTTCACCGTGACTGACCTTAGTTTAACCTTACAGCCAGTTCAACTTCCCCTTTGTACCCTTTATCATACCTGCACAGCATTTTGTCCTCAATGTCAATAGCGTGCATTCCATTTTGTACCGTTTGGGGGATTTATCTGACTCAATCCACCTCTCGATAGATTTTTAGAAAGGAGCTGTTCAGAAGCATTTTCCATCCAATAACATAACGAAAATAAGGATACATCATACTAGGTGAATTAAAACTCCATTTGGTTAAGGAATCAGTACTCTTTCTGACATAATTGTATTTCTATGGGCTAATACATGGCAACAAAAAGAGACTCCAATCTGATTGAATTAAAAATCAATAAATAAATGAATCTTGCATCCTCACTGTTACCTTTATTAAGCCAATTTCACATCCAGAAGCTTTTGCTGCCAACTGGACTCCAGCACCTGATGTCACTCACTAGGCCACACCTCTTAAGTCAATCATGACCAGCAATTTCCAACGCAGAGTTTTCTGAATGTTGATAGTCATTTTAGAGAATTTTTATTGCTCTTTTAAGGCCTACAGAATATTTTGTTGTGGGACAGTTTCAGCATCAATCCTAACAGAAGGACCCTTCTTGCACAAGAAAATATATACTGTACTGTTTTTTTTCCAAACGCTACTTAGCAATAAAACAGGGCTCTGCGATATGGCCCAAAAATAATATCCTAATTCTCTCACCAGCCTCATTTGGCATGTGGAAGTTAACATATTTGGATCCTTGTTCAGATGCGCAGCAGGCTTCCTGGGTGAATACTGCCACCACAAAGACCCGTGTCATCCCGGCTTCTGCGTAAATGGCGGCAACTGTTCTGTGGGGATGCTGGCCGGCGTACCTGTACCGGGCAGCGCCACCTGCGTCTGCCCTCTCGGCTTTACTGGAGAGCACTGTCACATCCCGCAGAACTCCACGTGCTACCCCAACAACCCGTGCGTCAACAAAGGCACATGTATGTTGCTGTCCCTCGACAAATACACTTGCAACTGTGCCCGAGGATGGACAGGTGAGAGAATGCCGTCTCAAGTTTCTGCGTGGTTAGTAGACTTTTTGTTTGTTTCTTGGTTAAAGTTTCATTTGTTGTGAAGAGAAAAAAAAAGTTGAATATAGATTGAATTTAAAACGCAAAGGAGTCTGTCACAGAAGTGCTCAAGAGTTTCCCTTCTCATTCCCAGGACCGCGATGTGAATATGAGGACAGCTGCCTGTCAAGCCCCTGTGCAAATGGGGGGTCATGCCGCGCCGTGCCAGGTGGTAATTACAAATGCTTTTGCCCACCTGGCTACACAGGTCTCCGCTGCCTCAACGACACCAACGAATGCGTCGCCTCGCCCTCAAAATGTCAGAACGATGGAGTGTGTCTCAACACTCCCGGCTCCTACAAGTGAGAACATACTTTATTGTCTGCAAATTTCTACTAGAAACATAACGTACAGTAGAGTGTACCCATTTTTATGAGTCCCTCCTGCAATGTGGTGAACATCTGCACTGTAGCGAGATCATATAAAACATTTTTAATGGTTTCTCTTCCCCCACATCTAAATGTTAAAATCGTTTTTTAAAAAGTAATTAAGGGGGCCTATACGACACTCACAGTTCTCCAAATAAAAGGCAAAGTATGTCACACCTATTTGAAGTTTATTGTAAAACTGATGGATAGTATAAAATGATAACACAATACTGTATGCAAACATGTATGCATACATTGCTGTTGAATCAAACAATACAATTATGCTAACTAGCGTAATGGTAACTTGTATCGCAATTTATTTCCGCAGATGTATTTGCAGCGCTGGCTTCACAGGTCGACATTGCGAGAGCTCGTACATCCCTTGCTCTCCTTCGCCATGTTTGAACGGAGGCACATGCCATCAGAATTCTGAAAGCAGCTACTCATGCCACTGTCTTCCAGGTAATGCAGGAAATGCACTGAAAGTCACTTTCATTTTGAATGTGCTGAGCTAAAGAAAAAGGATGAGTATGTGTACTTTGAGTGAGGTGGTAAGTACAGGAACTATCAATAGTTCTATGTTTACAAGCCCCCTTTTTTACACAAGTACTTCTCTCCATTGGATGAGGTAAACTTTTTTTTTTTTTTTTTTTGCCACCAGCAAAAAGATAATGTTTCATTGCACTGTTTGAGATACAAACACTCAGGTCCTCCTGTCTGTTTTTGTATTAAACACACTGTCCTGTCACTTCTGCTACAGTTAGCGAGTGGACGCTACAAACACACAGCTGCTATTTCTACACTATCAGGGCATGTCATAATTCTTATGTACATGAGATGTTTGTCTACATAAGCTGCATCTCTGCCCCCACTGTTTTAACCTAAACACACTGCTACAGATGTTTTTTTTTTAAATTAGCCTTTTAATTGCTTATGTCATAATAACTTAGAATACCCTAAACTATTAGCATTAACCTTGAACCCGGATAGTTGTGAAAGATTATTTTAAACGCGCATGCACTAACTTTTGTGAACATGCTTGGATTAACATCTATTTCTTCCATTCTGTACATGGTGCCAGGATTCAACGGGACCAACTGCGAAAACAACATTGATGACTGCCCAGGTCATCAGTGTGAAAATGGTGGCACCTGTATGGATGGAGTCAACACCTACAACTGTCAGTGTCCTCCAGAGTGGACGGGTAAGGCTGAATTAATGTGTGCAATGTGCAGCTGACTGTGTTTGTATGCTGCTGTGGTATTTTGTGCACTAGTGGGAATGACTACCATTTGCAAAACCTTCATTCATCTTTCTCAATTCATTTTCATCTGCAATGGAGTCGCTTAGGTTGTTGCACTTGACATATTGTGTTATTGAAGAATTTTTCCACCCTTCTGTCCCCTTCGCAGGTCAGCACTGCACGGAGGACGTGGATGAATGTCGTCTACAGCCCAACACTTGCCAGAACGGCGGCACGTGCAACAACCTGGCCGGCGGCTACGTGTGCGTGTGCGTCAACGGCTGGAGCGGGCCCGATTGCTCCGAAAACATAGACGACTGCGCCACTGCCGCCTGTAGCCCGGGCTCCACGTGCATCGATCGCGTCGCCTCCTTCATCTGCCTCTGTCCACCCGGCAAAACAGGTGAGCCAGTCACAAAAGCGCTCCGACGTCTCCCGAGTGCGTCTTCCCTTTGAATAAATAAACACGCACTTCAAATAGTTGTCTCGCTTTTTACCCCCAAGACAAAAGTTAACAGGTAGTGAAACTAGGTGGCTTTCGTTTCTTACATCTATGAACTTTGTGGCATTTCATGATTACATATATTTGCAACAACAAATTGAGTTTCAAAATAGTGACAAGCTATGGAGAGAGCTAACAGGTTAGCATGTTCTCATTTACTGACATTCATGTCACCTGTTAAACCCATATATGCGCAAAGTCACTGACGCTACAGTAAAACGTGAAAGATGCTAGTCCCGAATCAACAATAATGCTTTTGTTGAATGAAGCTAAAATCAACTTTTACCCAGTTGATTGTTTGATGGACGTCATTTGGATATTTTGGGACTTTTCTGTATGACCGATGTTTACGTTGGAGACCTTAATTTCTAATCAGGCTTCAAATCCTTTTCTTTTTCGTCAGGTTTACTTTGTCACATAGCCGACGCCTGCATCAGCAGCCCTTGCAGGGAGGGCTCCCAGTGTGACACCAATCCCATCAGCGGCATGTTCAACTGTAACTGCCCGCCCGGTTATAATGGCAACACCTGCAACGTTGATAGAGACGAGTGCAGCATTGGTGAGAAAGATGCACTGTTTGTTTGTATTGATAATACTATACAAAAAACGCAACGTAAATGATCCACTTATATCATCTGGAGCTGTTCACTATCAATATCTGTTGACTGTCAGGACTTGTACCATTTACGTTTGCCGAAATGTTATACTGCTACACAGTCACCTAGAGTTTGGCGTTTCTTCTGTCCGACAATGACCCCTTCCATCTTCTTCATACGCAGGAAGCAACCCTTGCGAGCACGGCGGCCAATGCGTGAACACAGATGGCTCCTTCACGTGCAATTGTGTGAGGGGTTACGCAGGGCCACGCTGCGAACAGGATGTCAATGAGTGTGCATCAAACCCCTGCCGGAATGACGGCACTTGCTTGGATCGCATCGGCGACTACACTTGCATCTGCATGCCCGGTACGTGTCATGAAATCTTAGAAATGCATTTGTAAGGTAGTAGTTATTTTTTCCTCAGGCATTATCGTTTGGTGCCTAAACGAAATACTCGGGTCTCATCATAAACCTTTTAATTTTACATTTACTTTTTACCAAGTGTTCACCAATGCAAAACGGGTTTTGCATAAAAGTGCAGTTATTATTATTGCAAGCCATTACCACATTTTGTCCAGTTTGAACACTAATTAAAAGACAAAAACGTTACGCAACAATTAAACCTAAATACAAAGAGTATTTAAATTTTTAATACATTTGTATTGAACTTAAAAGTGTTGTTTGCTTACCAATATTGCATCTAATACACTTGGAGGATCACTGTCAGTGTTTGAAAAAATATATTTCTGAAATGATTAACAGCTGGTTTTAAGA